>NC_060129.1:22074141-22408307 GCF_021461395.2 Schistocerca americana | reverse complement strand
GACTTCAGTCACGGGCAAAGGACAGCGAACGCAGCCCACTACTGCGAGCTCCTGGGCGCTACCGAGACTCCTTTTCGTGGAGTCCTCCTCCTGGCCAATGTGCAGTTGCATATTGGCAGCTCTCACATGTGGGAAACTCTGAGCTACACTGCCACCCCTCGATCACCCACCTTACTGTCCAGATATGTTTTCCTGCAATCACCAGACGCTGGGTCCACTGGATAAGGCATTAGAAGAACATTTTGAACATAACATTACAGGCTAACAGTATGTGTGCAACTGACTTCTGGGGCAGCCAACTTCTGGAAAGTTTGTATCCAATGGAGGGGGGAACAAAATAATAATAATAATAATAATAATATGGAAGAAACTATGTAGAAACGTAAGGTAATCCATCTGCATCAACAATTAAAACTGTGTTATAACAGCCTACTCAGGTTTTTATCAGAATGATCTCTGTAGTAGGGTCTCGAGTCCCAGCCACAAGCTGCCAGTAAATGTGTCACACAGCGGCAGGGCTAGAGGTTTTTGTTGCTTACCGACTTGGGCCCAGACCTCGGCTGCCTGGCGCTGGATGGTGGTCAGGTCAGCCAGCAGCTGCTCGTGGTTGGCACGCTGCTCCGCCGTCTGAGAGTCCAGCTGCTCATTGGCCGCATCTGCCGACAGGACGAGTCGTTCACAAAATACATTCAGAAGCATTCCACCACAATACAACTACCTCCGTACTGTCTATGCCACTTTACGCCGTGTAGCAAAGGGCACTATCGATACTACTGATCCCCCCCCCCTCTCTCCCCTCTCCCCCCCCCAATAGTGAGCAAGACAAATGACTGCTGGTATATGGGAGGAAGTAATATGTTGTCCAATCCTTCCTGGAACGTAATCTCTCAGAATTCTGACAGTGAATCTCACCACAATGCACATCACCTTTTTCCTAACAATGTGCCGTGTGTAGCACTATACCGATTACTCACCCCACTCCTACCTCACCACTGGCGATTGCGGTTTGTCCCTCTGGACAGTGAGTGTTTATTTGCACACGATCGGTGTGCTTAGTGGACAGTGACAGCCAGCAATGCCACCAACAAGGAAGTCAACATTTGGCAGCCGGACCGCAAGTGGAGGCTGGCTCTGTTGCTACTCAGCTGTAGCTGTCCGCAAGTGCAGAGTTATTGTGGACCTGTTAGAGATAGTGAGTGGAATTTCGAGAAAGGTGGACGTCAATCTGAGGTCGGGCTGCGAGTTGAGAGTGGCTCGTTTACGTGTTCCAAGTTATTGCGAGTCTCTTGGAATGAGTATTTTTGGAGGTACAGTGACCTGGGCTGATGAATTTTCTCATGTGTGTACATTCCATCTACATCCAATATAAGGAATTACATTGTTGTGAATTAATAGAGGGAAACATTCCACGTGGGAAAAATATATCTAAAAACAAAGATGATGTGACTTACCAAACGAAAGCGCTGGCACGTCGATAGACACACAAACAAACACAAACATATACATAAAATTCAAGCTTTCGCAACAAACTGTTGCCTCATCAGGAAAGAGGGAAGGAGAGGGAAAGACGAAAGGATGTGGGTTTTAAGGGAGAGGGTAAGGAGTCATTCCAATCCCGGGAGCGGAAAGACTTACCTTAGGGGGAAAAAAGGACGGGTATACACTCGCACACACGCACATATCCATATACACATATACAGACACAAGCAGACATATATATGGTCTTTAAATATGTCTGCTTGTGTCTGTATATGTGTGGATTGATATGTGCGTGTGTGCGAGTGTATACCCGTCCTTTTTTCCCCCTAAGGTAAGTCTTTCCGCTCCCGGGATTGGAATGACTCCTTACCCTCTCCCTTAAAACCCACATCCTTTCGTCTTTCCCTCTCCTTCCCTCTTTCCTGATGAGGCAACAGTTTGTTGCGAAAGCTTGAATTTTATGTGTATGTTTGTGTGTCTATCGACGTGCCAGCGCTTTCGTTTGGTAAGTCACATCATCTTTGTTTTTAGATGAATTACATTGTTGCCATGATGTGCACATATTTGATTATGACAAGTAATCTTCAACGTGAACAGGTACAACATCAACAGGTGAATTAATTGCATCTACTGGGCACAAGGTTGTGTGCGTTGTTTAATCTTATGCTCATTGTACAAGTGTATGTTATATGCAGACAGCTGGCTAGCTATACATTGTATGTCACAAGTATGTTGATAAACTGTGTTAGTACTTGGTTAAGTTCTCTTTCTCTTTCTCTTTCTCTCTCTCTCTCTCTCTCTCTCTCTCTCTCTCTCTCTCTCTCTCTCTCTCACACACACACACACACACACACACACACACACACAGTGGTCAGAAACAGGTCTGAAAAGCTTGCTAGGGCGTTGCAAGGTTGAAATAATTGTTAAGAAAAAATTCTGGTACGTTGTGCTTTTTCTGATTTAATACTACTGAAGTCAACCAATCACACAATTGTGCACACAAATTAAAGTGGCTCACCAGATTCATTTAGCCCAATCCTTCCCATAGCCTAGGTGATTGCACACGGCACCACTCAGCCTATGGCTCAGGTTTGATGCTTACTATTGTCCCATGTCCCATTTTTGCATTGTTCTGCTTTGGAAACTGAACAAAGACGACATTTCGCCACATTGCCTCTGACGGACTCCTTGTATTTGCGTGAGATATCCTGACTGGTGAACTCCAATGCTTAAAACTCTAAAACGGCACAAAAAATCAATATGATTTGGGTGCCAGAGTGGCCGATAAATTTGACCAGGTCTCGACTTGTCGTGTCGAGTTGCCCCTTGCTCGTGACTGCCCCAAGCAGCCACAACAGTGAGTGCATACACAACCACATGGACAGCCATGTAAACAGACCTGTGAACTTAGTGAAGTCTTGCCCTAGATGTTTTGCTCGCCATGAAAGACAAGATTGCCCATCATGCAACATGTTCCACGTGTGGAAAAACAGGCAGTGTACAAGCAGTTGGTTTGCAATGTGCACAAAAACGCCATTTTTGTCCGCTCCCAGAAAAAAAGGCGCATACACATGCAGTGAACGTTGTGTTTTCCAAACCTACAACAGGTTCTGACAAATTTATGATTAAGGTTGTGCCTCATTCTCACCCTACTGCTGTGCAATGACACTTTAACAAACTATTTCTTTCATTACAAATTGCCAGCCGTCGTGTGAACTTTCAGTAAGGCACAGGTGCATCAACCACTTTGCTTAATTGTGCCATGTTCAAACAGTTAGGCTCACCACGCTGCTCTAAATCGAGCGAGCACCTCCCTGACACTGCTTGGACATTGTAGTTCACTGACACAAATCTCACACTAGGACAGTGAATTTTACTGTGAGACAGTGAGAACATTTTTGGTTTAGAGGCCTTTGATTTGTATGGCCTTAGCATCCAAGACAATGTACTTTCTATTTCAGCTTTTGATCCGAAAGCCAACGTAGCTAGAAGAATTTCCTGCTATTTTCAGAAGGAATTGGAAAAGCTAATAACTTTGTAGCGCATGTTACATTGAAAGACAATGCACAGCGTAAGCTTTTTCAGGCCTGCCCCGTTCCAATTGCTTTACGAGACAAAGCAGCCAGTGAACTGAAAGATTGCAAGATAATGGTGTAATTGCTCCCATTCAAACTAGTCAATGCACAATTC
The DNA here is from genome assembly GCF_021461395.2 of Schistocerca americana. Classification (NCBI taxonomy): domain Eukaryota; kingdom Metazoa; phylum Arthropoda; class Insecta; order Orthoptera; family Acrididae; genus Schistocerca; species Schistocerca americana. The sequence continues at coordinate 22,404,638 of NC_060129.1, read as the reverse complement.
CACTAGTTTTGTTGCCTAAGCCTCCTGGTCACATTCGCATTTGTGTTGACTTCAAGTCTACAGTCAAATCACATTAGTTGACACATATGCGTTACCTCGGCCGGAGGTGGACAGGCTCGGTACAGGACGTTATTTTCCTAAGATAGATTTGTGTGATGCCTACTTACAAATTCCATTGTATGAAGAATCACAGAAAGTGTTTGTTGTAAATACACACTTAGGACTGTTCAAGTATTTGCGTTTGCCCTTCGGGAGTGCTTCTGCACCTGCCATTTTTCAATGTTACTTGGAACAGCTGATTGCAAAAGTGCCATTTTGCTGAGACTACCTCGACAATATTGTCGTCTCAGGTGGTACACCAGAGGAACACATTGCCAATTCGCATACTCTTTCTCAAGTGTTGTCAGAAGCAGGACTCAAGTATTGTATCGAAAAGTGTGACTTTTTTCAAACTGAACTACAGTACTTAGTTCATGTGATAAACAGTCAGGTTGTGCACCCCCTCCAATCTGATTTGCTTGCAACCTGTGAGCTGCCTGTTCCTCACGATGTGTCTGAACTGCACTCCGTACCAGGCAAGGTGACGTACTACATTCGGTTTATTCCAAATGCCACTCAGATCACGGCTCCATTGCATCGCTTGCATCGCAAAAATGTGCTTTTTGTGTGATATGAACACTGTCGAGACACACTTCAGAAACTCAAAAATGCTTTGCTTAGTGACAGATGTTAAGTGCATTTTGACCCTGCCAAGCCAGTAGTTCTGCAAGTCGACGCTTCTTCCTACGAAACTGGCGTTGTGCATTTGCACAGAACTGGTGCACGAGACAGAACTATTGCTTTTGTTTCAAAGTAGTTAACTCAAACTTAGTGCAATTATTCCCAGATTGAAAAAGAAGCTCTTGCTGTTGTGTATGGAGTGAAAAAATTCAGTCACTATTTGTACAGTCGCAAGTTCTATTTAGTGAGAGATCACAAGCCCAGGCAGTCCTTGCTTCATCTGGCAAAGTCGGTTCCTACGCGCCCGCTCACAAATTGCAACGCCGGGATTTGCTGCTTTTGCAGTATAAGTATGAAATACAAAGCATGGCAAAGCGGCCACCCTATCTCGCCTTCTGATTGGCTCAGACTCTGATTTTGATGCATCTGTTGCATCTGTTACCAAATCGATGCACAGGGCTTTGAATTTCTGGAATCATTTCCCTTGCACTACAGAAAAACTGCACAGGCCACAGAAGCAGATCCAGACCTCAAAATTTTGTTGCATTATATTCGCACGTCTTGGCCTCTTTCATTGAACAGTATGCAGAACTCAGTTGTGCACCAGTATTTTGCACGTCAGCATAGCCTTTCAGTTCGACAAGGTGTGATTCTAGTTAAAAATGACAGTGGACAACCCATTTGCTTGTTCCCAAATTGTTGCAAAATGATGTATCGCGATTGCTCCATCAAGGACATTGGGGAATTGTTTGCAGTAAACAGTTAGTGCACCGCTACTGTTCTTGGCGTGACACGGACACCCACATTGAACAGATGATGTCGCGGTATCACGCACGCACCGAGAACCGACTCGCTCTGCCACAGACATTTGCAGCTTGGCCTAAGACTCAATTGCCATGTCAACGAGTGCACATAGTCTTTGCAAGACCATTTTGAAACACTCGTTGGCTCATAGTGGTAGACTCTTTTAGCAAGTTCCCATTGCCGGTGCCTACAAACTCTACCACATCACGTACGAGGGCAAGTCAATTATAATCCACAAAGTAGTTATAAAAATTTATTGTAATCAAATAGGAAACTTACAAGAACATCATTTTTCGGCAGTCTCCTTGTGTTTGAACGCACTTGGTCCACCATTGTACAAGCTTCGTGATGCCCTTATGAAAGAAGGTTCTCGGTTGAGCTGCGAGCCAGAATGCAGCGCTTCTTTCACTGCTTCATCTGAGGCCTGATTCAGTGGACCAAACAAGTGATAGTCAGAAGCGGCAAGATCGAGGCTGTATAGAGGATGATCCAGTACTTCAAATTTGAGTTTTTGGAGTGTTTCAGCAGTGTGGGCAGCAGTATACGAACAGGCATTGTTTTACAACAACACAACACCTTTTGATAGCAATCCTCAGCGTTTGATTCGAATTGCGGGCTTTAGCCTGGCAGTAAGCATCTCACTGTAACATACACTGTTTATCGTTGTGCCCCTTTCCCCATAATGTTCCAATACTGGACCTTGTGCATCCCAAAAAACCGTAAGATCAGTTTTCCAGTGGACTGTTGGGTCTTGAACTTTTTCTTGCACAGCAAATTTGGATGTTTCCATTCCATTCTCTGCCGTTTACTCTCTTACTCTCCGGCTCGTAACGATGGTTTCATGTGTCACCAGTAATTATCCTGTCTAAGAAGTTGTCCCACTCGTTACCATGTTTTTTGCAGGATGTCCAAGCGCATTTGTTTATGCAACTCTGTGAGCTGTTTTGGGACCAATCTTGCTCAAACTTTATGAAACCTAAGTCTGTTGTGGATGATTTTGTACGAAGAACAGTGACTAATGTGCCACTTTGTCAATAGTTAATCGTCTGTCTAAGAGAATCATTTCACGTGAATGCTCAATGGTTTCTTCATTTGTGGCGGTAAACAGTCCTCTGGCTCCTTCATCGTGCGTAACACTTGTGCAACCATTTCGGAATTTTTCAATCCACGTGAAGACACCCTGTTCTGGCAAAACACTGTTCCTGTACCGTACCGAAAGTCTTCGATGAATTTCAACCTCCGATACACCTTCCGACAACAAAAAACTGATCACTGAATTTTGCTCTTCTTTGGTGCAAATAGACAAGTGGAGCAGCCACGATTAACAGCACAGCAGTGATAACGAACCTAACCTAGCAGCTTGAAAATTGCAAAGATATAAAAACAAATAAACAAAGCATGTGTCATGAACATAATATGACAGTCCTTAAAAAAAAAAAAACCACACACACACACACTAAATTGCGGATAATAATTGACTTACCCTCTTAGTACCATTCAAGCGTTGTCCTCAATATTTTGCACAGCAGGTCTGCCGGAAGTACTTTTGTTGGACAATAGACCACAGTTCACTTCACGTGGCTTAACAGTTTTGTGACTGCAACGGCATTCACCATCTAACAAAGTGAGCCGTTTCAAATGGCTCTGAGCACTATGGGACTTATGAGCCGTTTCACCCGCTGTCTAACAGAGAAGCAGAATGCTTCGTACGCACTTTCATGCAACAGATGGCCAAGAGTCACACCACCCACACACGGGAACAGGCACCGCAACTCTTTCTCGCCTCCTATAGCTCCCACCCGCGAGACGGACCATCGCCGGCGGAACTTCTGCACGGCCACGACCATCGCAAGCTGCTACACTTGCTGCATCCACCGCAGCATACGGTCCCACCAATGGTAAGCAAGTATCGCTTTACCCCATGCGATCTTTTTCTTTTCAGTGTTTATTTCAACCGTGGGCACTGGGAAAGAGGCGCAATCCAGGAACACATTGGCTTATATATGTACTTTACTGCAGGTTGTGAGGTTTTGCAGCGACACCACCAGAAATGAATTCGCGAATGTCATTTGCCCCGTGATTCTGCTGCTTTTCTTCCCCCAGATTCACGGCTTCCCGAGACCGCGTGGCCTTTGCAGCTACCCGCTGGTGTCACCAGGGCACCCCAGGAGGAGCAGAAGAACGGGGCACCCTCTCCCCCGCCGATCCCACGGACCTGGACCTGCCATCGCCTTCGCCCTCAGGACTGGACACGTGTCCCGGTAGCAGTTTTCCGAAGGGTGTTTCTCGCAAACCAGATGGTGGGATACAGCTGGGAGTAGCGGCTTCCATCCCATCACAATGTCCAGTGTCCTCCCTCCCTTCCTATCGTCATTCGCATCCACACTATACGACAACGGTGTGGCATTTCGGGAGGGGGGGTGATGTGCTGGCGTACGCTGGTGCCAGCACATCGTGCGGCATAGAGGTTAACAGAGTGCCGATAGAGGCCAACGACAAGACTCTCCGGAAACAAGCTGCCAACGGTCTCTCAGCCGCCAGTATTTAGGATTGCTGCTGCAGACCAGAGGGCCAGTTTAGCCAGTTAGTTAGTTCGTTCGTTCCAGTAGCTCAGTTAGTTCGAGTCTGTACGACATAGAGTTCCAGTGTGTCACTGTGACAGAGCCACAGACTTAGCGACTAGCACAGAGGCAGGCAGCACAGAGCAACCTCGTAACGTACATAGCAGACTACTACCTCAACACCATTGTGGCAATGCGAACTATACAAAGAGAGCTGTACTTTAGCAGATAGAACTTTAACTTAAGTAGCTCTTTGTTTATGAGTAAAGGACGCAGTTCATTATCTACTGTGTCAGTCCACTAACTACGGATTTTTTTGATGAAAGAACGTAATTTTTAATGGCCATCAATACCTAGTAAAATGAGAAATGCTGCGCATTTTGAAACTACATAAGTGAAAACATTATACATTTATTTTTGTACTGAGGGTGTACTTTTCCATAGCACAACATGTTAGCTGTGTTTTGGCTAAAGAAGCATAAAAATTCTGGAAAAGAAGCATATTTTAACATGGGAAGAAGAGAAGTGTGTAGGTTTTACGTAAAATTTGCCACTCGTGACACTTTTTTGAGTTACAAACGGTTAACAAGCCAGCGAAAACAAATTGCTGCCTTTTTTGCATTTTCAGTAGAATTCTTTTTAGATACTAAACAAAGCAGAGGTGAGAGTAGATATTCTGAATGGTCACCATGCAAGTGCGGGCACGGAGGGGTCCCGCTTAATACTTACAAAAAACGTTAACATAGGCTTCAGTTTAGGATGGCACTTCCCCTTGAACGCTCAGCATTTCTCCCACAGTGCCTGCCTGCGGCCCCCACCACTACGGCTCCCCCAAGCGTGCCCTGCCAACTGCGCATCTACCGGGCACGGTATTCTGTCTACCTAGTCGCATGAACTGCCACTACCCCTATGTCTACGGTTCACTTTGTTCCGTTCGGATTTATTACACACAAATTTTGGGAAGTAAATATCATAATTCGAACTCTGAAGAAATCATTCACAATATCTCTACGGTGTACAACTGGCTCCAAACAAAACCCTTAATTGCACATTCTCATTAGTAATGGAATTAGAAACACTCGCCCAGTAGCATGTAGCACCATTCATTCCCCTACTGACTGTGACAACGCATCACAGCAGGGACATCACGAGACACCAAAAGCATTGTGCAAACTGTCTTAATATGTGACTGACTTTAAATGATGACGCTAGGAATGTAGCACAATTGCCTACGTATTACTCACACAGGGATTGTGAGGTTAGATTAGAATAATTACTGCGCGCGCGCACACACATTCAATCATTCTTCCCATGCTCCATATGTGAATGCAACAGGAAGAAACCCTAAAAATTGTTACAGTGGAATGTATCCTCTACCATGCACCTCACAGTGGTTTGCAGAGTATAGATGTAGATGTCGATATAGACCTGCCACTAACAGGTGGTCACAGCTGTGTCCAAGGGGGCGTATACATTGCTCAGTCGTGTTCCTGTTGTTTCAAGTGAGGTGACTGCATGCAGAGGGGAAGGGCCACAAGAACCGTGAAGCTTGTGTATAGACCAACTGAGCTACCACAGCATTCCACTCTCTAAGTTGACAGAAATTCGCTTAAAACACTTTATCTCTTACAAAAAACACAAATTCATGTATCATATAGATCTCTACAGCTGGCATTACTATACTGTTGTCGCAAGCATTCTGGCCCCCTCGCTGTCAAATACCAATTGCTGTACCTTAAAGTACTCTGACACCAATCTCAAAGTACTCCGACACCGATTAGGAATAATCGGGCAGTGAATTGTTTTGTATTTTTACAGATACGGCCAAACACTGTTCGAGCACAGAAGTATAGTGAAACCGCAACTAAATTCACAATCTCATACTTTCACAGAATGCATGAGAAAACCAAAATATGACACCTGTACTTTGTAGAATTGTGAGTATAGCCACAATGCTGTAATTTGCAAGAACAGTCAAAAAGAAACACAGATATCCAAATACAACAGCAAAGTGAGTACAATTTATAATAAAGTCAGGAAAATGAACAGTTTAATACATTGCAGTGAACAACTCTGCAACAGCTAGCACCGTGCCTAAATGACGAGAGGCGCCGTCCGTCTCTAAGCACGCAGCTTCGTAATACGCCTTTTTCGGCAGGAACTGCATAGACAGCTATTGCCAAGAATTTAGTCCCGTATAGATATACTGTCAGTCAGCAAGTTCATTCCACCGCTGGCCACTAGTGATACGAAACATTGTCTCACCGAAGGTAGAAGTCACCTATAGGGCAATGGATTCGTGTACTGTTATTGTGAGATATGAGGGCAGACATATCAGGTTCCACACGTCACCCCACGTAAATGTTCCCCACAACAGAAAACCAGACCACTTCGCTATTGGCAAGCGGGACGTGCCTCCTCGTGTGCTTCCAACAGGTTCCCAAACTTGTCAGTCCAGGGAATCTATCTTCGTGCTTCAAGTGTGTGCTGGTGTTGACGCTGACCTCTGTGCCCTGTGGGCAGTTGTCGTGTGTGGAGCAGTCTACTGCAAAGCTAGGGGCCACTTCCAGACGGCACACCTGATCACCAGCTGTCGCCATCCTCTGGCACTGAACTCGAAACTGGTTTCCTGTGCTGTGGCACACCTAACCACTGTCACAGCCCGAGACATTCGCCAGAGACTCCCGTCACTGACACACCGTCGCGTACGGTAGTCGACTGGCGGCACTTTTCCCCGAGTCCGGGTATGAGCCCCGAGGGGCTGGCTTCTACCTCGGACCTATGCACTTGCTCGATTTTTGGCCTCTTTATGCATTTCCCAAAATTGTTTATTATTCTTGACAGTGTGAATGTTCTGCATGCCTCTGACCTATTATTTTTCATGTGACACACCAGTGTCAAGTACAAAATATTTTCAGCATTTGAACAGAACCACCTGTAACTGAGTGCAGAACGATTAAGTCTCGTATCGTGAAGTTGTTTGTTCGATTCTTGGTGTTGTTGTTGTTGTGGTCTTCAGTCCTGAGACTGGTTTGATGCAGCTCTCCATGCTACTCTATCCTGTGCAAGCTGCTTCATCTCCCAGTACCTACTGCAGCCTACATCCTTCTGAATCTGCTTAGTGTATTCATCTCTTGGTCTCCCTCTACGATTATTACCCTCCACTCTACCCTCCAATACTAAATTGGTGATCCCTCGATGTCTCAGAACATGTCCTACCAACCAATCTCTTCTTCTAGTCAAGTTGTGCCACAAACTCCTCCCCAATTCTATTCAATACCTCCTCATTAGTTGTGTGATCTACCCATCTAATCTTCAGCATTCTCCTGTAGCACCACATTTCGAAAGCTTCTATTCGCTTCTTGTCTAAACTATTTATCGTCCACATTTCACTTCCATGCAAGGCTACACTACATACAAATACTTTCAGAAACGACTTCCTGACAAATCTATACTCGATGTTAACAAATTTCTCTTCTTAAGAAACGCTTTCCTTGCCATTGCCAGTCTATATTTCATATCCTCTCTACTTCGACCATCATCACTTATTTTGCTCCCCAAACAGCAAAACTCCTTTACTACTTCAAGCATCTCATTTCCTAATCTAATTCCCTCAGCATCACCCGACTTAATTCGAATAATTCCATTATCCTCGTTTTGCTTTTGTTGATGTTCATCTTATACCCTCCTTTTAAGACACTGTCCATTCCGTTCAGCTGCTCTTCCAAGTCCTTTGCTGTCTCTGACAGAATTACAATGTCATCGGTGAACCTCAAAGTTTTTATTTCTTCTCCATGGATTTTAATACCTACTTCGAACCTTCCTTTTGTTTTCTTTATTGCTTGCTCAATATACAGATTGAATAGCATCAGGGAGAGGCTACAGCCCTGTCTCACTCACTTCCCAACCACTGCTTCCCTTTCATGCTCCTCGGCTCTTATAACTGCCATCTGCTTTCTGTACAAATTGTAAATAGCCTTTCACTCCCTGTACTTTACCCCTGCCACCTTCAGAATTTGAAAGAGAGTATTCCAATCAACATTGTCAAAAGCTTTCTCTAGGTCTACAAATGCCTTTCCTTAATCTTTCTTCTAAGATAAATCGTAGGGTCAGTATTGCCTCACGTGTTCCAACATTTTTACGAAATCCAAACTGATCTTCCCCGAGGTCGGCTTCTACCAGTTTTTCCATTCGTCTGTAAAGAATTCGCATTAGTATTTTGCAGCCGTGACTTATTAAACTGATAGTTCGGTAATTTTCACATCTGTCAACACCTGCTTTCTTTGGGATTGGAATTATTATTGGTATTAGCAGCATTTTTTTAGTTTTATTTGAATTCTATAATTATTACCAAATAGCTATGTTAATTAACATAACTGAACAACTAATTTTCACAAAAATGATATCTCTTGTTTTTAATTACTAGCTGTATGAAACTAAATTTAAATTTGAAGCATCCGTGCAAAACGTCTTGCTAAATAAAAAGGATTATATATTTTAACAATACCATAATGATATTTTCACTCTGCAGTAGAGTGTGCCTGGTATGAAACTTCATGGCAGATTAAAACTGTGTGCCGGACCGAGACTCGAACTCGGGACCTTTGTCTTTCGCAGGCAAAGGTCCAGAGTTCGAGTCTCGGTATGGAGGAGGAGGATATTGGTGTTTAACGTTCCGTCGACAACGAGGTCATTAGAGACGGAGCACAAGCTCGGATTAGGGAAGGATGGGGAAGGAAGGCGGCCGTGCCCTTTCAAAGGAACCATCCCGGCATTTGCCTGGAGTGATCTAGGGAAATCACTGTCTCGGTATGGCACACAGTTTTAATCTGCCAGGAAGCTTCAACAATACTGTTCTATCTCTAGAAATAAAGAAAGGATTTTCTTTTCTTTTTGATGTTTCACGTTTTTAAGTATGACGCAAATGTAAGAGGGCTAGTCGTAAAGGACTCTTCATTAGATACCTTTTACTTCTAGTTAAGAACACCACTGTACCGAAACAAGCATCTCAGGGTGCTTCTCAAAAATTATTCTACTACTGTTTGATGATCTATGCAAACCTCTCATCCTTATTTTGGTGAAATGTAAAGGGTAATGAATATGTCTATTCATGTAACTTTGAGATTCAGTAGTATTCATTTGTACTTTAAATGATTTATCTCAGACACAAACAAAAAAGTTATGTCCGAGTGTAATTCTATGACAACCGCAACATAGGGCAGTGACGACACCTACTGGGAGCCTGCTGGTTTCCCCTTTCTACCCATCCTTCTCATATTCCCACTTGTGCAGACAGTGCCCTAAGGGGACTGCACATTGCTTGATTCCAGGACTCTGTGGACTTCTGTTATTCCACGTAACGTGTCACAATTATGTCCCAACCTAAGAACAATAGCAAACAATATCGAAATATTTTATGGTATGATCATTTGTAAATTGATCTTCTAAAAGAAGACAGCTCAGTCACTAAGACGATATCTTAATATGATTTAATGTAAAAAGGGCTGAAGTTTAGAGCTGAAATAATAACCAGAGTAATACGCACAGAGCACATCCTATTATTTCAGTATATTTGAGATTCCTATGCCATAATTACTGGGCCAGAGCAAACATCCAATAAAAGAACAACTTTTCAGATTTGACTGTGTGTCTGGGAGGAGGATTACACAAACTTGAAAAAGAATAACATCTCACCATCCTCCATGCACTTATTTTGCGAATGAGGTACTGATGATTTCTTACTCGCTCCTTTAATACCCATAAAACCAGCCAAGCAACCAGATCGAGGTACATCTTGAGAAAATATAAGGCACACATTTAATTTCCTGTTTGTTTGCAGAAACAGGTTGGGTGGGCACAACCCACTGATAAAGTGCAGTAATTCATTTTCTCCAATTGAAGGGGAAGAGTAATGACTTGGGTACAAAGTTGCTAGTTGAATTTATTCTGTGTGATAGTGAAATGTAGAGGAACATCACAGATATCAAGGTAATGCCATCCGAGACATGGGCATCAACTGCTAACAATGAACCTGAGAGAGGGACTAAGGATGAGAAAGGGACAGGTAACCAGGATAGGTACGTTATGGAATGGAAGCTGGAAGAAGAAGAGAATAGAGTAAAGTGCCTGGGAACAGTGGAGGAAAATCTCCCAACGGATGAACCATAAACGACAGAAGAGGAGTGGGGTAGATTTAAGAGGATATCTGTAGGTAATCTGTGGGAGGACAAGTAACAAAAAGAGATGCAAGAAACAAAAGATACACCTACATCTACATGGTTACTCTGCAATTCACACTTAACTGCCTGGCAGAGGGTTCATCGAACCATTTTCATACTACTTCTCTACCATTCCACTCTCGAATGGCACTTGGGAAAAAGGAACACCTGAATCTTTCCATTTGAGCTCTGATTTCTCTTATTTTATTATGATCATTTCTCCCTACGTAGGTGGGCATCAACAAAATATTTTTGCATTCGGAAGAGAATGTTGTGATTGAAATTTCTCGCCGCAAAGAAAACCACGTTTGTTTCAGTGACTGCCACCCCAACTCGCGTATCATATCAGTGACACTCTCACCCCTATTGCGCAATAACACGAAATGAGCTGCACTTCTTTGCACTTTTGCGATATCCTCCGTCAATCCTACCTGGTAAGGATCCCATGCCGTGCAGCAATATTCCAGCAGAGGACGCACAAGTGTAATGTAGGCTGTCTCTTTAGTGGGTTTGTCGCATCTTCTAAGTGTTCTGCCAACAAAGCGCAGTCTTTGTTTTGCCTTCCCCACAATATTATCTATGAGGTCTTTCCAATTTAAGTTGCTCGTAATTGTAATTCCTAGGTATTTAGTCGAATTAACAGCCCTTAGATTTGTGCAATTTATCATGTACCCAAAATTTATCAGATTTCTTTTAGTACCCATGAGGATGACCTAGCACTTTTCTTTGTTTAGTGCAAATTGCCACTTTTCGCACCATACAGAAATTCTCTCTAGATAATTTTGTAATTGGAACTGATCATTGGTGATTTTACTAGACGGTAAATTACAGCGTGAGCTGCAAACAATTTAAGGGGGCAGCTCATATTATCACCTAGATCATTTATGTAAATCAGGAACAGCAGAGGGTCTATGATACTACCTTGCACAACGCCAGATATCACTTCTGTTCTACTTGATGATTTCCGTCTGTCACTGCGAACAGTGACCTCTCTGAGAGGAAATCACGAATCCAGTCACACAACTGAGACGATACTCCACATGCACACAATGTGATTAATAGCCGCTTGTGAGGAATGGTATCAAAAGCCTTATGGAAATCTAGGAATATGAAATCGATCTGAGATCCCCTGTTGACAGCACTCATTACTTCATGAGAATAAAGAGCTAGCTGTGTTGCACAAGAACGATATTTTCTGAATCCGTGTTGGTTAAGTATCAATAAGTCATTTTCTTCAAGGTGATTAATAATGTTCGACTAAAGTATATGCTCCAAAATCCTACTGCAAATTGAGGTCAGTGATATTGGTCTGTAATTCAATGGGTTACTCCTATTTCCTTTCTTGAATATTAGTGTGAACTGTGCTACTTTCCAGTCTTTAGGAACAGACCTTTCTTCAAGTGAGCGGTTGTATATGATTGATAAGAAAGGCGTTATTGTGTCTGCATACTCTGAAAGGAACCTGATTGGTATACCATATGGACCAGAAGACTTGCCTTTCTTAAGTGATTTGAGTTGTTTCTCAACACCTAAGGTATCTACTTTTATGTCACTCATGCGAACAGCTGTTCTGGTTTTGAATTCTGTAATATTTACTTCGTCTTCTTTCGTGAAGGAATTACGGAAGACTGTATTTAGTAACTCTGCTTTAGTGGCACCATCATCGGTAACATTTCCATTGCTATGGCGCAGAGGCGGTATTGACTGTTTTTTACCACTGGTGTACTTTACATACGACCAAAATCTGTTTGGATTTCTACCATATTTTGAGACAATATTTCATTGTGGAAACTATTAAAAGCATCTCGCATTGACGTCTGCACTAAATTTCGAGCCTCCGTGAAACTTAGCCAGTCTTCGGGATTTTGCGTTCTTCTGAATTTGGCATGCTTTTTTCGTTGCTTCTGCAACTGTGTTCTGACGTGTTTTGTGTACCATGGTGGATCAGCCCTGTCTCTTATTAACGTATGTGGTATGAATCAATCTATTGCTTTCAATATTGTATTTTTGAATTTGAGCCATATCTGGTCTACACTTACATAATTAGCTTGGAAGGAATGGAAACTCTCTATTAGGAAGGCATCAAGCGAATTTTTATCTGCTGTTTTAAAGAGCTATATTTTACATTTATTTTTAGTGGTTTTGGTTGACATGGTTTTGAGCCTCGTTACAATGACCTCGTGTTCACTAATCCCTGTACCCGTCATGACGCTCTCTATCAGATCAGGATTATCTGTGGCTAAGAGGTCAAGTATGTTTTCGCAACCATTTACAACTTGTGTGGGCTCATGAACTAATTGTTCCAAGGAATTCTCAGAGAAAGCATTTAGTACAATTTCAGAAGATGTTTTTTTTGTCTACCACCAGCTTTGAACATGTATTTTCACCAACAAATCGAGGGTAGATAGAAGTTTCCACTAATTATAATTGTATGAGTGGGGTACTTATTTGTAATGAAATTCAAGCGGAGAAGAAGAATATGTTGTTTAGGGTGCAATTCCACAATAGCACACTAGTACAAGAGAAGAGTACCAGACAAGAAAGAGCTGAAAATTATCCCTGTAATGGTTATAGATATACTACCTAAAGCAACACAAGAAAATTTGTGCCAGACTGGGACCAACCCAAATTTCCTCACGTCACACATCTATTTCTTCTCACAATTTATTAATGCATTTAACCACATTCCCACATATTGGGAGTCCTGTGAAGGTTTTAGAATTAAGAGGAGAAGTCGTAGACTATCATTGTCATTTTCATCATAGGCCCATCTTCGCCTTATGTATATAATTATTTTTGATGACATACTACAGTTTCAAATATTTAAATTTATTCCTACGAATATGAAAAGAAACAGATAGGTGCATGACATGGAAGTTTGGGTCGGTTCTGGGAGCATGCTCGGATAGCCAAATGGTAAGGTGACCACTCAAGATAAGCAGGAAATTCAGGTTCAAGTCCCAATCCGGCACATCTATACCTATTACAGTAAGTTGAACTTCAAGAGTAAGTTTCAATATTTGAATCTGTAGTCTATTATCAAACATAAATATTGGATAGAAAGAAAGAAGCTGAGAGAGTGGCGGCAGATGAGAGAATAAGGCGATGGAAGAGGGAACCAGAATGATGGCGGAAGATAATGATGGTTCAAAAAAGGTCCTGTATGGTTAAAACTGTGCGGCAGAACAATATGACAGACTGTGTCTGAATGGTGAACACAAGTGGTCAACAGGCAGAAAATAAGCAGGAACTTGAGATCAAGTGGGGGGAGTATTCTGAAGAACTCCTCAATCCAAATGGAGACCTGAACAAGGAGGAAGATGTGGAACTGCAAACAGAAGAGGACTTAAGATGGAGAGAAGTGGAAGATAAATTGAAAAAGAAGAAAGAGTGAAATGGACCAGGTTTGGGTGAGCTGAGTGTAGGAATGGGGTGAGAGCAGGAGAGATGGGGGTATGATGGATCTATCAAGTGATAAAAATTGTGTTGAAAAAGGAGGAGGACCCCAGAAAATTTGAAGAAGGGAATAACTGTCCTGATTTTCAAGAACGATAATAGCAAATGAGTGCAAAAACTGTCAGGGAATCACACTTATGAGAAGGAAATACGATAGTACAAGATGATGGTTTCAGAGTATGAAAGCCTACAGAAGCTCTGATTGTCACTCTAATACAGCTACAGAAATAGCACTTTGAACATTGAATAGATATTCTGACAGTGATGGCCTTCCTGGGTATTGAAAAGCATACAATAGTAGTGTACGGTGGTGCAAGGTTTGGGAGTTCCACGGGAACCGATGAGGATAAGAGAAATCTACAACGATGGAAGTATAAGCTGTGTGAAAGTGGAAAGAGAGAGCTTGGTCTGGCAGGAACAGAAGAATGGCTGAAGATGGGAAAAATCCACTCTCACCATTGCTTTTCACTGTGGTGATGAATGAGATTAGCAACAGAGTGGCACAAGAACTTAGTGGAGCAAAGATGAAAGCAATGATATCTGCAGACGATTTCGTATATGGGGAGCAAGGAGAAAGTGCAGGAGCAACAAACTGGACAATAGTACGGGATGAAATTTAGCATAAGTAAGTGTGAAATGACAATCAAGGCCGACTACGGAAGGTGGAGAGTTTCTAGTACCTTTGATCCATAATGTGGGAGAGGCGAGCAGTAGCATTCTGGAAGTGTGTCAAAAGCCTGATCTGGAGCAGGGACATCCCTCAAAACAGCAAAAGGGTTATATACAGGATGTACTGGTCTCCTATCCTGATGTGTGCCACAATGAATTGTGTAATGAAAGGAAAAGGGAGAAGAAAAATACAAGTTAATGAGGTGAAATTCTTGAGAAATACTATTGGAGTGACAAGGATGGATTGGATAAGGAATGAGAGGATCACAGAATAAATGAAGAATGAACCATTACAGGACAGGGTAGAGGAATCGAGGCTTCGACGGTACGGAGACGTTAAAGTGAGTGAAGAGGGAACAAAGGCAGATGCAAAAATTAAAAGGGAAGGGAAAACAAGAGGAAGAACAAGAGATGGCTGGCTGAAAGGTGTGACAGACTGCGTGCAAAAGGCAGAAGAAGACTGGATCGAGGTGGAGAGCGAGAGACGTGGGAAGGCAGAAATTGATGGAGAGGCTAATGCTCCAAACAGACCCAGCCAGTTTCTTAAAAGTTTATAAGATGATGATGATACGGAGGACAACACTGCAAACACACACACACACACACACACACACACACACACACACACACACACACACACAAATAAATGAATAAAATTATTCAAGCTGATCGAAGTGTACAGCAACAATGCACCATCATATGCCACAGTAGACAGGAAATGCAAGTACTTCCAGTGTCTTCAAGTCTGAATGACAAAGAATCAAACGGCACACATCTCTCTGTGAAGACCCAGGAATTGCAATAGAAGTGGAGGCCCTGATGTTTGAAGACCTGCCTATATCAACGAAAGACAACAGTGCAAAACTGAGAATCAGTCAAGGATCAGTTTTCCGTCAACTTTAACATTTTCAACACACTGGGTTTCACTACTGTTCACACCCACCAAAGAAGCCTACTGAACAGACGCAATAGTGGAAACGGCGCACCTGTGGCGGCTCGGTGCAGACTACTACAGCAGCCTAATCACCACAGACGAGTGTCGACGCAGAGACAGAGAAGCAAAACGAGTTGTGGAAATGTGGGTTCACCACCGCCAAAAAAGGCCGACACCCAACTGCCACAATAAAAGGCGATACTGGTTATTTTTTTGTGAGGTGCTAACTGATTACGTTAGTGAGAGATACAAACTGCTACATGGCATTCTAGTGAAATCTCCTCACGAGGTTACAGCATTTTGTCTCACCTCCCATAATCACCCGACACAGCGCACGGTAACTTCCTCTCACCCCCCACCCCGGACAAAGTAACCGTTGCGCGGCAGGCATTTCTACGATGAGGACAGGTCAGTTTTTGAAGTGGAACACTTTCCAAACAGCCTAAGTGTAGACTTTTATGACAAAGGTCTCTGATGTCATCGGGAAAAATGTGTCAGATTGAAATGTGTGTACTTAGAACACGAATAACAGAGGTGTCTAGTTCAGTCACTTTAGGATTACCGCCTTCACCTGCACGCACCGAGCCTGTGCCGGACGTCCTCAGTCATGCGGGCGAGCTCGCGGTGGCCGGCGGCGATGAGCTGCTTCTCGCGCAGCAGGTCGCGCAGGTTGCTGCCCACGAACTGGCGGAGGCCGCGCTGCTGCTGCAGCAGCGCCTCCTGCCGCTCCAGCGTGCCCTCCGTCAGCTGGCCCAGCCGCTCCTGCTCACTCTGCACGCACAGTCACTGGTTACACCACTTCAGTCCAACTTTTTGTGCTCCGGCACATTTAACTAGTGTGAGCCCTACCGACATCACAATCATTATCCTACTACTACTACTACCACCACTAAAAACAATTACAATTAAAATTTCTTACACTACAACCTATATAATGAATGTGAAGTCTGGCGTGACACATTCCTTGTAAACTTATAAAAATCCCGTGTTTAGCCGGAACATGTTAATCCATATTCTATCAGTGGGTCTGTCACACTGTATTCGTATTTACTGTCGACGATGCTCGTACATGAAAATGTGACCTCACAAAGATACAACATGTGATCAAAAGTATCCGGACACCTGGCTGAAAATGACTTACAAGTTTGTGGCAGCCTCCACCAGTAATTCTGGAATTCAATATAGAGTTGGCCCACCCTTAGCCTTGATGACAGCTTCCACTCTCGCAGGCTCACCTTCCATCAGGTGCTGGAACGTTTCTTGGGGAATGGCAGCCCTTTCTTCACTCTGTCCTGCACTGACGAGAGGTATCGATGTCGGTCGGTGACGCCTGCCACGAAGTTGGCATTCCAAAACATCCTAAACGTGTTCTACAGGATTCAGGTCAGGGCTCTGTGCAGGCCAGTCCATTACGGGGATGTTATTGTCGTGTAACCACTCCGCCACATGCCGTGCATTACGAACAGGTGCTCAATCGTGTCTAAGATGCAAACGCCATCCTCAAATTGCTCTTCGACGGTAGGAAGTGAGAAGGTGCTTTAAACATTAATGTAGGCCTGTTCTATGATAGTGCCACGCAAAACAACAAGGGGTGCAAGCCCCCTCCACGAGAAACACGACCACACTGTAACACCACCGCCTCCAAATTTTACTGTCGGCACTACACACTCTGGCAGATGATGTTCACTGGGCATTCGCCTTAGCCCCACCCTGCCATCGGATCGCCACATTGTGTACCGTAATTCATCACTCCAACAAATGTTTTTCTACAGTTCAATTGTCCAATGTTTACACTCCTTACACCACGCGAGGTGTCATTCGGTATTTACCGACGTGATGCGTGGCTTATGGGCAGCTGCTCACCCTGAAATCCAAGTTTTCTCACCTCCCGCCTAACTGTCATAGTACTTGCGGTGGATCCTGATGCAGTTTGGAATTCCTGTGTGATGGTCTGGATAGATGTCTGCCTATTACACATTATGACCCCTCTTCAACTGTCGGCGGTCTCTGTCAGTAGACAGACTATGTCGGCCTGTGCGCTTTTGTGCTGTGTGTCCCTTCACGTTTCCACTTCACTATCACATCGGAAACAGTGGACCTAGGGATGTTCAGGAGTGTGGAAATCTCGCATACAGACGTATGACACAAGTGACACCCAATCACCTGACCACGTTCGAAGCCCGTGAGTTCCACGGAGTGTCCCATTCTGCTCTCTCACGATGTCTAATGACTACTGAGGTCACTGATATGGCGTACCTGGCAGTAGGTGGCAGCACAATGTACCTAATATGAAAAAACGTATGTTTTTGGGTGTGTCCAGATACTTTTGATCACATAGAGTATGTTGAACCAAATCAAGAATACGTTTCCAAGTAATGCTAATGATCGTCCACCAGAGACCAGAAATTGCCTGAAGTTGTATAAAATGATTTCGAGGATTTCTCTCCTGAAGATATGAAATTTTCATTTTTAATTTTTCAAAATTCCAATTTCTGAAGCTCTCTCATACCCTCCCTCCAAGCTCAGTAATACAAACAGAAACGAATGGATTACTGGTAAGCATAATCACTAGTTCAATTGTAGAAAACTGGCTCAACTTGTCATTAAATTCTGTGGTTAGAAGTTAAAGATGCTTGGCAAAAGATTATCACAGTTATTGACATTCATAGTTCCCAGAACTAAATTCAAAGCTGGAAAGGGTAATACGGGATTTCTTTTTAAATGTGCAATCCATAATTTCAGTTTCCTCTGGAAACCATTTACTGTACTTTTCACAGCTGAAATTTTGCAATTTTTTCCTTGTAATTGGAGGTTTAGCTCACTTAATTTTGAGGTGATATCTGCCGAGAAATCTAAATTTTGGAGGCACAATATCTTGTCAGTTTTTCGACTATAAGGCCTAGAACACAATTTCAGAAAATCTGGTTTCTCATCCAGAAGATTGCAGAATCATTGTAGAGTTCTCCCCCTAATAACGAGGAGAAAATGGTAAGCTCCACAACCAAATTTCCCAGAAACTTGGCTCAATGGAAGTGGGGTCAAAGACAGCGAACACGTGTCTTGGCTTACCCTTACAAACTCGACCATTTCCGGGAAAAAGACTAGCAAAGTTTTCAAGGTACTCTGTGTGCATTTTAGCACACAATAAGTACAACTGAAGCGGTCGCACAGTTGCTGGTGTTGTGGCTTCACACTCTCACACCCCATGTTTGAAATCCAATTATTACTTTTATTTTCATTTATCTATTAATTCATCGATTAATTCATCTATTAATTGTCTGTCTCACAACTGAATTAAAAATAAGAAGAGAAGAATGAGAAAATCTTAAATTTTTTTAGTGAAATCCCTGTAGTGTATCTTGATTCATAATCAATAACAGCTACCAATTTTCAGAAACAATGCTGCGAAGTTATTGCCAACTCATGAAATCTTCAGCAGTGTTAATGACGTTTCTTTCCCAAGTAAGATTCATACGAAGAAATATCACTGTGATAAACCTGCCTTTGCACGATGTTCATGGTGTTTGGAATTTCGTGTTTGCAATTGGTATCAACCATGGAAATGCACCAACCCTTCCTGAAGAGTAAATATAAGAATAGAATGTAAGAATTGATATAAGAATGCAATATAAGAGTATGAGAATTTAAAAAGATTGAAATTCCTGAAAATACCATTCACATATAATCTTACGCATTTTGGTTGGCGAAAACCACAGCCATTTTTGTAAATTACGCAGTTTGGGGACGGGGGGTGGGTGGGGGGTGTGAAAAGGTGTTCGACATCCACGTCTCGTCACAGAATGTGGAATCGGAGGTTTCCCCATTGTGTAAAGTGGGATTGCAGCAATAAGTAACGGATCGGTTGACAGATTACAATGCTGGTGAAGGCACGACTGTTTTGGAGCACACCATTCAGTGCTCTGCAGCAGATGCCCCTTTTTAACCCAATGACACCAATAATTACGATTTCCGAGGGTACACGGGCATCGAGATTTGACCGATCGATGGAAATATGTAACCAGGTGAGATGCATTGTATATCTTAATACACCAGGTTTGAACGGCTACCCAAAACGCGCATTATACCACAGGTGCAGGCTTACGGACAGAGGAGTACGCTGTGGGGGATTCACCTGGACTTCCGTGGAACTTGAGGCAGTAATCGAAGGCACTGCAACAGCTGCAGGCTACCTGGACTTTATTGTAGGTCAGCTGCATCCCCTCACTCTCTACATATGCCAGCAGGAAGCTATGACATTTTCCAGCAGGACAACTGTCCATGTCACAGTGCCAGAACCATACTACCACTGTAGGAGGAGGAGGATGACAGCGAACTCATGTCGATGTTATGGCCACTGAATTCACCTGATCTGAACTCGACGAAACACATCAGGGACACTATCTGGCACCAATTCTGCACCCACAAACCGCTGGCCCACAATTTCCAGAAACTGTGTGACCTGTGCACAGACAACTGGTGGTGCATACCTCCAGAAACCTGTGAAGGACTCGTCAAATCCGTGCTGCGCACAGTCGCTGCCGTATTGCGACCCGGAGGCAGACCAAAATAGTATTGAGCAGGCAGTCTCAATGTTTCCCTCATACACATACCGGGTGAGTCGCATAAGGCATAACTCTCATTTTATTTCATGAATAGTTCAAGATAGGAGAACAACGGTCCTGCCAAACAGTGGGAAGTTGACGTGTAAAGCGCAACTCTGCAACAGTTGGAAAAATTTCTGCCGACCTAGGTGCACATACGGCTGACTATAAGGGGAGGGGTACAAATAACCTCACAGATTAAGATACTTTTAATGGTGAGTGGAGGGGAGGGCTGACATCAACACACGGCGTTGACCATAGTAATGTTATATAACTGCTGTGAATACTTTCTATTTCGCAATTTTACTCTTATGAGGGTTTACAAATGATGTTATACTTAAGAAATATAATTACAATATTATTATTATTTTATATAAAAGTACTATTTGAAACATTTTGGAGGGTGACATGACAACATACAATCAACTTAAAAACATATACATCGTACTTACGGAAGAGCTGACTACCTCTTTTTCTAAAAATTTATGTACAAGAACATATTTAACAAAAATTCCTCTTTTATAGAAGTCTAAGAGAAGTTATGCTACTTGTTTCAAAGAGAAATGAAGAATGTAAAACATGTTATAATGTGTTAACATTGGAATAAATAAACAAAATATCAAGAGGAGAAAACAGGTCGCTACTTATCGTAAATAACACACATCGTGTTGCAGACAGACACAATTAAAAGACACACATAGCTTTTGACCACAGCCTTCATCAGTAAGGGAGAGACCACTGATGTTATTTTATTTCAATAAAACGAAAGCCATTTGGTTACAAAAACACACATTTCCTTGGAGTCAAAAGCCGGATTTAAAACACCTTCACTGATTTCAGAAATAACCTCAGAAAAAAGTAGGTCCCTTGAAAGAAGGGTATAAGGCAGGGAGGAATTGTGTAAACCAACACTATTTGTGACTGCCAAAAAAATGTTGGTTCTACTATGTTTGTTATTGTCGGTTATTACCCACTGTGTTATATCTACTATTTTACAACTATTGTGTGATTTTTATTTAGAGAAATGTATAAGTACATAGTGTACAAACTGCCAGCAACTGACACCATTTTCTTCTTCTTGTCACCATTTTCTTCTTCTTGTCACCCATACTTTCTAACATATAAACTACTTTTGAAGTGCCAAAATATAATGCAACAAATAAAATGCCACACTGTACAACGCGCTGGCAGTGTGAGAGTTGCAATTCCTGGAACCCATCGCCCACGGTCTCTGGCCTGCTGAGGAGCACCACAGTCCCGGTTCCAGGGATAAATCGGGAAAATCCGCTGCATTACGCCCCACACAAACAGACCAGGCCTGCGGGCAGATCGGTGAGACTAGATCAGACTGACAGGGCCTGCATATTAGAGGCAAACGAATGGCTTCAGGTCAGCAGGCCCAGTCCATTACAGGTACCCACAGAAACAGCCTCCACTTTCGGCCCACCGTGGAAATCCACTCTTTTGGCCAGATATTCACGAGCCACAGACAGCATGTCGATGAAATAACACTGTGGTGATCGGTCCGTGCAACAGATAACTTGTTCAAACACTCTGAGAATCAATAATAATGAGGATAGGTAGCAACTCACTGTAAAGATGATTGCTGAGCCACAGACTGGCACATAGAAAAGACAATCGCACTCACGAGTAAATTTTCAGCCGTAGCTTTTGTCAGAAAACGAGAGAGCGCGCGCACACACACATTCACACAATCACTCAGACACAACTCGTGCACACGTGACTACCATCTCTGGCCGCTGCATCTACAGCCTCTGAGAATCTCGAAACAAACCACTCCTCGTGCCTCCCTGCCTCTCGTCGGCAGTTGCTAGGCTAGCGGCAAGAAGTGATGGTGGCACTGACTGCAAGCTGAGGAGAGTGGCAGGAAGAGGACAAGCAACAGGAATGAGGGAAGTGGCACACGTACTCGTATGGACCCAGCCAGCGACGATGCACGACACCTCAGTAAACAAACCATTTCATCTACTGATACAAAAATGAGATTTTTTCCAGTGTTCCTTTCAAATTTCACTGACATTTCCGATTGAAATTCCCTGATTTCCATAACCTGTGGCAACCCTGTACTTCCGTATCTCTGTGAGTAAAAACATTTCGAGCATTTATCATACACCATAGATGTTTCTTTGTGTGCTATCATTAGCAAAGAACCATATATCGATAATCTCAATCATTTATGAAATATAACTACACGGTCTATTCAAAAAATTCTGGAACATTCGTTATTCCTCGCCAAAATTTTCATTGTCGTAAGTCTGTTAGTTATTGTTCAGTGCTGTATCGAGCAGAACATTGTTACGCACAGATGCGAATTTCGAGATGGCAGAGTTAGAGGAGCAACACACCTGCATTAAATTTTACGTGAAACTAAAGAAAACGTTCACAGAGACATCAAATTATGCTGGAATCCTACGGTGATGAGCGCTTAAGCCGTACTTAGTGTTACGAGTGGTTCACCTGGTTTAAAAATGGACAAACAGAAGTTAAAGATGACCCTCGTTCAGGAAACCCTTCGACGTCTAACGAAAATGCTCGTGTCGGGAATGTCAAAGAAATTGTGCGTGGCAATCAAAGATTGATTGTCCAAGAGATTGCAAACAGTGTAACATTTCAGTTGGGTCATGTCACGAAATCCTGACACGGCATCTCAGAATGCACTGTATTGCCACCAAGTTCGTCCCATAGCTCCCAAGTCAAGACTAAAAAGACTTTCGCCTCGCCATCTGTGAAGAGCATTTGGACCGCGCAAATGAGAATGAGACGTTCCTTAAGAGAATCATAATTGGTGACGAGACGTGGGTCTATGCTTATGATGTTGACCAAGGTTCAGTCTTCACAGTGGGTTGGGAAAGCTTCTCCAAGACCAAAAAAAGCTCGTCAGGTCAATCAAATATCAATGCAATGCTGATAGTTTTCTTTGACTTTGAAGGATCAGTTCATCACGAATTCGCACCACATGGACAAACTGTTAACCGATGGTACTATCAGGACTTTTTGAGACACCTGCGCGGGAATGTGAGAAGGAAACAGCCTGAAATGTGGCAAGACAATCTGTGGCTCTTGCATCAAGATAATGCCCCTGCGCATTCATCCCTATTGGTGCGTGACTGTTGCACAAAAATCGAAATCACTGTGCTGCATCACCCTCCGCACTCTCGAGACCTGTCCCCTGCGGACTGTTTTTTATTCCCAATGTTGAAAACCCCATTGACAGGAGGAGGATTTGCAACACTAGACGAGATAAAAGAAAATTTGTAGATGGCAAAGTGGAAACAGCATTGGGAACGACGTACCAATTGTGGAGGAGAGATTTCGAAGGAGACCACGCACAATAAGTAGAAGGTAAGCACTGAAAAAGTTTGTGGACAAAGTTACGAATTCTTTGAACAGACCTCCTACTGTTACGACCACACGATTCGCGATGTGCAGGAACGGAATTGGGTACACTGTGTGCCTCCGTTTGCTGATATAAAAACCAATAACTTGAGATCTAAATGACAGATAACTCTGCTCTCAAATTTAAATAATTTCCATACCCCATCTACGTTCCACGTAAGGCAATGTACGAGGTAAGTTCAACCGGACACAAAGTTTATGCAATGCGTACCATCTCTCAGCACAGGTATCCACATTACGCAGGCAGTACAGTGACAACAAAGCCGTGTGCAGCACAGAATGCAGAGCGCACATATGTAGCAGTCGAGCGGTTAAATTTCGTCTGAAAATGACATTCATCACAAATCTGTATCAATCTCACAAAATATCATCTTTCGCACTCGGCTGCCTCTTTGCTTAATCAATTAAGAGAAATGTAGGCTTCATTTCATTGTCATTTCTCATCAATGTAAATTGACTTCGAATATAAATTTGTCACAAAAGGCATTAATTAACCACTGTGAAGTGATACACCGCTGTACAGATAACAGTAGCAGCCGATAACAGACTCACTGACAACAGTTTCTCGCGTGAAGGTACCTGCTTGCGATTCCACCTTCCCCTCCCCTTTCCGCCCTTCACTTGCCGTCACTGTTAGTAGCAACGAGCCAGCTAATTGCTCACTGTGATGGTGAGAGTGTGAACCAGACTGATGGAGAGGCCAGTCTAGGTGATCACTGCTAAATCATCAGCAAAAGTTAAACATTTGACAGTGATTTTGTGTCCAGATTCAGAGACATTTGATGTGTTTTCTCCATCCACTCAGACCTTTGTCCAGAACCAAGTTAAACAGCAGGGGGAGAGGCCGTCTCCTTGTCCAAACTCGTATACACGTCGCAAAAGGCTCAGAGGGTTCAACGAGCGATTTTACCGTCGATGGTGTGTTCAAATTAGTTGTCTGGTCTTGCTGCCCACTCTGAGGTCTTCCAGAGTGTCGAAAACACTGTCTCTCGAGAGAATTGCAAACCCTCATAAATCTGTAAAGCTGACTACTGCACTGGTACACTGGTGAATTCTTAATATTGTCCCCAGGTACCAAGCCCATTCTGTGCACAGTCGGCCCTTCCTGAATCCATTTGGTAGTCACCAATCAGGTGGTCAGTGTGTTGCTAAAGCCATTTGTGGGGAGTTTTGAAGACACTCTATATGTGATTGTCTAAAGACTGTGTAGTTGTTTGATCAGCTTTGTCGCCTTCCTTATGCAGTTGGAGCATCAATGGACATTCCCAATCGTGTGGAATTGTTTCAGTTTCCCAGGTTTTTAAAAATAATGTGAACAATAAAAACTAATGAATGTGTCAGCAACTTTCACATCACAGAATCATAAAAAATAGAATCACCTTTTAGAATTTTTGTGCCTGACCTAAAATTCAAAGCATATTTTATAAAAATGTGTAACAATAATCGAAATTGCTGGATGGAAAATATGAAAAATAGTGGAAAGACAACTCACCTCCAGCTGACTGATGAGAGGCGCACAGAAACATGCAACAGCGCACAGTATTTATAGTAGCTTTCAAACTCTCTCTCTCTCTCTCTCTCTCTCTCTCTCTCTCTATCTATCTCTCTCTCGTGAAAGTACTCACATTCACACAAATAACCACACTGACACTCAACTGCTCACACTCATGGCTGCCATTCTGTGCGGCAGGGTGCCTGTGTGGTTGTTTGTGTGAATATATGTACTTTACTAGAGAAAGAGCCAGATCTTGAACGCTAGTGTAAATACTGTTTTTCTGTTGCATGTTTTTAAGTGCCACACACCAGTTAACTATATGTGAGTCGTTGCCTTCCCTATATTTTACATTTTATAAAAAAGTATTGTAACAAAATGCAAGTACTCATATTAAAATACTTATATGTGTATACATAATAAACAGTCAACAAAACCATAATCGAGAACATTTTATAAAACGCATCCTTAATGAAAAACTACAAGGAGAATGAGTCATTACTTAAAAAGAGTTGCAAACATCATGACAATGATAAAAAAGTTAAAAAGTTTTTAATTTTTTTTTTAAGTTTTATGAATTTCATTATTTGTGCTGTTGCCCATACTTTTAAAATATCAATTTTAAATGATTCAGAGTTTACTATTATCCACTGGTCTTCTTGTCTTAGTTTTAATACATAACTCCAAAAATGTTATAAATTACCGGTGATGGGTGCAAACAACTAGAAGTCAATATTTTGGGAACAATTTGAAATTGAACACAATGAACAAAAGGAGCTACAGCTCGGTACTCCACGACGAATGAGCTGGAACAAATAATGAGTGACCATCCAAAATAGATTGAAATGAGACCAGCTGGATGGGGATGGTGAACAACCATTCCTTGGAAGTTTCCTCGGTCATTCCATTCAGTTTAGTTTAGTGAATGCACATATCAGAAATACAGAACGGAACAAGGTCAGTCAGTGCGTGCGCATGTGGAGCAGCAGCACCAGAGGTGCCGGAGTGGGGGGAGGTGGGAGGGAAGGGAAACAGTCGTGAGGGGGGCAAACTCTCCTCGATGCCTTTTCATTCTCTTTATTTGAGATACTATCCAAAGGCAATTTGTACTGAGAAATTTGAAATTTAGTACCTGCTACCAAAGAAATTCTGTGTTGCAATCACTCCTACAAAGGCCGAGCCAACCAACTGAGTGGCAGCAACTTCACCACGTGAGTGCAAATCTTCAGCCACCGAACTAAACTGTCTTAAGTACTGTCTGACAATAGAAGTGACTAATGCACCATTAAGAGTGAGAAACACAGTCACTGAATATACACAGCAAGATTGTAAAAACCCATACATTGAGAATGAAACAAGTGACAAGAGAACTACAGTCTACAGTTTAGATACACAATCACATATGAATAAATAAAAATGCTGCATAAAACACCTGCACTTTAAATTGTGCCACGTCCCATGTGCTACTAGCAATAAAGCAATGACCCTCTGAATGTTATCATTAGACCTTCTCCAATTAACTTGATGTCTGAAATACATGTAACTCTACCTTCAAAAAGTGAAATGCCATTACGAAACTCAACATGACTGCATATGATCAGAGACAGCACCTAAATTTCACTGATTTGCAAAAACAGTAACAGGCGATTTACGCACAGCTTTGTAGACAAACCTTGTG
The DNA here is from genome assembly GCF_021461395.2 of Schistocerca americana. Taxonomy (NCBI): domain Eukaryota; kingdom Metazoa; phylum Arthropoda; class Insecta; order Orthoptera; family Acrididae; genus Schistocerca; species Schistocerca americana. The sequence goes on along the minus strand of NC_060129.1, from coordinate 22,378,088 downwards.
ACAATGTCGACTAGAACACGCTCCTTCAAGTTCTGGAGGTAAAGGGGGAGGGGGGGAGTGAAATACCATTTACCAGTCCAGTTGTACAGACACCGGACTGCACTTATCAAAGGAAACGAAAATGAAGCAGTGGCTGACGAGGAGAGTGACACAGCAATGTAGCCCATCCCCAATCTTATCCAATAGCATTGGGCAGGCAGTACAGGAAACCAAGGAGAAATTTGGAAAGGGAATTACAGTTCATGGAAAATAAACAAAAATTTTGGGCTTTGCTGATGATATTGTAATTCTGGTTGGTTGGTTGGTTGATTTGGAGGAAGGGACCAAACAGAGGTCATTGGCCAAATCAGATCAGGGAAGAAAGCTGGCCGTGCCCTTTCAGAGGAACCATCCTGGCATTTGCCTGAAGTGATTTAGGGAAATCACAGGAAACCTAAAGCAGTATTGTCGGACACGGGTTCGAACTGTCGACCTCCCGAATGAGAGTCCAGGGTGTCAACCACTGTGCCACCTTGCTCGGTACATTGTGACTCTGTCACACAAGGCAAAGGACTCTGAAGAGCAACTGAATGGAATGGACACTGTCTTGAAAAGACACAATAATATAAATAACAACTAAAGTAAAACAAGGATAATGAACTGCAGTCAAAATCGGAGGGTATTAGGCTAAGAAACCAAACACTAAAAGTAGTACACGAGTTTTTGTATTTGTACATCGAAATAGCTGATGATGGCCAAAAAAAGGGAGGATATAAAACGCAGATGGGCAAAAGCAAGAAAAGCTTTTCCAATGAAGAGAAATCTGTTACCAATGAACATAAATTTAAGTGTTAATAAGTATTTTCTTAAGGATTTTGTCTGGGGTGTAGCCTTCTAAAGAGGTAAACAGGAACGATAAACAGTCCAGAAAAGAAAGGGGGATAGAAGATCAGATTGGTAGACTGAGTAACTAAAGGAGGTACGAGATGACGATCCACCACGAACAGCACAGGTCTAGCACGACAGCTTTCTGGAGGTGGAACAGGTGGAATTAAGATAATTAACATACACATTATCTGCACTCAGAAATAGTTAAAGTAATCTTAAGCCCCCACGAATCTGTGCATGCGCGTGGACAGTGACAACTCGAATGTGCACAGGAGGGTATCCTCAGAGTATCCTTTCTGCTGTTACTGTTTATGGTTTACTGTTGTTGTTGACATCTGTCAGCAGCTAACTTCAAGTTTTCGTATGGGAGATTTTGCAATTATCAGTGCTTAAATTATAACAAATATCGATATTCAACAAAAGCAATATTTTTGGCCAAAAAACTTTTTATTACAAGCGGTTTGTGAAAAGCATTCTTTGTACCGACTGCATCGTATTCTAGAAGTGGAATGGACCATGAAAGCATCAAGTGTTCTATTTCACATGTATAGTGAAGAAAGGTATCGTATGAGCATCAACCTGCTGTATCATAATAAAATATGTCAGCAATCAATTATTTCTGAGTAAATATGTGTATAACTTTATGTATGCGATTTTCGACTTGTTTATATAGTGCTGTAATGTACGAAAAGGCACAGTTGATATGATTGCATCTTTTGCTTTATTTCAACATGCCTGGCAGGAGGGTCACAAAGGGAACAACAATAATGACTGAGTGAAGCTGCCTCCTACATTACTGTGTCTCCTGAGCAAATTCCTTCCTGTATAATCAACAGAAGCTTGTTGAAATAAGTTGCATCCATTCTCACGAAGTTCTGAAATTCCTGAAGGTATTTGGGCCTAAATTACTTCATCAATAGGGAATATGTGCCCCTGCCCCTACCTTCGTCCCTTCTTCCCAGCCAGGTTTTCAGCCGACGACATCCGACTTTTTGTTGTCGTTATCGTGCCCGTCCTAAGTGTTATAGACACTGCCACAGCAGTAGCTCCAAAAACAACCACATCGTCCATGCACAAAATTCTGTGTAAACTTAAATTTAGATAAAGTTGCTACTCACCATATAGCGGAGATGCTGATTTGCAGACAGCCACAACAAAAAGATTGTCACAATATAAGCTTTCAGCCATCAAAGGCCTCTGTCAAAAATAAGACAACCGAGGCGCGCGCGCTGACGTCGAAGGGCATCCTGGACGAGGGTCATCTAACTTCCATCCGGCTATTTTTAGACCGTGTGAGCTATTCGTAACACCGAGTACGGCTTAGGCAGTCACCACTGTAGGCTTCCTGCATCATTTGGTGTGTCTCTGTAAAGGTTTTCTCGAGTTTCGTGCAAAATTTAATGCACACGCATTGCTCCTCTAACTCCGTCATCTCGAAATTCGCAAACTGTGCAACAACGTTCTACTCTACACAGCACTAAACAATAACTAATAGACATACAACAATGAAACTTCTCGCAGTTACACATTAAACACAGACGCGGGCAAGGATCCAACCGTGTTTCGATCCAACACCACATTGCTGCGAAGTTACGAATGTTCCAAAATTTTTTGAACAGACAAGAGATTGACACTGAGGGAAGGACTGGAAGAACAAGAAGCGGTCACTAGCACAAACGTCACTGTGGACTCTCCAGTGAGTGGACAGATGGGAGATGACAAGGACTGCAGTTGCCAAAACGTACCATGCAACACAGAAGAGTGGGGGCACCAGTATTCGAGAGACAAAGATCAAGTTGTGCCAATAAGTTTTTGAGGTCTTGACCGCGAGCCGTGATAGTCACGGGAATTGAAATCGCCCGAGATTAGGAAAGGTGGGAGGGAACTGAGAGGCCATTGCAAACAACATCTTCTGAGACACTTTACCATCAGGAGGGATGTAAACATTACAGATGGTAATATCCTGAAATTCCCTTACCCAAACAGCCACAGCCTCCAAAGGTGTATTACGAGGCCCTAGTTCGCTATATAATGTGTCCAGATGTGCAAACAACGCCTGACACCCTGTCATAGGTAGCACTATTCTTTTAACATCCCCGGTACCCACAAAAGGCCGCAGTCCGCATTGCTGGAAACCAAGTCTTCTCGAGGGCAATGCAGAGCACAGGTGAAGCGCTTAAAAGATGATGTAGCTCAGCCAGGTGATAGAAAAAACCACTACAATTGCACTGGAGAATAATGCGGTCGATGTAATACGAGGCCACGCAGGGACCGAGGGGGCGGGTTATGACTTAGGGTCACCTGCTGCCACTGGTTGAGGGGTTAAGACACCAACACACATTGGTCCTGGTTCCACTGTGTGGTGCAACCAGGGACCTCCAGGGTTGCCAGAATCTCTGTCTCGGCCACAGGAGTGGAATAGGTGGCATCTGATGGTGTGGGTGCCTCCAGAACCTGTCTCTCCTTGTAGAACTTTTTATTGTTTTTGGGTGATTGTGAGGGCTTCTCTAAACGTAATGACGATGATCACGATGCACTGTGACCAGCAGCTTGTAGCTCCTTCAGTCACTATACGATATCCGGTTGTAGACTGGCAGGAGCCTCGTAACGAAGTTTCCTTCCTGGCGAGAGAAGCTGGAGGAAGCTGATTTGTCTCTGGCTGTGAGGTGAGGACCAATGTCTCCAGTACGCGGGAAGCCATTGATCCCTAAGTAGGTAGGGAGAAGTAGCAAGAGGAGAGCTCCAAACATTCGGGGGTAGGGATTGGGGGGGGGGGGGGGGGTCCGGGTGGTGTAATAGAAGAGACTATGTTTACCACAGGGGGCAACATCGTCATAGTTGCAGCATAGGACACTGTTATACATGCTGGCTACAACTGCTCACACTAGTTCTTGGCATCTTGATAAGTTAGTTTGTCTGGGGTCTTACATTCTTGGAAACGGTTCAATCTGGCGAGCAGGGAGAATGGTGCTTTCCACAGCCGACACAGATTGCGGGGGGGTGGGGGGGGGGGGGGGGGGGGGAGGGGGGGGGGGAGGGGCAACTGGTGAGAAAAAAAAAAAAAATATGCCGCAACTTGACTAGAAGAAGGCATATACTGATAGGACACATCTATATTCTATGTCATCAAGGAATAGTAAATTTGGTAATTGATGGGAGGGGGTAAAAATTTTAGGAGGAGCCAAAGGCTTGAGCACAGTAAGCAGTTTCAAGTGGATGTAGTTTGCAGTGGTTATGCAGAGATGAAGAGACTTGAACAGAATAGAGTAGGGCGGAGAGCTGTGTAGTAGCAGTGGTGGGTGAGGTTGTGGTAGTGGTAGCAGTAACATTTATACAAACTATTATCACACAACCAAAGGAAATTTGAGTGTTAACAGACCTTCACCAATGGGAAGGCTATCTCCAACAGCAGCAAATACTTATTGCGTAACGAGCAAATTTTGTGTTCTGCGGTAGGAACAGATGTGCACAGCCACAGAGCGCGAACTGACCTTCAGGGAGTCCATGGCGGAGACTTGCTGACGCGTCGCCTCGAAAAGTCGGTCGACCGTCATCTCGGCAGCGGCACGGAACTGCTGCTGGCGTGCCGCGTAGCAGACCGACCGTGCGCGGTTGTTCATCAGGTGGTAGGCGTTCCACATGTCCGCATCCATACGCTGAGTGCAATCCCGTATACTCTGGAGACAGAAAGGTGGAGGTGCACCTTTAGATTTCTACTGTTTGTGGGAAAATTTACACACTGAGATGAGTTTACAAAATTAATGGATCATTAAATAACAATACAAGTTATTCATACATACCTGCAGGGTTTCAGAAGAAGAATGCACGGGTGAGTCTCAAGGTTTTCCCCCAGTTTCTGGAGGGTGTTCCTTAGGTTATTTGGAACAAAAAATGTAAATAAAGTAATGGGATCAGGTCCATAATTAATGAGCTACAGTAGTAGAAAAACTCAGGATAATGGCAGAAAAAAACTTTTATTGTGGGATTTCACTATCAAAAATGCACATATAATTAATTTAAACAATTCTGTAGCAGTCTCTTGTACTCAGAGTGGATTTAAAACAAGTATTCACAATTTCCTCCCTGCATTTGAAGACAAAGATTTGCACAGGAGTGAACCGCACGAGTAGCATTTCGTAATTTCACACGCTCATTCCTTACTGATGTTACAGCATCGAAAATGCATAGTATCAATTCTCGTGTTTCCATTTTAACTTCGTACACGATGTCTTTCATCCATCCCCAGATGCAGTAATCTAAGGCTGTTAAATCTAGGGATCTGGCAGTCCAGTCGATAGGGCCCCGCAACCTATCCGTCGATGTGGGAATTGCTGATTAAGGTAAGCCGTTACCACACGGTGAAAGTGTGCAGGTGCCCCGTCATGTTGGACATACGTGTGGCATCTTGATTCCAGACGAATGTCTTCAAAAAGCTGTGGGGAGTCTTCCCATAAAAAGTTATCGTACATCTGACCATTTTGAAATTGAGATACTACCGTGGCATGGGGATTTTCGTCTGCCCAGACATGCACATTATACATGTTGTTGATGCAATCTCTTGTAAAGGTTGCCTCATCACTGTACATTATGAAGCGATAGAGATGCCAATTTCCACGTAACCAGTTACAAAAGTGTAAATGGTTGGCACAATCATGTCGCTCTAAATGATGAACTTTCTGCACATGAAAAGGATACAGTCCATTCTCATGAAGGCTCCTACATACCTTAGAATGTGAAATGTTCAGTCGGGTAGCTAGGTGTCTTGTACTCTAACGAGGACTGCGCTCTACTGAATTAAGAATGTAGTCCTCTTCTTGAACGTCACGACGTCTTTCGGAGTGAATACGAATATGGGAAGAGTACCAGTTTCTAGCAATGTTGGGTACGTTCCACTAAATGTTTTGGCACTCGGGATCCTACGATTAGGATACCGACGGTGCTCTTCGGCAACAGCAGCTTTCGCATTACCGTCACATAAGCCCAAAATGTACACCGTCTCTCCGTACTCCTGCGATGAAAACTTGCACAGCTTTGCAAAGTGTACTGTACACAGGTGACGACAACAGTAAACAGTGACTGCAGTATCAGCAACACAGTTGTTATGCAAATGTACCACTTGCTGCACTTGTCTACCTAAGACTGATTGTGTGTTCTGTGAACACAAGTGTAGCACTCCGTACACCGTGGCACGTTTCGGAACTCTGTTGTAGCCCTCGAATTATTGATCTGATCACATTACTGTATTTACATTTTTTGTTCCAAATAACCTACGGAATAACCTCCAGCAACCGGGGGAAAACCTCAACGACTCACCTTGTAATGCATTCTGGCAGAGTTGGACTGTGCACCAGTGGGGGCAGTCGTGTTGGAGCTCGCCATATAATGGAGCGACACACGTGGTGTTGTGTTCTCAAATCTGCAAAATTTGAGTTCACTGTGACTAGTCAGTTACAATTTTGTGTCAAATATAAAGCAGAAGTTCCAACAGACTAAACGGTCCACGGGTAGTACAATACACTCCACGAGACTGTATGCTAATGTGGCATGAAGAATACTGGCACCTCGTGCAAATTCCTCAGTGTAACAATTTGTAGGGATGTGGAACGGAGCAACCAGAAGAGCTCAGTCACAGGTAAAGCATGTGGCCAACTTGGGTCAATCAGTAGAATACTAGGGAAATGCAATTAGTCCACAAAAGAGACTGCTTACAAATCACTCTTGCAATCCATTCTAGAATAAGTGTGTGGGACCCGTACCAAACAGGATCAATGGGGAATATTGAACATATACAGGGAAGGTGGAGGAGTGCACAGAGATGCTAAAAACACTGAACTGATGGACACCTGAGGATGGATGCAAACTTTCCTGAAAAAGGCTACTTACATAGTTTTAAGAATGAGCTTTAAAGGATGACTAAGAATATACTACAACTCCCTATGTATCACTCCTGGAGGGATTGTGACAACAATATTAGACTAATTACTGGGCACAGTGCACAAAGGCATTTAAACAGGCATTCTCTCCACGATCCATGCTCGGGAATTGAACGGTAAGAAGCACTAATAACTGGTACAATGGCAAGCACCATCTACCACGCACTTCACAGTGGTTTGCAGAGTACAGACATAGATATAGAACAGCCTCAACATTGAATTGGATGTGCTTCCCATCACGGCACTTCTCTTTTCCTGTGGCCCCTGTACTCACCTGACATAATACCGTGAGATTTATTTTTATCTGGTTACATCAAAGACCATTTGCTCCTGAGTCTTAATTTGAAAGAGTTGCAAGGAAGGATAATTAATGAGGTCGCTGATATCGATCATAATGTGTCGGTGTGAGTAAAGCGAGAGTTTGACTGTGGTATTGACTTGCCTGTAGTGAGCACCTGTAATGAGAATTGAAAACTAGGATACATGCACTGCCCACTGGCGTGTGTGTACTTTCTCTGTGCCCTGTTTCGTGCAGTCGTCTCGTGAAACCCCAGAAGTTCTAATGAATAACCCTGTAAATTAAGCTAGGGTAGTTCGGAATATCCGGACGGCAACCGTTTCATCGAAAGATTTCCCTGAGAATTTCAGATTTTTTCTGGTTCAAAATTTCCTGAACCCATGTTTGTCGCAAATTGCAGCAAGTCTCACTTTATTAGTTTTCCGTGCCACAAATTATTTGGGTTGATACGTCACTCATTAGTGATTATTCCAACTTCATCCATTACAGAAAATGTGATACCTACGAAACTAATGATTCTTTGTTATTCAATAAATACTGTTCAGTTCTAATACTCTGTAGGATACTGAACTCGAATTTTAAATATAACTTCCAGCATTACTGTCACCGAACCATGCCATTCAGGTGTGCAGCACACTCAAATATACGAGACAGCCTCACAGAAATGCACACTGAAGTGTTGCCACTGAAATATAACATCGTGGACTTTGGTAGCAATGACACATCGTGTTTCAAACCAGACGATCATCAGATTACGGTAACTGTTAACGTTAAGCTAGAGACAGAGAGAAATTCGGTAAAGTATTACTTTGAACTGAAATTAGAAAAAAGGACTGTGACTTGACTATTCATTTCTGATCTACGAAACATGGAAACTGAAAGATAGGCAAGTATTTATATTAAAAAAATTAAAATAAAAAAAACTTAACTACTGTGCAAGTTATGAATCTGCACTTACAAGATGAATTCCTAAGCATAGCTGCTCTCTGTCAGTCACAAAATGTGAAACAGACACCACCAATCATTTCCAGAACAGACCCTGTATTTCCAGTAAACAATTTCTTTGAGAATTCCCAGTATTCCAGACAAGCTCCACACCGAATATGAAGTGTGATCGAAAAATAATAGGAATTTTTTAATTTCGCAGTCTTTACACATCCTATTTTCAAACTTCTTTTATCTTGTGGGTAGACATCATTCTGATGAATGTTTGCCCTTTCAGCTGTTGTGAATATAGAACATTGTTGACAGTCAAAAAGATTGTGTGCGTTTTCAAGCGTTTCAAGAATTTGCACTAAATTTTGCTTTAAAAAATGGAATAAATTGCAGTCCGCATTCGAAATGTTGCCTATGGCTTTTGGCGAATCTACTATGAGCAAGAGAAGAGTTTACAAGAGGTATAAATGTTTCAAAGAGGATCGAGAAGATGCTGAAGACGGCGACTGCACTGAATGCCCCAGAACATCAATTGCTGATGACAATGCAGAGCAAGTAAAGAAAGTGGCTCTGGAAAATCAGCAAATCACCATCAGAGACGTTTCTGACAGTAGTAGTAGTAGTAGTAGTAATACTTGTGCCCTTCAGTTGAGAGACTGGTTTGATGCAGCCCACCACACTACACTATCCTGCAAGCTGCTTCATCTCCAAGTAACTATTGCAACCTACATTCTTCTGAATCTGCTTAGTGTATTCATCTCTTGGTCTCCCTCTACGATTTTTACCCTCTGCGCTGCCCTCCAATGCTAAATTTGTGATCCCTTGATGCCTCAGAATATGTCCTACCAACCAATCCCTTCTTCTAGTCAAGTTGTGCCACAAATTTCTCTTCTCCCCAACTCTATTCAATACCTCCTCATTAGTTATGTGATCTACCCATCTTATATTCAGCATTCTTCTGTAGCACCACATTTCGAAAGCTTCTACTCCCTTCTTGTCTAAACTATTTATCGTCCATGTTTCACTTCCATACATGGCTACAATCCATACAAATACTTTCAGAAACGACTTCCTGACACTTAAATCTATACTCGATGTTAACAAATTTCTCTTCTTCATAAATGCTTTCCTTGCCATTGCCAGTCTACATTTGATATCCTCTCTACGTTGACCATCATCAGTTATTTTGCTCCCCAAATAGTAAAACTCCTTTACTACTTTAAGTGTGTAATTTCCTAATCTAATTCCCTCGGCATCACCCGATTTAATTAGACTACATTCTTTTTTCCTCGTTTTGCTTTTGTTGATGTTCATCTCATATCCTCCTTTTAAGACACTGTCCGTTCTGTTCAACTGCTCTTCGGGGTCCTCTGCTGTTTCTGACAGAATTACAATGCCATCGGCGAACCTCAATGTGTTTATTTCTTCTCCATGGATTTTATTACCTACTCCGAACTTTTCTTTTGTTTCCTTTACTGCTTGCTCGACATACAGATTGAATAGCATCGGGGAGAGGCTACAATCCTGTCTCACTCCCTTCCCAACCACTGCTTCCCTTTCATGCCCCTCGACTCTTATAACTGCCATCTGGTTCCTGTACAAATTGTAAATAGCCTTTCGCTCCCTGTATTTTACCCGAGCCACCTTTATAATTTGAAAGAGAGTATTCCAGTCAACATTGTCGAAAGCTTTCTCTAAGTCTGCAAATGCTAGAAACATAGGTTTGCCTTTTCTTAATGTATCTTCTAAGATAAGTCGTAGGGTCAGTATTGCCTCACGTGTTCCAACACTTCTACGAAATCCAAACTGATCCTCCCAGAGGTTGGCTTCTGCCAGTTTTTCCATTCGTCTGTAAAGAATTCGCGTTAGTATTTTGCAGCTGTGACTTATTAAACTGATAGTTTGGTAATTTTTACAACTATCAACACTTGCTTTCTTTGAGACTGGAATTATTATATTCTTCTTAAAGTCTGAGGGTATTTTGCCTGTCTCATACATCTTGCTCACCAGATGGTAAAGTTTTGTCAGGGCTGGCTCTCCCAAGGCTATCAGTAGCTCTAATGGAATGTTATCTACTCCTGGGGCCTTGTTTCGATTCAGGTCTTTCAGTGTTCTGTCAAACTCTTCACGCACTATCATATCTCCCATTTCATCTTCATTTACGTCCTTTTCCATTTTCATAATATAGCCCTCAAGTACATCGCCCTTGTATAGAGCCTCTTCCACCTTTCTACTTTCCCTTCTTTGCTTAAAACTGGGTTTCCATCTGAGCTCTTGATACTCGTGCAAGTGGTTCTCTTTTCTCCAAAGGTCTCTTTAATTTTCCTACAGGCAGTATCTATCTTACCCCTAGTGATATACGCCTCTACATCCTTACATTTGTCCTCTAGCCATCCCTGCTTAGCCATTTTGCACTTCCTGTCGATCTCATTTTTGAGACGTTTGTACTCCTTTTTGCCTACTTCATTTACTGCATTTTTATATTTTCTCCTATCATAAATTAAATTCAATATCTCTTCTGTTACCCACGGATTTCTACTAGCTCTCGTGTTTTTATCCACTTGATCCTCTGCTGCCCTCACTATTTCATCTCTCAAAGCTTCTTCTACTGTATTTCTTTCCCCTGTTCTTGTCAATCATTCCCTAATACTATCTCTGAAACTCTCTACAACCTCTGGTTCTTTCCGTACATCCAGATCCTATCTCCTTAAATTCCCACCTTCTCGCATTTTCTGCAGTTTTAATCTACAGTTCATAACCAATAGATTGTGGTCAGAGTCCACATCCACCCCTGGAAATGCCTTACAATTTAAAACCTGGTTGCTAAATCTCTATCTTACCATTATATAATCTATCTGATATCTTCTAGTATCTCCAGGGTTCTTCCATGCATACAACCAACCTTCTTTCATGATTCTTGAACCAAGTGTTAGCTATGATTAAGTTATGCTCTGTGCAAAATTCTACCAGGCGGCTTCCTCTATCATTCCTTATTCACCTACAACTTTTCCTTATCCTCCTTTTCCTACTATCGAATTCCAGTCCCCTTCGACTATTAAATTTTCATCTCCCTTCACTATCTGAGTAATTTCTTTTATCTCATCACACATGATGAGATAATGTGAGCATATTCTTTGGCTCACGTCAAGCAACTTTTTGAGATGTTTTGGCACGAAAACTGTAGCAGCAAAGTTTGTTCCGAAATTGCTGAATTTCAACCAAAAGCAATACTGCCTACACATCGCTCAGGAATTGCTCACTGAAGTCAACAACGTTCCAGAACTACCAAAGAAGCTTATGACAGGTGATGAAACACAGGTACAGCGATACAACATTGAAACCGAGGTCCAGTTGTACCAATGGAAACTGTGTGAAGAGCGAAGACAGAAAAAAATTGACAAGTTCGATCGCATGAGAAGGTTCTTCCCACCGTTTTCTTCGATTCCAACGGGATAGTGCACCACAAGTTCCTGCTTTATCGTCATATGGTCAATAATTAATACTACCTGGAAGTTACGCACTGTTTGCTTAAAGCTATCTGAAGAAAACGACCAGAATTGTGGCAAAACCACTCATGAAAACAGCATCGTGATAATGCTCCAGCTCAGACTTCAATGCTTGTTCGTGATTTTTTGGAGAAAAAAGGAACACCATTATGTGGCCTCAATCACAATATTCGCCACACACAGCCGATGTGACTTATTTCTGAGGCCTGAGAGAACCATGAAAGGATGTCATTTTGCCACCATTAATTAGATAAAAACAGAATCACTGCGCCAACACCTACATCCCAAGCCCTAACTGCTGCCATTCTCCCTCAATCATTCGTATCACCCGTACTATATGTTGTTGCTCTCTTCATTAACAGGAAGTTTGGATCAAAACATTGATCAATCTGCTTGCTGGTTTGGAATTCAGTGGAACGTAACATGAAGCACAACAGCTGGAGCTATCAACTCCTACCACACTGAAGAACCTGTCTCAAGTGGAACATTTTATCAACATACATTCAGGAATACTGATTTCAACATCTGTACTATTGACGGCTGGTATACTTTTAATTTGTGTGTGTGTGTGTGTGTGTGTGTGTGTGTGTGTGTGTGTGTGTGTGTGTGTCACCTCAGCCTCCGCTCTCGCATCACCTGTAGAGATCCAGAAGCTTAAATCAGTTCCCTCTGCCACATAGGTAGACCGCCTGGGCTTTATGGAACTTCAGGTACACGTTTAAATATCAGACAAACAGTGCATTGCGGCAGACAACTGTCCTTGACTTTAACACGATTAGTCCGGTTCCATCTGACGTATTAACACCCACCATGCCAGATATGTTGTGGCTCTGTGGTAAGTGACTCCATCCTATACAGCTCACACTACGAGTACCAGCGTTCTTCCTGAATGGAAGGGATTTATGAAGACTACCAGTAAAACAATTAATGGTAAAACAAATACAGCAGGCTTTACAATATGCCACTAACAACAGCCAGCAGCAAGGTACCATAATTTATTTTGTTACTTTCGACCTATCGTCGTACGTAAGGAATCGAGAAATCTGGTCTGGGATTATTTCCGCGAGACTGGGATTTGATACACTCGTAGCCTACGTGGGGTGCACTGGTCACACGTTGGCAGGATCTGGGCTCAAAGAAGTATTAAGTTTAGTTTATACGCAAATTCAGTTGACAAAATGTTAACTGGGAACACAGTAAAGGTGTTCGGAGGACATTTCCATTATTTTACGGACTATAAAGTCACACCTTAATTTACCTTAATTTTTAAGGAATTGTTTAAAGAAATAACATTTTTACCATTTTTATTATTAGGGTGCAAAGCCAGACAACAACAAAACAATTATAAAACTGAACTGACCTTTAAAATCCTGGAAAATCATTATCATCTATTTTTCGCCATTTTGCATTCAGTCATTTATTTGCACATTTAGTTTTCTTCATTTTTTCACTCCTTCTTTACTAGCCCACCAATTGCAAATGGTTTTTTCTGACGGTGGAGGGCCAAAATGCCACTCAGCTGCTCTGTTTCCATGTCATTCTGCACATGAATTTTTTTCAATTTATAGTCTGCATCACACGAATACCTCGTACGGTTTTCCATTACAAAACTAGCTACTACCAAAAATATTGTACTGTTACCGATAACACAAATTGCATTCAATTCGAGTTCACTGGCACTGTAGACTGCAACAATGCATCACAGGATGGACAGTGTTCTGGGCTGCATCGGCACACTACTGCTGCCAGTCGAATCCGATGTTGCCAGATAGAGATAGGTTTCCTGCGGCATCAAAGATATGGCCATTTTTAAGACTGGCGGGAATTTTTTATCGTAACACTGGACTTTTTGTATTAATTTAGAGTATAATTTTTTGAAGAAAAAAGTGTGTCTTTTAGCCTGTAAAGTACGGTACTTGTTAAAGCTGTTCTAGCTCGGATAATTCTGGAAGATGACAGTGCCTCAGAAGAAGAAAAGAAGGGCGTTATCAACATTTTGAGCAAAGTAGAAGATGTTACTGAACAAAACATTGAGGGACATGCTTATCTCTTACCAATTTTAAGTACATTCAAGAATGAACTGGCTCATTTCAAGGACAATGACGCTATTGCTGATTTGTGCATGCAGTATTTTAACATGGTTTTGTTAATGAAGTTCATAGATTTTGAGCATTTTGGAGATTGGTATGGCCATTTGGCCTGTGTTCAGGAAACGATACCATTCTTCCGTGAAGGTGTTCATTGTCAACAAGCAAAATGTGCATCTCTCTACGTGCAAGACATGGCAGCAATAAAAACCAAACACCCACGTGTGCTCTAGGATTCTGCAGATAAGGATTATTTCACCATAAATCGAACTGCTTCCCATTGGGCAAGAATTTTGTGAAGCAGTGGTTTAGTTACACACGACCACACAGCAGACTCTAATGCGCTCCTTTGAAAGTTCAGATAGTGTGACGCGATGCAGATGCATAACCAATTTCATTCTAGTGAAGTGGGTTGGAGGATCCCCTGGTGCATTTGCCATCTTATCATCATCAGAGTAGTTTATTGCAGTAACTTTTTCAAATGGTGGGCAGCACGTTGATCTACAGGTATCATGACAAAATAGGGACAGACATGACTGGGCAAAGATTTACGGGAGATTCACTGGCCATCCTCCTTTTCCAAAAACGAATTCACGTATGTCTCTGTCGACAGCGATAGTCGGAAACTCAAAAATTGGTACCACAACCGTGCAAAGTTATACCGGTTATAATTTTAAAGGTGTAAAACAGTCTAAGAAGAATGTGATATTGCCGTGGGCTAATATGAACAATACCATAAACGTGCATGGTGAAGCAGTAACTGTAGACCCTGTGGCAATTTTCCAAAGCACAGCCATTGAAAAAAAAAAAAAGTAACGATGTTGTAAAGCTTATGGAATACGGATGCCTATTCCCATTGGCTCTTCTTAATTAAGGGTGAATGAGAAAGGGAAGAAATCTTCTATCTACAATGCTTTTCCAGAGGACAATTATGCAACTGATGACCTAAAAACGTAATAGATGGAGGCCTCCTCCTCCACTGCATGAAATGGAATGCAGGCACTAAGTCTCCCAATACTGTGGTTTTCGAAGGTTACAGTGATGTCAGCAGAACAAAACGAGCAGAGCAGAAGAGAAGGATGCTCACAAACACTTCAGTTGACATCAATTTTAATGAAAACATGACGGTCACTGTTCAACAGGAGCATTTTCTTGCAAACAAAAAGAACAGAGCCAGTCTTATAGGACTCCTCAGTGATAAAATGACAGTGAGGGTGATAGGAACTATTGTTACTACAGGTGATGCTGATGGTATTATATTGAATGTGCATTAGAGAAAACTGCCCTGCAGCCCACTGCCACGATAAAAGGGGAGGATGTCGAATTGATTGCTTTACTCGATCCTTTTTCGTAACCAGGCACTAGCATATACTAGACGAAGACGTGGGGGCAAGGTTGAATCCAAATTGGTTCCAACAGACAAACTCATATGACTTCCTTTTGCTAAAACTATCCTCCTCCTCCTAAATATGTTTAGCACGTGTGACAAGACCTCTACCATTTACAACAAAAGCAAAGGAAGAATGGTTAAGCTGTTCAGTCAAATTCTTAGTCAAATGAAGACAATACCCAACATCTTCACTAGCCCCTCAACACCGACAGAAAACAGGCTGCAGAGAAAATGTTTCTGGAAAGTTACCAAGTGTCCGAATATCAGTAAGATCTGAATAAACTCCAGTACGCTGCATTCTCAAAAGCCTCAAGAAAGCCAAATCCAGACCTCGCCTCACTGCCGCCAACCACAGGAGCTGCACACCATTATTAGATTTATTGGCAGTATTTTATTATTTTTTGTTTTTACCTAATATTTTTTATGCCACCATTTCTTTTTACTTACAGGTGTTTGGTTACTTATTTACAGACACAACAGTGGTTCAATAACCCCCTACCTGAGTCCGTGCGGGGTTGGAACCAACAGGAGGATGGACTACTCTACCAGTGACAACCAGAGACCCAGTAGCACCTGAAGCCATACTGAACATCTTTTGCCGATGTTCTACTGGGTGTGGGGGACGATGTAGATGACAAAAAGCCAGCATTACACGTTCCGTGGTTTGCAGCACGTGCCACGGCACGTGTATATATGGTTCACTGTTACTCTATCTGCAATATGACGACGTTGATACAGCTGCTGATTTTTGAAATGTACCCTACAAGGTAAGATGTTATTTTATAATAAATGATGTAAATGTTATGTTATTTCTGAGTTCAATGGGCATTAAAACATTACGAGAGCTGTTCAATAAAGAATGATCACAATTTTTTTATGGTCATAATTTCTCGTACTAAAATGTAATCTTATGATATTCTCTTAGTTTAATGTGCAACAAACACGCCATAGTAGTTTCGCTGTTGGGACTCCTGGTTCCCGCCTGTGAGAGGCAGGCGCGGTCAGACACGTTCAGTATCGCCTACCGTTGCAGTGGAGGTAACACGAGAGGAACGACATGCGGCTTTGAAATTCTGCTTTCATCTCAACAAATCTTCAGCTGAGGCCTATACAGTGTTATGGGAGGCCTATGGAGAGTCTGTTCTTCTCTACAACACAGCTCGAAGGTGGTTTAAAATGTTTAAGGAGAGGAGACCATCAATTCCGAAGGAAGATGGACCCGATGCTCCAGTTACTGCTCTTATAGAAGAAAACATCAACACCGCTGTTGTAATTGTGAGAGAGGATTGATGAATTACCTTAAGATCACTTTCTGAAATACTGAACATTTCATTGGGTGCCACCCACACGTTGGTGACAGAAAAATTACACACGACACACGTTTGTGCGCAATGGGTTCCGAGACTGTCGATTCCTGAACGAAAGGTCACTCTTGTGCAGGTCTGCGTGCAGTTAAAAGTTGATGTTAGAGGAAGACCCGGAGTTTCTTTCAAATGTAATCACTGCTGATGACACCCGACTACATTATTTTGATCCTGAGAGCAAACAGCAAAGCTCAGTGTGGAAATCTCCTTCACCACCAACCCCCAAAAAAGCATAAGTGGTTGCTTCTGCTGGGAAAGTTATGGTCACCTCATTCTTTGATATTCATCGAATGGTTTATCAGCATGTTGTACCTATACACACGTCAGTAACTGGACAATACTACAGGGATGTCCTGCAAACATTGCAAGTTCATATCGGGTGCAAAAGAGCACATTTCTGTGAGGCAGGCTGGATGCTGCACCACGATGAGGCGCAGCAGCCTATTGCAATGTTGTTGCTGAATCTCTTGCAAAAATCAACACGAAGTGGATCCCTCACCCTTCCTATAGGCCAGATTTAGCCCCCTTGTGACTCTCTTCTATTCCCTAAGACAAAGAAACGCCTTCATGGGAGGCATTATCAATCATCAGAAGCAGTGGTGAAGGCGATTTTGAAAGATCTCTCAAAAAATGAAAAAGATCATCAAAATTATGAGGATGAGTAAAGGTCTGTTGTAAAAAAAAAAAAATTATTATGGTCATTCTTTATTGAACGGCCCTCGTATTTTTAATAATTTGACATTTTTCCATCTCCCGCAATGTGGAAAATATTTGTTCTAGAGCAAGAACGGAATATCACCTTTTTTGAAGGAAATTTAGTGTAGTTTAATTTTTTCATCAGTAACTGTGATCTTCAAATTATTTAAGAAAAACATAGAAAAGTGACCTTTAAATGCTTTCCCACCTCAACAGTCACAACCCATACGTGGGGGATTTTCAGTATGTTCTTCATAACACTTTCCCCTATCACTATACAAAAATTTCCAACTACACAAATGTTTTCTCCTAATTTTTGTTTGTTGAGTGGACTAACAGCCTTGGAACATAGCATGACTTCTTGCAGAACCTATGTGACCAACTGGCCTGTCCCTTCAGGACAGCAGCACTTCTTTCTGGTGAAAGGTGCAGACAGGGTACACTTTCAGCTCTAAAGGCACCCATGCCAATGATCAGCCAGTGGGAGACCTGAGAAAGGCGTCTCATGGGCGCGATTGGTACTGGCCCCATCCTTCGCTCTCTTGTGGTCCAGCTTCCAGACAGAGCAGATGCTCTCAGTTTCTTTCCAATTTTCTGACGGAGCAGACTGACTGACTGACTGACTGACTGACTGACGTCCGTCCGTCAGTCAGTCAGTCTGTCCGTCCGTCTGTGCTCTCTCCGATCAGATACCAGTTAGCTCAAACATGAGCCAACTTTCTCTCTGCTTCCTATTTCCTTACTTTGTGAACACCTAGACTAGCAGACGCCTCAACAGTTCGGCCCGGGTGAGCCCTCATGTACTCCTTGACGGTACCACGAGATTCTGATAATCCCCTGTTTTCATTACAGACATCTCTTCAGTTACTCACAACCCATCCCTCTCCCATCCTTGGCACATTATATACATAGTTTACAGCATTTACTTCAGAAGTATTATCCTGGAGGGATACGACATTTAGTAGTTTTCACAAGGGCGTGCCCTCTCTTTTCCAGCAACAACAAAGAGGGGTTGACTGCCATCAGATCAAGGGCAGGTTGCTTACAGCCCACAGTCTGTTCATCTCTGGTGTAAAGTGTTTACAAACAATAAATACGAAAGAAGTGAAAGTTTATATGAACTGTGTTGTGTAAAATCATTTTGCAGTTGTTTAAATTTCCTAATAATCATCAAGGAGAAGTACAGCCCATAAGAAATTCTTCAAGACTTTAGAGTGTGCTGTCTATTCATCGTGTTTTTCCTGGGACAGTCCTTTTTTTCCAAAATGTCCTGCCGTTCTGACAGTTTTTTCGGGAACACTGAAATGTCCCACTTTCTTGTGATTCCCCTTGGCTGAAGCATTTTGTGATACCTAACGTTTGATTTTAAATTTACTGTGCAAATATATAAGCTACAAAGTGCCACTTGTACAACTTGCACTTCGTTTATTTACAGTTAAATTTTTGCACTGTTGGTAGTGCTACCAATTCGTAATAAGTTTTTTGATTGGTTCAGATAGCGAAAATTTTTCTTTGCACTGTGGTAAGCATTCTGAAGACATAGTGGATACACGACAATTCTAAATTTATGCAATCACGTGAAAAACACCATTCATTTGGTGATTTGTCTTGCAATTCCTGGATCAAATGCTACTGTGGAATACGGGTTTCTCTTATTGAACCCTTTGTTGTCAGATAAAAAAATACAGAATGAATGCTGAAACACACAAGGGTACAATGTGCTGACTTTTATAACAACGCGTCAAAAGAAAATGCACTTCTTGATAAACACATAAAACTGAAAATTACAGTGACAGGGCGGCAGAATAACTGAAAAAAAGTCATTGCAGATCACCTGAGTGTACAATGCCAAGGTAAACTACGTTCATTAAATCTTGCCAATACAATTTGTGTTCCTATTTTGCTTATTCTAGGTCTTTTTCTATATTTTTTTAAAATGCCCCCTTTACTAATAAAAATGAAATACACTCCCTACTTCGGACACACAAAAACCGGGTTGGTAGGTTACAAACTCTGGAGAAGGGCACGGCTGCGGCTGCAACAGGGGCTCTCACTCACCATCTGGTCGGTGCACGGGAACTGCTGGCGGCCCTCCACGGACGCCTGGCAGTTCAACAGGTTCACACTCAGCTTCGCCAGGTCCTCCTCAGACAGGTTCGAACAGGACTTCTGAATCTTGAGCACCACCTGAAACACCAGGAAACACTGTGCACTGCTCTCACACTTCACAAGCAGCTCTCGCTTCCCGTGTCCTGACGTGGTTAAATCCCAGACAAAAAATTAGTCACCCACAGGAGCCGACACACTAATATCACGTAACACTACCCCGAGCCTCGATAACTGCCCGACTGTGGCAAGTAACAGAGTCCACAAGTTTCTTCTGGTACGCCGTATCCAGTCGAAGCCACTCACTGGCGATTACACCCTACAGACTTGCCAAACTCTGACCACGTCGACTGTTACGTTTCCCCTGTTGTTCCGGGTAGTTGCAGGCATTTCTACATAACTAAGATCGGGTGATTTAGAGGGCCTCCGAAGTGCGATCGAATGCCCGAGTGTTTGCCAATCCTCAAATGCACACAGACACTGCTGTCATCGTCCCGGAAGACGGGAGTGTCTGCAGCAAACTTATCACAAAGATGTAGAAGAAAGGGTAACGTGTGGTCATCCTCTGTCATTTTCATAGCAACGCAAATCAGCAGGCACAAGTCACAACATGAAAAACATTTACAAAACAACACGGAACTACCTCCAGCCCGAGATACAGATTTCACACACTGCCAGTTTAACACCACGTCAGACTTTCAGTGCACTCAGTACCTCACACTGTTCGTATAGAGGAAAAATGGAGACTTGCCGGACCACATGTAACGGTACTTTGACTACCGTGCCTCCGCCAATATAAAGATATAATTTACAATCGCGCATGCAGAAGAGCGCTGCGCCAGCGACCGATTTTTATAAATAATTTTTTTTTTCCGTAGGTGTTTGTTTTTAACAACTAATCGATTACTCTCTCTCTCGTCTTCATACGAAAGATGTGTATTTTTCAGCACTGTGTTGAATGTGCTTTTGGGTGGAAATTAAAATTATATTACAAAGCGAGGTTGTTTCAATAGTGATTCGAGGTGGTTATCGCCAAATTTGTAAATTGATCATGACAGTGACAACTTGAAGAAGTTTTCAACAGACGGAGAAAAGTGAAAGACGGGTCGTCCTACAAGAGAAATTAGGACAGCCATGAAGACTATATTGTAATTAGTACTGCGTTTCTAAGATTATAAGGTAAATCTCAATTAGTTTCTGATGCTATTTCCGTACATTTGCTTTTTTTAGTGTTGCCGACCCTGTCTGCCATGCACTGTCAAATTACAGCACAATCTCAATCAGTAATACGAAGTCCGCCTTATCCGTAACTTATTCCATCAAAATTCAAAACCCAATCGGTTTTTTATTTTACATTTTCACGGCAGAACCCCGAGGAAAGGAAACACTACACACACTAAACACCTCCACTCAGCTACCGTGCAGTTTCTGCATCGTCTGGCCCACTGGAGATGTGCACCTTCGTGTGCAACTGCGAGGAGAGGTCTTTTGCGAGATACCCGACGTCCGAGTGTCCACTGCGTGCAGTTCCCTTCTCGACGTTCACTCGGAAACTGGTCGAAATGGACCCGGATTCACAGGCAGCAGCAATTCGTGTCCCGTTCGGAACCAGTCATCGCCGAGAAAGCGGTTCTCGACAGTCGAGGTCCGTTTAGAACCACTACTCTTTGCCGTGTTACGTGGCTGCAAGTTGTGGACCATTCCCTGTAGAAATGTCGGACAGTCCACATTAACGCTTTAACAAATCGGGCAACTTCACACACAGGATGGTCTCAGGAATGTCCAAACACAGTAATAGTTCCTTTGACGTTCTACGAGGCCTCTACATCGGCCCACCTTATTGTGCCGACTGGCACGTACCGAACACCTGAACACTTCTCTGCCACAAATTATGTCAGCGGTGGAGGATCACACGACCACCCGGTACTAGTTCTCCACTGTGTACAGCGCTCCAAAGCCACTGGAACACTTTTCTAATTGTGTGACTAATATTTTGTGTGGTCACTTCATCTGAAGTCAAACACACAACTCGCCTCGTATACTGGACTCGAGACGGTGACCCCGTCCCGAAACCGCGTAGGCTCGTCGATTGAAATTATCTCTGTCTCCCTCGACCAGAGAAACACTGTAGCGTCAAACGGGTTGTGCGTGGGAAAGCATTGTTTCTGGAATGTTCCACTCCCGTATAACACCCACCATTGATAGCTGTTGGGGAAGTTCCCTAGATGTTTGCAACGAATGTTTGATTCCTCGTAAACTACTGACCCTTTCACTGTCGACTGTGCTGTAACAGTGCGCACGTCCGTGGGCGGTCGGGATGCGCCGCACGGCTGTACCCACCGTGCTGGGCACAGCACGGCACCGAGCACTGCAGCGCCGGCTGTGTGGAGTCACTGCTGTTGCAGGCTCTTCTGTATTCATTCTCACCAATAAAATATTAAAATAAACTGTATTCTGAATACTGTTTATTGCTGAAGTTTCTAAAGCTAGATACCGTCACAAGGAAGCACATTTCAGAAAGTTTTTTACGTGATACATCTCAAAACGAGACACAGAGCACAGTTTACAGCAGTAATGCGATACCTACCGTTTTTGTTCTTGTCGCATATGATGCATTTCGTTACGGGTCCGTGTTGTTTTACTGGCGTTTCGACGGTGCCTCGAAAGTGCCTTTCTTGAAGGCACAATAGATTTCCTCGTCCAATCGACGACCTCCCGATACTTTCCTTTCTTGATGGTAAGTCTCTAAAATCTCTCAAGTAAGGCCGAGATGAAATTTTGTGTCTGAATTATTCTTTCCGGTAGTAATCTTGCGAATAATGTGGTAATTTAGCACACACATGTCTACGGGGTGTACCATTTCAGTTTTTGTGCACACATCCCATTGAGCTAAGTATCTATTTGTCCATTGCACCCACACACTGAGAAACAAGCAATGACCTTTGTTTAAACTGTTCAGTTTTTGTTTGCCCATCCAGTTTCATAGCTGATGTCATTGCAGCTGTATTGGCATGTCATCAATACACATACCTCTCTTTTGATATGCCACTTCAAAGCCATCATAATGTCTGTTGACCTAAATTATGTCTCATCTCTTTGCAGTTTGGTTTCAGGTCTTGGCGTACCTTTCCTATTCGTGAGAACAGAATATACCCCATTTTTTGTTTTTTCATGCAATTAGTGGAAAAGAAAAAAACTTGTGCACCAGTTGTACACATAGTATGTACTTATAACGGAAATCTCATAATGTATATGCGCCACGTTAACACACTAGGCACGCTCAGCTCTTGTCACATATATACATCATTATCAAGTGAGGCACAATGACTGTGCACGGATATATACATCACTAGCAGTGAAATGAGTTACTGATACTTTTGATAGAGAGGAGGCCAGTGCAAAATGTTATTTTAAAAAGTATTTAAAAACTCTCAAATGCCTGCAACTGTTATATTTAATAATTACATCCTTTAATCATCATTTTCCTGTTTTATTGGACTTCAGTTCCAAGCAGCACATTACTTAAGACTGAAATTAACACAATGAAATAAATATGCTTTCAACCACAATACATCCAATAATTCTCATCCATGAGAAGGACATGTCTTACACTAACAAGACACACACACACACACACACACACACACACACACACACACACACACACACACACAGAGAGAGAGAGAGAGAGAGAGAGAGAGAGAGCACTCATGTTATGGAAAAAAATTAGAACTATCAACTTCACTTATTTTCACAGATAGAGCCTTGTTTCATTCAGAGGTATTACTTGGCCACAAGAACAAACTCGTTTCTCGACATACATCCTAAAAGGAAAATAATTGTGAACATGTAAGATATAGCACAACACATACTCTAATTGAAATGACACAAGAGCTACAGCCCTGACAAAATCCTTCATTTTCAGCACTAGTCAGAATTACATAAAGTGAAGACCGGCAAAGAAATGGGTTACTTAGCCCAATCCTTTAATTAACACACCACACCGACTGAAAGCTCTCAGTTCTCTCCTTCACCTTCCTGTCACACATGTGGTAACCACGGTGTTACTTCTCGGAATCCACTGCAGCACGTAAAAGTCCACCACGTCAAATGACTTTTTGATGGAAGAATAATGCTCGTGCAGAATGGAAAAATCTGGCAGAAGGCAACCTTGGGGAAGATCAGTGTGGGTTCTGTAGAAATGCCTGAGGCAATACGGACACTATGACTTGCCACACAAAATGCTCTAAAATATTCACTGGAATATACTCTTTGGAATTCTGAGGGCAGGAGGGCTAAAATACAGGGATCAAAGGCTCATTTGCAACTTGTAAGAAACCACAGTGCAGTTGCAAACACTGAAGGATATGGAAGGGAAGCAGTAGTTGAGAAGTGAATATGACAGGTCGTAGTGTGTCCTCGAGGTTATTCAATCTGTACATTAAACAAGCCGTTAGGGGAAACCAAGGAGACCCCTGGAATGGGATTGAAAGTTCAAGCTGAGGCAACAAAATCATTGAGGTTTGCTGGTCATGATGATGACATTCTGTCAGAGACAGCAAAGGACCTAGAACTGCAGTTGAATGATATTGTCAGGGTCTTGAAAGAAGGATACAAGATGAACATCAACAAAAGCAAAATGAGGATAATTTAATACAGTCGAATTAAATCAGGTGATGCTAAACGAATTAGATTAGGAAATGAGGCACTAAAAGTAGTAGTAAGTTTTGCTATTTGGGCAGTAAAATAACTGACAATGGCTGAAGTCCATAGAATACAAAATGCAGACTGGCAATGGCAAGAAACGAAATTCCGAAAAAGAGAAATTTGTTAACATCTAATATAAATTTAAGTGCTAGGAAGGTATCTGTGTGGATAGTAGCCATGTACAGAATTGAGATGTGGATGATAAACTGTTCGGACAAGAATAGAACAGAAACTTTTGGAAAGGGGTGCTACAAAAGAAAGCTGAGGATTAGATGGGTAGATCACATTACTAATGAGGTGGTACCTGAACCGAATTGGGGGAGAAGGAAATTAATGGCACATCTTGGCTAAAGGAAGGGATCAGTTGACAGGGCACAATCTGAGGCAGGAAGAAACTGTGACTTTGGTAATGGAGAGGAGAAGGTGGTTAGGTGTGTGTGTGTGTGTGTGTGTGTGTGTGTGTGTGTGTGTGTGCGTGTGTTGGGAGGCGGGGGGGGGGAGGTTAAAAATTGAAGGAGGAGACCCACGGATCAATACATCAACAGACTCAAACGAATGTAGGTTGCAGTGTCTATGAAGAGATGATGAGACTCGCGTAAGACAAGACTAGCATGAAGAGCTGCATCAAACCAGTGTTCTGACTGAAGACCACAACAGCAACAACTGCTCAACCAAAATAACTTGCATTCTGTTCACCAACTGACCACTCCAAACCCAACGTGTTACAACTGTGCACACGTACAAACCCACAAGCACCTTGTAGTGCTTGCATTACCCTCAAGGTCTAATTCACAAGAGCAACTTTCTTGTCTCAACTGACTATTGGTGGCAAGTGAATCCTCAGCAGCATCCCTGGTGTATTATTCCTGTACTGAGACTCGTCAGCCAAAATGGTTTTTGTGTACATGTCGGTGAAAAAACTGCATGTATCGTGGAGGCTGTGTGCTGTGCAGTTTGGCAATCAAACAATGAAAGTGAGGTTGTGTGGGGCTACTGTTCCTACAAATAGTCCAAATGTGGTACAAGAATTAAGGAACCAGGAATGACATTAGAGTTTATTAATGACCAAATCAAAATTCATAAGGATATTCTGGACATAGGTCATATGGTAAATTCTCCAAACTGCAAAGAACTGAAATAATGTGAAACATGTCACCTGAAAACTTCCAAACATCTACATCTTCTGCGAGAGAAAATACAAACACATCGAACAATACTTAGATGGCAGTAAACAGTCCCTTTTTACTTTATCCTATGCATTTTTTTAAAAATAAATACCACATAATACTGACAATTACTTTAGCCCTGTTTTCACTGTTTGAATAATTTTAACTAAAAACATTTATCTATTTACATTCTTATTTATTCACAGTGTCACATTTTCATTTGTCCAGTTATTGTAAAACCTAGATACCTTTATGATTTCTGATATTTACTCTCTCTTGTTGAAGAACACTGGTAGGAAAAATATCAGGCCATCATGCAACCTCTGCAATATGTCATAAAACAAGGGAATCAATGGAATTAAGATTAACAAGGCATAGAAGTACAAGACCCACTACTATGATACGAATCAGTGCTGCCAGAATTGATAACAACATTCTCACACTAGTGTACGATGCCACAGTCTTCTGCTTATTCCATGCACTGTCTGCAGCATACTCAAGGTTATAAAACACAACACTCTGAACAATCACCTGGTCAACTAAATTGTGGAACCACTCACGACACGGTTGGTAGCTGATTTATACACAAACACACGGGACAAATCCACGACCAGTAGCCAATGCGGGTGGCAGAAGGTGCTCGTGTAAAACAGACTTCGGCGAACGCGAGTTGTGGCCGCACTGTGTTTGACAAACACTTTACTCGGCTGCCACAGTTTCGAACGACTTCCACTGAGAAACCTTATTTCCCTCAACAGTAAGCTTACCTGACAAAACCTGGGGCTCACACTGATACTGCTCTCAGATGAGGTTTACATGCGTCACACTGCGAGCTCAACACGCGTCTGAGACCGCGGGAGCTTCAGCACTCATCTTTTCTTTTGTCTCCTCATAGAGCACGATTCCGCCAACACCATTTCTGCGCGACTGTCACTGACAAGGGGAAGGCCTCAGCTTGGCTTTGGCAGGTCACTTGTGTACCACCTGATATGAAGGCCTCCGAAGATGGTTTGATTCACTACCCTCCTTCCACCATTTTTGTGAAAGTAACCTTACATCCAATTGAGTCAAGATTGTCAAGGTCTATAGATAATTGAAAACCGAGAATTTTTCCTTGTACGTGCAGTCCGCAATAGCTCATTTTCTGAACAACTGAAAAATGAAACTTCTATGACTGCCACTTACGTACCATTAAGGTTAACGACTGTGGCCCTGGCCGAGTGATAAAGGCACGTGTTCCATTCCTACATGCATTCTGTAGCATACTTTTTCTCCATATCAAAATTAGTGGAAACAGGGGGGTTAATGAGGTAAATAAATCAATAACAAATAATAACAAGGTAGGTGAGTAAATATCTCAGCTGGTTTCACACATATACACTGATGAAAAAAAAACTGCAACACCCAGGAGGAGTTGAAAGTTGGTAGACATGTTTCTACAGCTGAAATATGCCTCGAGGTTGCCACAAGTTTCCCCAAGTCAAATTCCCCAATATTTCCCCGATTTCCAGAGAAGTTTTAGGATTTTTCCCTGAAAACTTTTAGACCTCAAAGGTAAGTTAAGACGTAAGTTGACAAGCTGTCTTTGCAACCACAGTACAAGAAACAATGGTGCAAACGAGGAAATAACTTGAAAAATTTGCAATCAGATAGCGTTTCCTGATGTGAGCAAAAATCTTAAGTACTAAAATCAACGTCTTTTGTAATGAACTGTTTTTAGATGGAGAAAGCAAGCCGAATGATGTGTGTGTTTCGTTAAGACACTGATGTCAATTAATTCCAATGAAATGAAACACATTTGGTGACAAAAATACGGATTTTCTTGGAGTAGCAAGACAAATTTAAAATACCTTCAATGATTTCAGAAATGACCTCAGAAAAAAGGAGGCCTCTTGAAAGAAGTGTATAAGGCAGGGAAGGATTGTGTAAACCGACACTGTAGGTGACCGCCAATAAAATGTCTGTTCTACTATGTTCGTTATTGTGTTATTACCCACTGTGTTATATCTATTGCTTTACAGGTATTGTGTGATTTTTCTTTCGAGAAATATATGAGAATATAGCGTACAAACTGCCACGCTTCCTAATGTATAAACTACTTTCAAAGTTTCAAAATGCACTGAAAGAAATAAAATATCTAAAAATGCCACTCTGTACAATGTACCTGTAGCGAGACGGTCGCAATTCCTGAAATCCATCGCCTGTGGCCTCTGGCCTGCCGAGGAACACGACAGTCCTCAGTCCACGGATAAACCACAAAAATCTGCCGCATTACGCCACACACAAACAGACCTGGCCTGCTGGCAGATCAGTGAAACTAGATCCGACGAACAGGGCCTGCACGTCAGTGGAAAACGAACGGTTTCAGATCGGCAGACCCGATCCCGTTACAGATACCTGCAGAAACGGCCTGCGGTTTTGGTCCGTCACAGAAATCCACGCGTGTAGCCAACTACTCACGAACCACAGACGGCATGTCGACGAAATAAGACTGCGTCGATCAATCCGTGCAACAGGTAATTTATTAAAACACTCTGAGAACCAATAATAATGAGGATAGGTAGCAAGTCACTGTAAAGATGATTGCTGAGCCACAGATGGGCACCTAGAAAAGACAGACAAACTCTCACAACTAAATTTTCTGCCACAGCTTTTGTCCGACAACGAGAGCACACACATATTTGTACAGTCACTCAGACAACTCGTGCACACGTCACTGTGTCTACAGTCTACAACCAGATCCAAGCAAACTGCTATTCGTGCCTCTCACTGGCAACTGCTAGGCTAGCAGCAAGTAGCGGTGGCAGCAGTGACTGCAAGCTGAGGGGAGGGGTAGGGGAGGAGCAGTAAGAATGAGTAGGGAAGCGGCACATGTCCCCCCCCCCCCCCCAATATTTCTCTGATCTCTGATGTGTTTGAAATTCCCTGATTTCCAGAACCTGTGGCAACCGTGTGTCTATTCAAATTTCGTGCTAGTTGCATAAGAGGGGCACCAGTAGCACATCTAGAAGGATGCAAATCATGTTTGCTTTGAATACACACTGTAACAGTCTTGAGCTTCAGTTACCTTTGAGATGGACTTTTGTGAGCTCGTGTTAGTCAAGACTGCCTTTAAGGCGACAAAGACACTTATCGACACCTCACCGAGCTTGAACGAGGTCATATACAGGGTGTCCAGAAAAGGGCTTCCCGATTTCAAAATCAAATATCTTGAAAACAAAGATCGATAGAGAAATGCAGTAAACGGTATGTTTATTGTGAAAGCTGTAAGAAGTTTATACAGCAGTTTGAAATAATAGTTACAAAAGCTGCTAACAGATGGCGCTCTACACTGTACAGCTCGTATCAGCATACGTAAGTGAAATAATCGAACGAAAACAATCTTTGCAAACAGTCACATCACAATGTTTTCAAAATGTTCACCATTGGCACTACAGAGGTGGCGCAAACGAAGAATGAAATTCGCCATCACATTTCGTAGTGTCTCAACCGAAATGGATTCACGTGCCACAGAGATCGCCGATTCGAGCTCGTCCAGCGTGGCGGGACGCTTCGGGTAGACCGTGTCTTTCACTGTGCCCCACAAAAAAAGTCACGGGGAGTCAAATCCGGCGAATATGGAGGCCAATCCGTGCCTGCACCAGTAAATTTGGGATATTCCAAAGCAATGACTCGATTCCCGAAGTATTCCTCAAGAAAGCGAAACACTTGTTCGGTCCGATGTGGTCGGGCTCCGTCTCGCATAAACCATTCAGTACCTGGTCGATCCTCTAACGCTTGCCGTGTGGCGACAATTTGTTCCAACATTGCAACGTAATGTGCACCAGTGACCGTTTCTCGAATGGAAAAAGGGCCAGTAATGGCTCTGCTGCATACTGCAGCCCACACAGTAACTTTAGGAGAATACAGGGGTTTCGCTTCACACCAATACGGCTTTTCGGAACCCCAAAATCGCCAGTTCTGCTTATTCACTTATCCATTCAGGTGGAAGCAAAGGCAACCCTCTGTTGCACAGCTCGTACGGTTACGGCCCAGTGCGTTTGAATTTCGAATGGAAACACGTGTAGGCTCTTTCTCAGTATTTTCTGCGTGCCGGAATGCTTGAAACCAGTCTCAGATGCAATTCTACGGACGGACGACATCGGATTTCGCTGAATAATTCCAGAAACTGTGGCGATATTTTCAGGCGTAACTGCGGTTTGCTTGCGGCCAACACGCCCCACTAGGTCATCAGTTACGCTGCCTGTTCGTTGAAATTTTGCAAAGAGCGTACGAACGGTTTTCGCATCGGGTCCTTTTGGAACATTAAATCGTGCTCGAAAACTTCGCCTTGTTGTCGTAGGACTCTCTTCTAACCTGTGGTACTCTAGCACCAGAAAAACGCGTCGTTCAATGGAGTACACGGTTTTGATCTCTTCCTTCGGTACGCTAACCTCCTTTCACGTTTCAATAGTGGAACTGATCGCTCTGTGCTTCGGATCACTATTTATACTAGGCATTACGTATGGCGATTACAGCGCCGTCTGTTAGCAGCTTTTGTAACTATTATTTCAAACTGATGTATAAACTTCTTACATCTTTCACAATAAACATAACGTTTACTGCATTCCTCTACCGACCTTTGTTTTTGAGATATTTAATTTTGAAATCGGGGAGTCCTTTTCTGGACACCCTGTAACAGGGTTACGAGAAGCTGGAAGTTCCTTCTGCAGTACTGCAGAAACACTCGGCAGGAATACGGCCACAGTACACGACTGCCGGCAGCGGCGGTCGTGAGAACGTACAATCGCAAAGAGGATCGGCTACGGCACTACCGAGAGGGAAGACCGTCGTGTTTGGTGTACGGCTCTGGCACATTGTAGGGCATCTGCAGCAACAATATGAGCAGCAGTTGGCACCACAGAGGCACAAGTAACTGCTGAAAACGGGTCACTTCAAAAACAGCTATGAGCTAGATGCCCTGTAGTGTGCACTCCAATGACTCCAAACAAGCGCCATTTGCTACTTCAGTGGTATCAAGCGAGAGCTCACTAGAGGGCAGGGTGGAAGTCTGTTGCGTTTTCTGACGAGAGCTGCCTCGGTGCCAGTGGTGGCCGTGTGCTGGTTAGGGGGCGGCCAGTGGACGGCGTCTCTGCGTGCTACACACACTGGAGCTACACCTTGAGTTACGGCCTCTGGTGCGATTATGTATAACAGCAGGAGCACTCTCTCGGTTAGCCCACACACCCTGACTGTAAAATTTTACACGAGTCTGGTGATTTGACCTGTTGTTCTGCTATTCGTGAACAGCATTCCCCGAGGCTTCTTCCGACAAGATAACGCTCCTCCACATACCGGTGTTGAAACCCGGCACGCTCTACTAACTGTAGACACGTCGCCTCGGCCTGCTCGATCACCAGACCCGTCTCCAGTCGGGAACATACGGGTCACCGTCGGACCGAGACTCTGGCGTCATCCACGACCGGCATTAACCGTCCCTGTACCGACCGACCGAGTGCGACTCCACCCCGTAAACTGACTTACGACACCTGTACGACACAATGCGTGCACGTTAGCATTCTCGCATTCGACAATGTGGTGGCTATACCGGTTATTAGTATAGCATCACTTCACATTTGCAGTGTCTTATCTCACACTTACATTAACTTGTAATCTTGCCATGTAACCTAGACAAATGTTTACCCAAAATTTCATTACTCTACATTAATTATTTTTTTGGTGCTATATTTTTCATCCGAAGGCGCATTTTCTTTGCAAGTTTTTACTACAGGCAACATCTATCTAGTTGTTAAAAGGAATGTGATGAGACATAAAACAGGAGTAAAAGAGCGATTGTAAAATGACGAGGATTAAAATTGTAAGGCTTCACTAATCCAAGTTGTTTCAAAACTTTATTTACCTACCTTGTTATTAGTCATTTATTTGCCTTAACCTTCCTATTCCCACAAACTTCGATGCAGAAAAAAAAAACATATGAAAAAAAAAAAAAAAAAAAAAAATTACAGAATGCACATAGGAATCAAATACAGGTCTTCCACTCCTAATGCAGTTGCTTGGTCATTTGGCCAGTACCACATTCGTGAAGGGCATTAACATTATGAGTTTATAAGCAGTAGTTTTAAGACTTTCTTTTCTCTATTTCTCAGAAAATAAGCATTTGTGGACCCCATACATGATAAAAATCAGTTTTCAGCTGTATCAATCCCATCAGTTTTGTGTCGACAGCTAGTCACAAACTTTAGGGGTGCTTTTCACAAAACTGTGAGGATGGCGAACCAAAATATCTCGAATTTAAGTGGTACACAAGTGACCTATGCGAACACGAGCCAAATCTGACGGCTGTAGAGGCCTTCCCCTTGTAAGTCATTCAACTGAACAGCAACACAGTTCAGATATAGGAGGCAGACCGCAGTCACCACCAAACTGATGATGGGGAGCATTACTTGCTGAGCTTGCTCCCCAGTCACACAATAACTGAGCTGAAGAATCAGCTGTCACCTATTCAAAGCAACCATCCCAGCATCCATGTTGAGACACGGAAGGAAAATGTAAAATAATCTAATTCTAGGCAGCCAAGCGAGAATTTCAACTCCGTCCCACCATGACATGGTTCATATAACATAAGCTTAATGTAAGCTGAAAGTATAAAACATGTTTTTTACCATAATGAAAGAGGGTTTTCATCAATGTATATTGTATCCAATAACTCGAACGTAACCCCAGCCCAAAACAGTAATTTACATTGCACAAGTAATCCACCTTGGCTTCAAACGGATAGCACTAAATACCTACTGCAAGACGACTTGTTTAGTACGGCAGTAACAAATTATATACACGATGCTTTCCCATGAATCACACTACCTGTTAGTGAAAGCTTTATCAAAGTCCTACTTCAGTTCCTGAGATTAACCTAACCAGACAAACTATAGTGGGGGGACTTTCAGTATGTATGGATATTGGAATACCTAAATATAAAAACTATGCATCCAGCAGACCAGTATGTGCACCATCATGCCTTACACAAAGATCTAGGATGTCGAGTCCCGATTAATTAGCTGCAAACAGGACTTGGGAGCTGGCTCCTTTGTAATGTTTTCAGATCTGAAAAAGAGTAGAAGCCTTCTTCAGTTACCTAGGATAGGTGAGTGGAATGGAGAGGAGTGTTATTGGACTAGGAAGCATTCTGAATTTCTAGCAGGTAGTCTTTCAACAGGTCAAGAATTTACGTCACATATACAGTGTCCCTCTCCTAAGAGTTGTCAGGTGTATTTTCTCTGGTGTTTCAACAGATATCTGCAATTATCTTTTTCCTGGGGGGGGGGGAGTTCAAGTTCATTTTAGGGCGCAAAAACAGCTGAGGTCTTAAGGATCCACGTCATAACCTTAAATAATCAAGATGTAAAAGAAGTTATAAGCGACAAACGTTAAGCCCGACCAAAGGAGAGAAAGAGCTAAAACAAAGGACTTCCCCTCGGAGGTAGGTCTACAAAATATGCCGTAAAGACATCGGAGGTCCCGAAGCACAGATTAAATGTCCTTTGTCCTATTGCTACGATGGATAAAAACTCGACTGCAGTCAACAGCACGCATGTAAACATACACTGGAATGTAAGTGATTAAAATAAGGGCATCCGCTCAGAAAATGGTGAACTGTCAACGATTGACAGTGAGCACAAACAAATGGGGGATCACCACTTAACAAATGGCAATGGCTAAATGCAGGCCCAATACGAAACCTAGCTAAAATTATCTCCTCGTGTCGGAGGGCCAATAGGAGGTCAGCCAAGCCACTGGGAGAGGTTTTAATTCCCCAGAGCTTCTTCCTGTGTGAAAAGACTAGGTACGAAAGAGCTAGCAGGCTGAGGTAGGAGTAATGCAGCAACGTCAGCGGCCTCATTTCCCACGAGGCTGATGCGACCAGGAAGCCACACGAAAATCAAGGTGTCTCTTTCAACAGCACGCAAGTAGAAGCTTTCTTCAACCCATCGAACGAAGGTATGGACTGTGTATAGCACACAGAGGTTCTGAAGGGCACTAACAGAATCTGAGTGTACGACAATTAAAAAGCCCGTGTCGCCAGACGGATTCGGTGGGCAAATACGGGGCGAAGAGCTCTGCGTTAAAAATTGAGCAGTGTTCTGTAAGCCGACACCGAAAACGGTCGGTATCAATGACAAAAGCACACCTGACACCACGGACAGTCAGAGTCGTCAGTGTACACGAAGGTGCAACCGTTAGGTCGTGTGCGAACGTACGGAGCATTTTCCTCGGGAAGCAAATTACATGCGAGATGCACACGAGCCACTACGTGAAGCCGAGGCAGCGAAAGGTTCACACGCATGGGAACATGGCAGGTAGTGTGAAGTCAAGCTGCCAGAGCAGTAGCAGAAAGCGAACTCCAGAAGGTAATAGAGAGGAAGGGAGTGCCCCATACTGCCAGTCAAGGGAGTCATCGAAAAAGAGGACACGGGATGGGTGGCCAGGCGTGGCTGGGGAGGACATCGCGCCCGTATCACAGTTGTAGTTCAGCAGCTTCCGCATAGAGGCTCTCGACCGGGCTAAGGTAAAAGGCACCAGTGGCCAAATGGATTCCACGATGGTGGATTGTGTTATAAGGGTGTAAGAGGATGACTTGCAGATGCATAAACGAAACACCCACTGCCTAGTTTTAGATGCACAAGGGATCGGTACAAACGGAGGAGGGCGGTCCGGTCCGCTCCCCGGGAGGTACCGCTTAGAACACGTACGACATTGAGGGACCAGATACGGCACGCAGCCAGGTACGACGCGTGTTGGGGACCCAAAACGTTTCCTATTAAGCACAAGCCCCAGGAATTTCACAGTTACAGCGAAGGGAAGAGCAACAGGCCCAGGTGTAAAGACAGTGGAAGAAACCCATTGTGTTGCCAGGAACTCATACAAGCAGTTATGTCAGTGAAAAAGTGAAAGCCACCTCCGATACTCCACGAGTAAAGACAATTGAGACATCACTGAAGATGCTGTTCGAGGACAAAGTCAGTGGAGAACTGCAACAGAACGCAAAATCGTCAACAAAAAGAGAGCCGGAGATACCCGGGAAGAGAGAGTTCATAATAGGGTTAATGGGTGTAGCAAAGAGGATGAGCAGTAACTGGCCAAAACGCCAGAGAATGTGTGTGTATGTGTGTGTGTGTGTGTGTGTGAGTGTGTGTGTGATGACTCTCAGGAGGAACACGTAGTATACCTTACTGTAAGAGGTGTCTTGCAGTGGCTTCACTCTTGCAGCTCACTGGCCTGACACTTTCTACAGCAGACAAAAATCGAACAACGGAAATTCCAGGTCGGAACATAAACAATGCAAGGAAAAGATAGGTCGCCACTTATCATAAAGATGACACATTAAGCTGCAGACAGGCACAATTAAAAAACACTTATACATTAGCTTTGGTCACAGCCTTTGTCAGAAAGATAAACACACACACACACACACACACACACACATTCACACACACAAGCAAACATGCCTCACATATACATGACTGCCATCTTCAGCAGCTCGGGCTAGAACGTGTGACTGAACATGTGTGTGTTTCCCTTTCTTTTTCTGACGAAGGTTGTGACCGAATGATAATGTGTAAGTGTCTTTTAATTCTGCCTGTTTGCAACTTCACATGTCATCTTTGTGGTTAGTAGCAACCTGTCTTTTCCTTACATTGCTGACCTTCTAGGGACATTTACATTATAGTATACTGTTCCTATTACTCTAACAATACTGGTTCACATCCACCAGAGACGAGCACTGTTCTACAACTTGTTCTGTTTACTTAGAGAGAATAAATGTATCTCACTCCATCCCTAAATTACTCAGTTTTCTCAGAGATAAGTACTATGCCACGAGTCGTTCTAACTTTTTACAAAAACAACTATTGTCATGTTCACAGCTAAATGATATTTATGTCAGGAACTGTAAAGACAGATCTCTGGCACGACAGAAGAAGCCGTGAGGACCACACGAGGAATGTGATGTGGGAGGACAATAAAATAAGCAATTTGCCAAGATTTGTAAGGTGAAGTACTCTGGCAATAAAAGAATGAATAAGATGACAGACTTAGATCTGTAGGAAATGAAAGCGTAATAACTGAGGCACAGAGTAAATGGTGTACGAGAGAAAGAAAGGGAGGCGTGTTGTGGAGACTACATTAAGTCACGAGAAGCCAATGAAGTACCTGGGACGTAATTTGTAGCCATATAGGGAAAGGCTTCCTGCCTCCTCCACTCAGCTTCTGAAAGATGAAGAATAAGAAACAAAGGGAGCCAACAAGTCAACACAAAGCCCTTCAACATTACATAATTTTGGGGACGGCGGGATCGAAGGGGAAAGTAAAATAAATAACTAAACAATAAAACTCCAGAACCTAGCACCCAGCAGCAGAAGTCAGATGGTAAGACAGCAGGAGCCACTTACAGGTTGGAGTTGATAAGCAACCACTGTACCTGTGTGTAGGACTCAGCTTTAGCTTGGAGGTATCTCAGTCAGGAAAATCAGTCTATAAATTGAGATTAATAACAAACTCAAATGTAATTTTACCTTCTGAGTTTCTGACTTCTACTTGTCACTGGCCAGTAACATATATCCACCTTAGGGAATTTACATCAGACAATCGATTGTTTCTCGAAATCAAGTGAACTGTC
Source organism: Schistocerca americana (assembly GCF_021461395.2). Lineage (NCBI taxonomy): Eukaryota > Metazoa > Arthropoda > Insecta > Orthoptera > Acrididae > Schistocerca > Schistocerca americana. The sequence goes on along the minus strand of NC_060129.1, from coordinate 22,342,360 downwards.
CGGATTCCCTTCAATACGAACTGTAATCGCTCAATCCCTCGAAAAACTCTCACTCGGGATGTGACAATGTGTCAACTCCCTACCACAGACAAGAGTCAGTGGCATTCCAAAACTGAACACAGTCTTCCTCGTAGATTGCTTACTGCTGCGCAGAACTCATTTCTGTCATGTCGAGGCTTCACAGCAGAACTGCAACTGTTCCTGTACAATGACTGCTGCCATACTACTGCTTGTCCTTGTGGTGTCCCCTTATTTACAGTACACCTACTGCTACTAGTTTCAGGTTCACAGGGTACATGTCACATAGCTTCCACTTTCCCTTACTGCTTTCCTAGTTTATGGAGACTTCCAATCTCAGTTAGGGTGATTTCAAATGCACACGTCCTTGCCAGCTTTCAGCATTTTATGTGCCACCTTGCCGCTGCTACCTACGGACGTGCCATCACAGTGCAATGGCCATGGGCACACCAGCTCGCTCGCCCGAGTCACCTAATTGCCAGTCCTTCGGAGTATGCATTGCTGGGGGTTGTTCCTCACGTGAATTCTCTTCCAGTTCACATTAATGAACTCACACCCGTGACAATGTGTCTCCGTGTCCTCACTGACATCGCAGGTTCTATGCTTCAAAAGCTTTCGTCAAGCAGTTTTGCACAATTTTTCATTAGTGTTATGCCGACACAGCCACACGTGACTCGACTATTCCGCATAATGGGTTTCAGTAGTGATAAGGTTCGGGTCTCGTGGTTGGCAGTTCTGTGGGGTTTAGTGAAAATGTTGAACCGCACCTAATCGCGGCCTCAATACTATTCATCGAGGATCTCTGTCCTGCTAAAACTGTACGAGATTCGTTATTTCCGTCAAAGCGAGCAGAGGTATTAACCACGTTTGCAAAGTATTAAATAAAAATTTCCATTCCCGTTCCACTTTACTTAAAACATGGTCTGAACTGATACTGTAAAGGTAGACTCCTACTTTAACGTGATGAGGATTTCTCTCCAACTCTTGACGATTTTCCTTAGCCCACAAAAACATTCCTCTCATGTGACCTGCAATATATCACACATTCATCAGGAAATAACACTCTCACACGAGAGACAGCATTTATAAATTGTGCCGACAAGCAGAGCGGGCTGCAACTCGCTGCTCCGTGGCAAAATTCAATCACAAATGTCAGTCTAAAACCTTTCATTTTCAACTTTTTTGATGTGATCAAGCATTGTTGTGTGCAGTACTTGAAGTTCAGTTGTTCTTTTGAAAATGGGTTTCATTGAAAACTGCCCGATCAATCGAGTAACGGCGAAACACGCTTCCTCTCACATTTTATTACACACCCTGTCTATGATGGTGCCTGAAACAAAAGCATGTCTCTCACAATCAAGAAGGGTTGTTTTACAAAGTGAGGTCTTGACAAAGTACCCTCTAAACACATTCATGGTCTTCATAATTTTTTGGACTGTCTGTGGATTTTCATGAACACACACACACACACACACACACACACACACACACACACACACACACCACTAATCACACCTATATAGTGTAACATCAGCCGTGGCTTCGCAACTGAAAAATGCAGTACTGTAAATAAACAAAAACAATACCGACGACAAAGCAGGAGTACCAATCAAACAATTACTTACTACCTCAAATTCTAGGGGGTCCAAGGACTTCTCAGATACCTGGTAAATTACAGCCAGAAACAAAATTAATCGAGGGCCAGGGACTGCCCACCTGGGGCTTCAACTATCTTGAGCACACTGAACAGAGGAGTAAAAAGTTGCATACGCATACTAGAAGTCAGAAATTAGTTCCGTATACTTGTTTTAAAACTCGTCAGCGAGTCCTGTGACGTCATCTCTGTATGCTCTCTCAGATTCGACTCCCGAGCCTCCACCGTTGCCAACTTGTCATCCGAGTCGGTTGTCAGGTACAACTGACCTCGACTCACTCAGAAAGGAGAGCAAGTACACGAGTCCACACACATAACTGCTGATTCGCGACATTCCTACTACACACTCAAACTATTTGAAAGAAATTTTCACAATCAGACTGTAAATTACTATTCATTTATTTCACATAATCATGATTTCAGGTTTACAACCAAGTGAAAGTTGAAATGTCACAAAATGTCTGACCTGCCTAAATGACAAGCAGTTATGGAGCATGATGATTATAATATACCAATACAATGACTGACTGACTGGTTACCAGTAAACACTGTTCTATTTAAACATACACCCACACCCACGCCCACATTTATATATGTATGTATATGTTTGTACATGTATAAACTATTTTGAAGACTGCACTACATTTAGTTTCACATTTAATGTCTGTTCAAAGAATGTCTAACAATTATCTTGAAGCATTACCAACTCTGCAATGACAGTACCAGAAAAGAAAAGACATGAGGATAAAGTGCAATCTCTAAATAGTTATTAATTATTAAAATAGATTTACAACAGTTTTCGAAAAAGTTACAGAAATGAATTATAAGCTATACAACTCACTGTCACTGTCAGCCCACAAGTGCAAGCTGCCAATACAGAAACTGCGCACTTTTTGGTTGCAGCGATAACAGTGACATTGTTCTGTGCCCAGTTTTTGTTTGATACAGAACGTTTTGTCATGGTGCGAATGAGATAAACAGGAATACAACCATTTTGCACACACTGGATGAAATTTATATCTCTTTCATATGAAATGTGCATTACAGCACGAAACTTCTTCCGTGCGTCACTCTAGCTCTAACAGCACATCTGCAAATTATGTACTTTCCATTAGTTAATTTTTGTCTGGCACACTCCAGTCTCACAAAACAAAGGTTCCTCGAAGGCCACCCGATCTCGATAATAGCTCAGTTCACCTCACCAGTGCTACTTTACAGCAGCAAGATTGTGTACTCGTCTTCCGTACCAACGAGAATTCACAACTAGCCTCACATGTCTGCACACTCCAGTAAGAGAGAGCGAGTAGACAAGTTGACGAGTACGAAGCTACTACAGCACCACAGTTCTCAGAGTCTCAATACCCGAGGAACTACAGTGTGAGCAACGGAGGTCCATTAGCACTAACGTAATGACAGGTGTCTTACTTCATAAAGTATGCAACCCGGAACATTAGACTCGTACTCACTTCGTTTCTGATCTCTAGTACCCTCAGAAAAAGTATTTGTATATCACACCACCGAACTCAACACGTGGCCGAAGCCACAGGAGCTCAAAGCGGTCATCTTCGCCTTACTCTCATCACAGGTTACTGCAGGACCGAGTGACATATCGAGATAATGTATTTCAGCCATTCGTTTAATTTCAACTTCTCGGAAAGTAAGTAGTTTACCCAACTGTTTTGTTACAACTACGATGTTCCCTTCGTGACATTTCGGGACTGCAGCCGTATGATTTTTCACATCTTGCTGCAATATTTCAGTTGACAATGACGGAGCGATCTTCAGCTGAGTTTTACATTGACTGCTGATGCACATATCTGAAGTATACCAAAAATTGGCACAGTGGCACACTCACATAGGATATTTGAAAGCTAAAACATAAACTCGACCATTCATTGCAAAAGCACTCACTCACGCATTCTGAAGGTCCCTTCCTTTATCATCTGAACTATCTGCACATTAGAATTTTCACTGCATGGAATACATTTACAAACAGTCATTCACACAAAATCCTTACAGTACCATCACTAACAGATAAAAACGTGTAAGTCAGTAGCAGCACTTTAACTTCATTTTTTTAACAGTTGTTGCACATTTGTGAAAATAATCGGCTAAACTTTACAAACAGCCATCCAAGCACTGCACTTACACATGGTATAGAGCATATCTGCATCTACACAATTACCCTGCAATTCATAATTAAGTGCCTGGCAGAGGGTTCATCAAACCACCTTCAAACTATTTCCCTGCCATTCCACTCTCTAACAATGCTGGGAAAATGAACACTTAAATATTTTCGTGTGAGCTCTAATTTCTCTTATTTTATTAGAATGGTGTCAACAAAATATTTTCACATTCGGAGGAGAAAGATGGGGACTGAATTTTCAAAAAAAGATCTCTACGCAATAAAAACATCTTTGTTTCAATGACTTCCACCCCATCTCACTTATATCAATGACACTCTTCTTTATTTTGCCATAACAACACAAATTGTGCTGCTCTTCTTTAGACTTTTTCAGTTTCCTCTGTCCACCCTATCTACTAACAAACCCATACCACACAGCAATATTCCAGAAGATGAAGAACACAGTCTCTTCAGTAGATCTGTTACATCATCTAAGTTTTCTGTCAATAAAACATAGTCTTTTTTTGCCATCCCCACAACATTATCAAAGTGATTTACTAATTTAAGTTTCTCATAAACATAACCGTTAAATATTTAGTTGAACTAAAAATCTTCAGTCTTGTGCGATTTATTGAATAACTGAAATTGAATGGATTCCTTTTAGTACTCAATATATGTTTCAAAATCCTGCTGCAAATAGGCATTAGGTATATTAGTCTGTAGTTCAATAAACTGCTCCTATTTCATTTCTTGAGTATTGGCGTGAACAGTGCAACTTTCCAGTATTTAAGGTTCAAATGGCTCTGAGCACTACAGGATTTAATATCTGAGATCATCAGTCCATCTGAGATCATCAGTCCCCTAGAACTTAGAACTACTTAAACCTAACTAACCTAAGGACATCACACACATCCGTGCCCGAGGCAGGATTTGCGCAGTTCCAGACTGTACCGCCTAGAACTGCTCAGCCACACCGGCCGGCCTCCAGTATTTAAGTACGGGCTATCCATAGAGCAAGTGGTCGTATACGATTAAGTATGGAGCTATCGCATCAGCATACTCTGAAATGAATCTGACTGGTATACAATCCAGAATGGGAGCCTTCCCTTCATTAAGTGATTTAAACTGCTTCACTACACTGAGGATATCTATTGTAAGTTACTCATGTTGGCAACTGTTTTCCAATCGAATTCGGGAACATTCATTTAATCTTCATTGGTGAAGGACTTTTAGAAAACTGTATCTAGTAACGCCACTTCAGTATTCCTGTCACCAGTAATGTTACCATTCGTATCTTTCAGTGGAGGTACTGATTGTAGCTTGCTGCTGGTGTACTTTACTTGCAACCAGAATCTCTCTGGATTTTCTACCAGATTTCAAGACAGAATTTTGTTGGGGAAACTACTCGTATTAAAGACGTTTCTCATTGCAGTCCATGCTAAATTCCAAGCTTCAGTAAAATCTGGGAGATTGTGTTCTTTAACTCTGGCATGTGTTTTTCTTTGCTTCTGCAACAGTGTTCTGACCTGTTTTGAGTGCCATGGGGGACCAGTACCATCTGTCATTAATTTATTTGGTATATTTATTTGCTGTTGATACTGTTTCTTTGAATTTAAGCAAAATCTGGTCTACGCACGCACGTTTAGTGCAAGGAGCAGAGAACATCTCGTAGGAGGCGTCAAGTGAATTTCTATCTGCTTTTTTAAATTCTGCATTTATTTTTGGTGAATTTGGATGTTAGGATATTAAGTTCCCCTTCAAAAACCATATGGTCATTAATCCTTTCCAACACGTACCTGTGTCAAGTTAGAGGCAGACAATAGCAACACAATATGTAGTAGCCAACAAACAGATTAGATTCATCTTTTTACTACTAATATACGAATCACACATTTTCACCCTTAATGTCAAAATGATTTTAACAATTCCAACTGAAAAATGAAACCTGGTTGTGGTGACAAAATGATATGAATTATTCACATTGTGTAGGCTGCTCTTTATTTGTTTTCTTTTTTACTTTTACTGATATATAAAGTACTATTGCACTACATATGTTTAAATATTACTAACAATTCTATCTTGAAGGCGGAACCTACAATGTAATGACAGACTGGCCTGTAGCATAGTGCACAGTGTGGGTTAGCTGGGAAGCTGGAAGTTTCATTCCCATTATTTTATGTTTACCTATGTCCATAATCCTGTTGCACAGTTATTAATAACAAACACCCAAGATGTGGGAAAAGCAGCATTAAGGTATTTATTTTGTGTGTGTGTGTGTGTGTGTGTGTGTGTGTGTGTGTGTGTGTGTGTTTACTGTGAAAATGGAGCATTTCTCTGGTAAAACCAACATTATGTCACAGGCGACAAAATCAGCTGTTCTGCCACGATAACATCCAACAATTGCTTGCGACATGCAATAGCAATGTACACTTTGAGGTTAGAACAAGGAGGAACTCTTGTAAAGTTTAAAAGCTCATTTTTTACACAAGATTAATAATGTCTGATATTGTTCCACAAATACTGGATTTGACATCAGAACCATTATTTTGGATGAATAATTATGATTACATTTTTTAAGGGGGGACGTTGGCAAAACTGGTCAAAAATGATAAGAAAAACTATTTGCCACCAGTTAGTTCTGCAACATGTTAGAAATACTGTCTCCAATTTTCACAGATTAATTCAAACTACAAATTTTTAAAAAAAAGTGTCTTGTTCCAATCACTGTGCAGTGCCACACCCACTTTTCTAGATGACACACTTTTGTTTGCAATGTTTTACTAATTTCTGCTTTCATAAAAACATCAGAAGAGTATAGAACACGGTGGACCCATTTACGTCGTGTTAACTTTGCCTTCTGTTAGCTACCTTTGGCAGTTATTATTGTCTGTGGCGCAGAAATATCAACATTTCAGCTCTGCTGTTAGTGTGAGAATTACGACTGTGTTCAGCTCCTTTTTTTTTTTTTGTATGATTTACCATTTAAAATGCCAAGATATAGTGTTAAAGTGTTTAAGAAAGTGGATAAATCTCAACATTTGTGTGTGAATAAACAGTTTCTACAAGGGAGTCAACATAATTCAGCGGAAGATAATTGTGAAGCTAAGACAACAAGCAGTTCGCAGAAGAAACTTGGAACTGATGTAGAGTTTCAGTCCACTAAAGACGAAGTGAACAGGTGGTTTTAGGTAATTGATTTAGAAATAATGTTTTCTATTATTAGAAATTCATATGCATGTGGTAACTGTGGCAGTAAATCTTTAAGATTATATGACAGCAATGACACAATAGGTATTGTATGTAATATGCACTTGTTTTGTGACAGTTGTCAAATTGAAATTCAATTCAAAACATCAACTGCTAAGAATTGGGTGTATGAAGCCAACATAAGATTCTGCTATGGGATGAGGTGTGTTGGTGTTGGAAGGGAAGGTATAAATTTGTTTTGTGCAATAATGAATATTCCATCTCCGTCTGCCTCGTACTCAACACTAAACAATCATCTTCTGAATGCCTTGGAAATAGAACGCAGTACCAGTTTGTCAGCAGCAGTGAAAGAGGCAGTTTTATTTAACAAAGACATTCAGACAGACGTAACTGACCCTTTGCCTTCTACAGATCTGTGTGTTTCATGTGAAAGCACTTGGATGAAAAGGGGCCACACCTCCCTACATGGTGTTTCATCAGCTATAAGTGTTGACACAGGAAAAGTTTTGGATTTGCAGACAACGTCTAACTATTGCTCTAGTTGTGCACAGAGGAAGGCATTAGACAACAAGGAAGAAGAGAGACAATGGCAAATAAAACACAAAATGATTTTCAGCAAGAATTATGATGGTTCTAGTGGTGGCATGGAACCAGCAGGAATGAAATTAATATTTGATTGGAGCAAAATGAGGCATGGAGTTAGATTTGTGAGATATCTTGGTGATGGAGATTCTAGTGCTTTCAAATCTGTGGTAGAAAGCAAGCCATATGGAAATGGATGCAACACTGAAAAGCTACTGTGTGTGGTGCACATTCAGAAAAGGATGGGCAGGAGACTTCTGAAACTGATTGACAAAGAGATCCACAATTTGCAAATATATTTTGGCAAAGCAAAAAGGCAAAACACTGGAGATTTGAAGGCAATGCAGCAGGCAGTGTGGGCAATATTTTTTCACAAGTTGTCAACTGATGAGAAGCCAGTACATGAATTGTGTGATATATCATGAAGCAAATATAAGCAGGCAAAACCTATTCACATAAACACAGTCTTCCTGAAACAGTCAAACACCATAAAGCCAACATCCCAGTTTCCAGCTAATCCAGATTTGTTGAAGAAATTTTTGTTGGAACACAAAACCTGAATGAGAGCTTCAGCAGTCTCATTTGGGAGAGATGCCCAAAAACAACATTTAACTCATCTACTGTTGTTAAAATTGCCACATATGATGCATGTCTGGTGTTTAATGACGGTAACATGGGAAGATAAGGACCTTTACTGGACTAGGATATTTTGGAGTTTGCTTCACTGAGAAGCTATTGAAGAAGATAGATATTGCGCATGTTGCACATTCTGAACTGTCTGTGAAGTGTACAGCCAAAAGGGCACACCAGAAACATCAGATAAAAAGGAAACAGGTACACAAAGAGCAGGAAGACAACTGTATGGTTATGGTCAAAATTAAGTTTATGGTGTAAATCCTTATAAAATCTTTTATGTGCATTTCCTGAAACTTCCATTTTTCAGTGTATAAGGAACATTTTCCTCTGAACCATTAAATCTTTTCCACACGTTTGCTTACCTGATTTCTAAATATTACCTATCACAATATGAAAGTTGTAAGTAAAGTAATTTTTGTGAAAAAGTTCCTTGTGTGATAGCATGTGTTGTGAAAATTTCCAACAATGCCATGATCAAATTTTTTGAGAAAAAAATTTAAAAAAATTGCAGAATGTAGCCCATAACATAATTAACTCATGTGCAAAACTTAGTTCCATTATCTTTCAAACACCAAAAACTGTGTTAGATTATGTAAACATGTCCATTTTCTCCTACGTCCCACCTTAAAGGACTAAACTACAGGGTCATCAGTCCCTCCATTTCGTAAGAGAAACAGGTAAAAAAGCAAAAAAAAAAAGTGGGGACCTGGCTGCTCCGACTATATAAGCAAGCCAAAGAGTTTAAAAAACGGGTGACAGTAGTTGCATCATCACAAAAGGAAAAAAACAAAATTGAGAGAACGCAGGAAACATTGCGCACAAGAGGATCTAAAGGCACAACCAAGGTGAGGTGGGAAGAAAGTACTGTGGTCACATTGAGCCCCCCCCTCCCCCCCAACATTGAAAGTTGGTGAGTATTATGTGGTGTAAAAATCCACTTTCTCTCAGAAAATTCAACACTTTGGCAGTGGCTGTCTTGCCATCCACAAGTATCTGGGGTAGTGAGGTAGGCAAGCTCTAGAGCATCCCACAGATCAGTCAGCAGGGCGCACTCAACAAGAATATGCACTGTCGTCAGTGGACTACCACAGCTGCAGTTAGGAGGATCCTCCCGACGCAGAAGGAACTTGTGTGTGAATCTCACAAGGCCAATGCATACTTGGCACAATACAATGGCATCTTTCTGAAAGACTCAGAAAGATGTATGCCGTATCTCAGTTGACCTCTTGATTACCCTTAATTTACAGGGTGTGGTTCAAAAGTTTCAAGACTCAACTTCGAACTAGAAATTTGTTGGACATTTAAGTACAGTGGACTAAAATTCTTCAAAATATGATCCTTCAGCATCAACACAGCACTGCAAGCGCATCTTCCACTGTTTGTAGCCCTTCTGGAAGGCCTCAGGTATCGTGCTGTCCATGGATCTCGTCGAAGCCTGCCGGATGGTGTCGACGGAGTTGAATCGCTTTCCTTTTAGCCCTGTCTTGATTCAGGGGAAAAAGAAAAAGTCACTCGGAGCCAAGTCGGGACTGTAGGGTGGCTGCAGCAGTGTCGTCATGTTGAACTTGACCAAAACTTTGGCGGCAGTGCGCGACACGTGAGCGGGCGCGTTGCCGTGGTGGAGAATCCAATCGCTCTCGATCGCCATGCGGACGCGGCTAGCTCGGCCCCTCAGGCGGCGAAGCCCTCCAGCGTAAAAGTCACCTGTGACAGTCTGTCCACAAGCAACAAACTCCTTGTGAATCACTCCTTTACCATAAAAAAAAGAAGAAAAAAAGAACCAAGCAGCATGCACTTCACACATGACTTGCTCATGCGAGTTTTCTTGGGCTTCGGCGAGGAAGCAGTGTGCCATTCTGAGCTTCGACTCTTCAACTCGTGATTGTACTTGTACACCCAGGTCTCATCACCAGTAACCACTTTCTCCAGAAGATTTGGATCAACATTCAACCGTTAGAGCATTTCCTGGCAAACAGTCATGCGCCGTTTCTTCTGATGCATCGAACAAAACTACCACACTCTGACTGGGTCCTAGTTCATTGGCAATTAATCTAGTACTAAGATGACAGTCACTGTTTAAAAGTTCCCGCACTCTCTCCACATTTTGATCCGTTCGGCTTGATGATGGTCTCCCACAGTGGTCGTCGTCTTCAACATTCCTGCAGCAATGCTTGAAACATTTGTGCCACGTGAAAACCATTGCACGGGACATCTCTTTTCCTTAAAGGCCTCTCGAATCATACCGAGAGTCTCCGTGGCAGTTTTGTTCAGTCGCACACAAAACTTAATCGCATAACGCTGCTCCATTTTCGCCTCTACCACTTTTCGACCGAGGTCAGTGACACGTACTCGCGCTGCAAGCGATACGCACTCTCCAGGGTTCCGGAGGCAACTGCCGCAACGTCAGTTCGTTCCCCGAGACCCCCCACTACTTCCCCCACCCGGTGGAACCGGTCTGCGTGCGCTCCACTACTCGGAAATGAATCACGCTTGAAACTTCTGAATGACACCTTGTATTTTGGGTCATAGTAGTCTGACATTCCAATTCGCAAAGCCTCAAAACATTGTGTCAGACTTGTAATTTTGGGCACGGTATTCCAATGTCAAGTTGATCTCTTGTAGTTGTGTCTTTAGCTAGACGGTCAACAAGTTCATTTTCTGGAATGCCTATGTAGGTCACCGTCTTTCCAGAGCTGCAGAGGTCAAACAGTAGGTCCTGGACGTTGACGACAAAAAGGTTTTTAGGGTAGCACAGGGATATGTCTTTTAAGCAACTCAGAGATTCGCTAAAGATCAGAACGTTCGCCGTAGCAAGGGATTTGATGTACCACAGTCTGACACGTGCCAACCAACTCTGCAGTGTATACATAGCACGGCACTCGGCAGAGTGTCCCCTCGCACGTGCGAAAGTGTAACAGACCCCGTCGGTGGCCTTCAATCTGTCTGTGTAGCTGCATACTGGATTAGAATAATTGTAGAGGATCGAATGAAACAGGTATTTGAGAAGGATAGGAAAAGTATTCTTCTCGGTTCCTCAAAAGAGATCCATTTGTACGACAGGACAGGGTAGAGACCACAGGTGGTGTCGAGAGGGAGCCCTCGGAAGACAGACTAACATAGGCTGTTGGAGGTCCTTCAGCAGAGAATCGAGTCAGATCCCAGCTGGTCTACCCAGTTTTGGGCGGTGCACAGTCTGAACTGTTGATTGTGGAACAGAGGTGAGTGACGTGTGAGTAGGCATCTGCCCAATTGTGACTGTGTAATTAGCCAGAAGCTGCTGTTGTCTAACCTGCACTGGTGGGGCACGCTTCTGCCAGGGAAACTGTCAAAAGGCTCGTACGGAAGGCCTCTGTTGCCAACTGCACACCACTGTGCTGAACAGGGTCCAGCAAGCTCAGTATGGACAGTGTCGCTGACAAGCAGGCGATACATTCGTAGTCCAAGCGAGATAGAAACAGTGTTCTGTAAAAGCTCAGAAGAACTGTGCAGTCCCGCGCCACGAGGAGTTACTGAGAAAACGGAGATCATTCAGCTTCTTTAGTCAAGTTGCCTCGAGCTGGTGGCCACGTGACAGTCAAGTTAGCTTGTTGTCAAACAAAATAGCCAAGAATCGAAAAGCTTCAATGACGTCAAGTAACTGGTCATTAAGATAAATTCTTAGGTACAGGTGCACATCCTGAGTCGGCTAAACTGTACAACTCGTGATTTTGCAGGAGGTAACTGACAGCCACGATTCAAAGCCCAGTCATGTACTCTCCAGACAAAGCCTGAAGTTGGCGATCAGCAGTGCGCAGTGATGCAGAGGCACAGTACTGGCAAATATCATCCACGTACAGTGACAGAGACTGTGGGGGGCACTGCATTTACAATGCCGTCGATGGCAACAGCGAACGGCATTAGGCTAAGGCCCGATCCCTGACGTACTCCAGTTTCCTGTACGTATTGCTCGTAACAGTTGAACCTATAGAGACCTAAAAATGTCAGAGACTTAGGAAATTTTGGATAAAAGTAGTTAAATTGCCACGGAAACCCAATTCGTGTAATGTAGAGGGGACATTATGTCGCCAGGTTATATCGTATTCCTTCTGCAAATCTAAAAACACAGCAATCAGTGCTGGCAATGTGTAAAGCATTGCACATTGCAAATTCCAGACGAACCAGGTGATCTGTGGTGGACCGGAAAGCCCAAAAGTCACTTTGGAATAGTGATGCCCTTCGACTTCAAGGCACCACCAAAGATGGCTATACACCATTAGTTTGAATAGCATACACAGCCTATTCATCATAGGGATCAGCCAGCAGTTAGTCAAAATTTGTGGATCCTTTCCTGGTTTTAGGATAGGAATAATGGTACCTTCCTGTCACTGAGAGGGAAATTCTCTTTCCCTCCAAATGCGATTAAAAAGTCTGAGGATATGTTTCGTGCTATCACCACAAACATGTTTGAGCATTTGATTGAGGATCTTGTAGGGTCCAGGAGGAATATCTCGACACACTGCCATAGCACTGTGAAGCTCCCATTCACTAAAAAGGGTGTTTATGATACGGAGCCGTGTGCACGGACGGGTAGTGGACGGCATTCGGCAAGGTGAAGATGATAATTACTGCAAGCGGACACTCCAGCGAAGTGTGCCGCAAAAAAGTCAGCAAGTACCATAGGAACAGTGCATATGTTACCACCGAACAGGATGCCAGGAACTGCCACGAGTGGTGGATGGTCACAAAGGCAGCGGTGTTTAGTCCACACTTTGGACGATGGAGGATGGGATCGCACAGCTCGGGTACATGTTGCTCCCAACACTCCTGCTTCCTTTTCTTTATTGAAGATCATGCTTTCACCAGGTGTCTCTTGCATGCTATTAAATTATCTATAGAGGGATGGCAATAGTGCCGTTTAAGCACCCGGCGGCATTCACTGATAGCTGTGGCTACATCTTCAGACCACCCTGGCACCAGCGGTTGACGGGATGAGCCGAGGAGTCGGGGATCGTTGCTGCTGCAGTTTTAATAACAGTATCCTATACCACTTTGTTGATATCCGTTGCACAATTGGTTGCAAAAGAGGCTCTAGAGAAGAAAGCCTGGTAATCAGTTTTCCAGAGCAACCAACATGGAGCATATTCCAGATGTTTGTAAGTGGGGAGGGAGAGAGAGAGAGAGAGAGAGAGAGAGAGAGAGAGAGAGAGAGAGAGAGAGAGAGAGAGAGAGGGGGGGGGGGGGTGATAGGAAAATGGTCACTGTCACAAAGATCGCCTTGGAAATGTCACTGAATCAGGGATAATACACTCAGGCTGCAAACTGAGAGATCAATACTTTAGTATGTTCCGTGGGCCACACTGAAGTGTGTTGCAACTCCAGTGACGAGTAGGCAGACATCCAATTCTGTGAGGAGGGGTTCCAGTACTAGGCCTCTACGAGACACTGTCGCCACCCCACAGAGGATTATGGGCATTTATAGTCCGTGAGACGAGTGATTGGTACTGACAGTTCCGGCGGGCAGACGGCGCTGTTGCCTAACGTGGCTCACAGCACGCGGCGTCCTGTCTGCTACACGCATTCTCTAGCAGCAGAAATAAAAGCGAGACAAAATACAAGTCGTATTGGTACGCGTGAATTTATTTAAAGTTGATGCTTGAAATATATTAACTCGAAAACTGATAAGAGCTATTTAGTACAAGTGTCTAAGATGCTGAAACATAATAAAGTTATTTGTTAAACTTCACAACTGAAATGAAAACTATTTTCGCAAGTTGTTGAGAATTAGCAGTTTTGGTTTCCATTGTTAAGTATTAGCATTATTAATTTGTTCTACTACAAGCTTCAGAATAATTGGTCAGTGTATTAAGAGTTATAATCTGAAGAAAGTACTCACAATATGATGATCCAGTTGTAGATCGAGAGCAAACTCCCTCCTTACATTCCTGAATACGTTGTAGTTACTGTAATGGAAAAACACCACTCACATCACTGTCAGAATCTGATTTGACATTGTCTTCCTCAGCACTACTCCAACTATCACTGCTCTCTCCCAGATGTATAATTAAATTTTCGATGCATTCTTCCACAACCCCTTCGGTTTTGGCCGCCTCTCTGATGGCACTTGCAGTGCTGTTTACAATTTTAGCCCATGTCTCGCTTGTCACTTTATTGATAGCTGCTGGAAGGAGAGTTTCCACTTCAGAGATGGTGAATTTTTTATTGTTTGCAGCAATGTAATTTTTTATCTGCGCCCACACTCCTTCAATTGCATTGAAGTGACAGTGGTACGGAGGAAGCCGAACGATTTCATGCCCGTGCCTTTTAGCAATCTCGGTAATTACATATGTTGGAAATTGGGGTTTCTTTTGTGCCACAATTTCGAGCAGTTCCGCCTTCCTTAAATCTTCTCTGAAATCTACTTTTTGCCGTTTCAACCACTGAATGATGTCTTTTTTTGTTGCCAAGGTTGGTGCCTTATCGTGAACAACAGAATGATAAGGTGCATTGTCCATAACAATCACTGATGGATTTGTCATATGCGATGTCTCGAACCATTCTTGAAATACTACACTGTTCATTTCTTCGTGGTAATCTCCCGTCTTTTTTGACCGAAACATTTTCAAGCAGTTTGGCACAAAACCTTTCGATGTTCCTGCATGTAAGACAATAATACGCCCTCCTTTGCCAACAGGCACTGCCATTGTCCCCTCGGGTGTTCCATCATTCCAGCCTCTACGTAAAGAATGGCTGGCATTGACCCAAGTTTCATCTACCCACTTTCATCTAACCACTTTCGAATTCCACACCCATGATCCTGCGCAGAAATCTGCACCGCCATGCAACTACATCTGTCCTTTCCATTAATATTTTGCGTCCGTTAAACAGTGAATAGCTGAAGCCTATATCTTTCAACACTGTACGCAATTAAAATTTGCTCCATTTAAAAAGATCGTCTTTCTGAAGCGACACCTGTAATTTAGATAGAGTGGGATGTTCCCTTCTCTTATAATAGCTGTATATATGACAAAGAATAGCATCTTTCTGAAAATCGTCCAAAGCTGTCACCTGCTTATTTCTCGGTCGCTTCTTTCCTCGTGTGTGCAGCTTTGTTGTGCCACTCTCGTCACAATCTACACTATACTGTTCTTTCCCTATCTTTACAACAGTGTTCTTACTTATTTTCAATGCTGCTGCAGTTCTCTTCACAACCCGAAGAACAGGAATTAAGGGCCCACCTTTGTCCTTTTCTTTCTCAAAGTAATCCCTCACAGAGCACACGAATTCACGGGCCTGGGCGTGTGGCACACTTTTCTTCCTCCGTTTCACTTCTTGTGTTGGGCTGGTACTACCCGCCGCACTAGACATTGTTTACAATGAAACATAAACAAAGAAACACTAAAAACAACAAAAACGAAATAAACTGTGAATTCAACTTCAGACGAACGACGAACGACCGCATCGCCTGCACGCGAGACACTGGTAAGTTTCATAAGCGCGCGCGACCGGGTTTCAGAGCGGCAACGTGGCCCTTGCTACCCGCTCAAAGTCAGGCCGTCATTGGCTGCCTGCCTGCGGTCGCCAGGCAACGGAAAGACGCTACCAAGCTGTCAATACCAAAGAGTCGTCTCCCAGACTATAAGTCCCCAATAAGAGGAAAGCGGCAGGTAGCTGTTCCACTGACTGTAACAGCTCATGGTAATGGAAAGGTCCATTTGGGCTGGATAAACATTACATGTTGTCATCTGAACTGGCAGGCATGCAATAAAGGCCAAGGCCTCTAGTGCAATGGTAAGGAGCACCTGCTCAGTGAAAATAACAGAGCATACGAGGGTACAGGCCCCACCAGACACTCTCTCGACATTAACGTGACTGGTACAGCAGCGTTTGTAGTTTTTCAGAGCAGGGAGGTATGTTGCTGTAAACTGTATTTTATAAAGTGCTAAGCCAATTACAGAGTACAGCCATTTAAATGACAGTTTGGTCAGATGGAGATAGCAACCATTACAGTTCCACTGAAGGAGTGCTCGAGTAAGGTGTGAGAAAACGGCGAATAGAGAAGATGAGTGTGATTACTTGACTACCGGCGTGCAGCCCACCTGATTGTAAGATCCACTGTCAGTGTGCGTAGGTTCAGCCTTTGCAGCGGTGCGGAGCAGAACATCCAAGCCGGTGTGCTGCTGGCGCCAGTCTCCATCGATTCCGATCGTTGTGAGTCGATTTTCGATGCCCGATTGTCTTCTTCGCATCTTTGGCGGATGGCTATTTAACTGCCATGCGTGCACTCTGCAGAGGCTTGCGTTCGGGTATCAACTGTGTGAGGGGCAGTGAAGTGTGGCGCTGGTGCGTGGCCGAGTCGGTACGACGAGAGAGCGTGGGCAGCTGTTGTGGCATGTTTCGCCGTTTGAATGCAGATCCACTGCCGATGGTGACCTGGATTTCCTGGAGATTTGGAGGACAGATTTCCTTCGCATCTGTTATGTGTTACTCAAGGTGAATGAACTGGAGGCATCGAACTGTTCCTTGGTGGGCTGTGTTCATGTTAATTGAACACATGAGCGCACTGAAAACTAGCTTGGCTGTTTCAGTTATTTGTCACCGTACTAGTCTGGACGCCTGATATGTTGATGGTATTTAAGTGAGTGCTAGCTACGCACAACAAATAGACATGAAGCCGTGTTTAATGCATAGCTAGAGGTCATGCCAAATAATATGTAAGTCTGTGCCTGCTGTTCATGAGCGGGCCAAAATAATTTTACTATTTCCTGTTCCTATGTTATTATTTTATTTCTTGTTCTAGAGAATTGGCTACTCAAATTTTAAAAGCCGTAGGTTAGTCCTGCTGTGGTTCATTGGTGCAGTGTATAATCAAAGATTTATTATAACCAGTTGGGCAGATATGTTTGTCTATCTGATGCGCCAGAATGTTGTCTGCCGCTGACGTGTTTATGTTTCAGATAACCGGCAGTGGTCGATGCGAGCAGACTCCGATCGAGGTATCGCAGTGAAAGAGAGAAATTTAAGGACCTGGAGCGGTGTCTATGGTCACGTTGTTAATGTCCTGCAATTCCATCTTTCAGGTAGAGCGTTGTGGTTTTCCGGAAGCTTAATTGTAGCTCAAAGTTGAGTATAATTGCACTACCTTCTCATCTGTGAATCTCCTGTTTCTGGTAGAGCCTTTCGCTCTGCTCGCGCCCGTCACTAATTTTCAGGGTAAAAATTGAAATCCACTCCATGTCAAGACTATTTAATATGCTATTATTATATTTTGGCCATTAAATGTATGTGAACCTCATACCTGTCAGTAATACTAAAGAGTAGCTTACTCGAGTGCATTAATCTGATAATACCTTTAATTTGTTACAATTGCTTAAAATCAGATCATGGAAGCATGGGTTACGTGAAAGACAGTTCCTATCCAAGTCATGAAGCATTCAGTTATGTCAGTAAATTTAATTAATGCTGGTTTTACGAACATTGTCCTAATTAGTGAAAATTCTGGAAGATCTGTGTCTATGTTTGTAATAAAGAAGTGTACGGCAACTACAAAGCGGTTATGTGTTTAATTTCGATGTGTCGAAAGGAGGATTACATCGCATCCGAAGTCCCAGAAAGTAGTTTATCTTCCTGCTTATCCTTTTTATCCTTGTGAGTCTTCTATTCCTGTGAAGATTTCCCCATTTTATCTTGTGGGAGTGAAGAGAACAGTACTTTTCTTCGGCCCGCAGACTGTGGCTGCAGGTCCTCGTCTTGAGAGGGAGCCACCTCGAGAGGTGCCCTCATCACTCACGACACCAAAGGACGACTGGGCATCTCTGGCCGCGCCGATGGTGTGGGAACCACCGGTGCTACAGAGGTTGGGGGCACGGAAGCTGACATCCCCTCCCCAAACTGTGAGACAGGCTCTGGAATGCTACCACGGCCACGAAGTTTCGTGCAAGACCTCGTCGCGAGGTGTGGACTGTGACAACAGTCGCAAAACTGGAGACCGTATAAGTCGGATGAACCCTTTCAAACTTTTTCTTTGCCTCTCGATAAGACAGACGGTCAAGTGTTTTATACCCTCGAATTTCCTTCCCCCTACTTAAACACTAAGCTTTGTGGTGAGCGAGGAGGGTCCTCTTTCGGACAGTTGACACACTGAGGGGGTTAGTCACGGTTGCCCTCGAGGGATGCCTGTCCACACGCCAGACAGACAGACACATTAGAACAGCGGGACAACGGGTGTCCGAACCTCCGGTACTTGAAACATCTCATCAGAGGAGGAAAAAAAGGCCTGAAATAACACCTTCCAACCATGACCTTAACCTCCTCAGGCAAAATGTTACCATCACAGGCCAGGATAAAAGCTCCTTATGTCCACTCAATTATCTTTGGGTCCCTTCCGGATGTGGCGAACAAAATGAACTCCACATCACGCCAGGTTAGTATGCAGCTCTTCATCAGTTTGTAGACTCTGATTCTGATGGAAAATAAGACCTCGAATTCTACTGAGCTTGCTACGAGGAGAAAGGTGACTGTATATCTCCTATCTTTACACAGACCTGAGAGGCCCGTGATCAGTCGCCCAGTGACGCTTTGATCAGCGAAGATCCATTTCTCGTCTGTTCTATTGCTGCAACCTCCCGAAATTGATCTTCAATACTTTCAACGAAAAACAATGGCTTCGTCGTAGCGAAAGTTCCACCGTCAGTTAAGCAACAAACCAAGAACTTAGCAAACTGTCCACTTCCATTTCTCCTTACCTGGCTCTCCACCTGGAGGCACGGTCAAAGATGAAAATGTTATAGGATTGTAAACCCGTGCATTAAAACCACTGTTCCTGACCGCTGAGATAGCCACGCTGGCACGGTCACCGTTAAGTTCAATCTGTTTCATTGCGGACGATCTGCCCCCGTCTCACTCACTCTGACTGGAGGCTCTCTCGTGGGCGCCACCCGGCCGAGGCAAACGGCACCTGGCACAGTAGCCATTGCCCCGAGTGCCAGTGCCCCGGCGTGGGCAGGGACCTGCTCCTCGGCTGACACGGGGGAGGCTACAGCTCGGGAGTCTGCCGTGCCATCCCTGTGACCTAGAGGCTACGTGACAACCCCACCACGAAGGACTGGCTACCGTGCTGGATTGCGGGTGCAGAAGCAAATCCACTTAGATTTGCTGCTGTAAAAGACGAGAGCACACAGTGAGAATTAACGCACCACTGTGAGGCATCCTTCCCAAATGGACCGCACTACTGTAAAACTTGGAAAGTGGAGGTCAAGCACAAAATGGTAACCAGAATTTAAAAAGCCAAAAAAGGTGAGGGGAAGAAGCATAAAAAAAAGTCAAAATTTTCAGAAGTCCAAAGTATAGTCAAAATACCAATGTAAAAACGTAACCAAATAAAAACAGTCCTATTAGTCGCCTCTTACGACAGGCAAGGAAGGGCCGCAAGTCTATTCTAGTCCCTAATACTGCACGGGGGATTATTTCAGATGAAGAACTTGCTGTTGAAAAGAAAAGTAGTTCATGGATAATGGATAAATTTAAACACATTTTTTGCCTATACTTACATTAAAATAACTTTGTGACTGACTTCTCAGAGTGTTAATTTGTAGGGCCAGCCAACAACAGTTCTGTCTCAAACATCAGGTGTGTTGTTCAGTCACTTGTTTTGTCTCATTCTGTATTCTGTGGGTACGTGCAGGCTCGTCACATGTGGCTGTCTACACACTGATGTAATTAAACCTAATGCACTTTATGAACTTCAAATACTGGTCATTTCTGTCATTTCATTTGTAAGACAATAAACCCATACAAAACTATTTATATGTAAACATCATTTTTTGCTAGCTGCTGCTTACATTTAATGTGAATAAAGACATAACTGTAAATATTATGAAGTTATTTACAATATTTCCACACAATTGTTAACTTCATTTAAAGAATACGTACATGTCAATTTAAATTCTGCTTTTGCCACTGTTTTAAGTAATTAGATCCCTTAGCTACAAGTATGACCTCTCCGTCCTACCTCACTTGACAGCAAGTGTGTTGTAAGAAAGAGTTTTGTGGGGTGAATTGAAAAGGCACGCCACGTTTTGTGCAGATGTAGCGAACAGTTGGAATTTTTTAGCTCGTGTGAGCAGATGAAAATCATATTAATGCAGAAGCTGCATAAATAGTGTGACTCAGTTATCCAAGTATTTTTAAAATACAGAAACAAAAGGAATGAACTATTATTGTTTCATACTTAAAGTCACCAAAAAAACCACTGAAATCCTGGAAAGTTTCAGATTTTATTTGTATAGTAATTTCGATACAATTGTATCGTGAAACAGAGATCAAAGTCAGCTTAAAAACAAGCCAAGTATATGATTAAGACACTTAAATGTCGACATGGGCACTTAAAAAATTCCACGAAATTGACCAATATCAGAGCTTTAATGTGTCAGTGGCATGTTGTTACGAAGGTGGCAATTCTGTCCTCCATCACTGAAGCCTGTTCTTCACAAGTTTTTTATTCAGGGTGTAGCACCTCACCTGTCAATAGCCAGTCCTAAATATCCACCTGTTGCCAACAGAAACCACATATCATTATACGACTCGAGTACACCAGCGTCAGGGAACAGAGAGTGCCACAAATGGGATCTGCACACTGCCCTCAGATACGAGTTTCGATATCACACTGCTGAACTCAACACGTGGAAAAACCACAGGAGCTTCAAGCAGTCGTCTTCGCCTTACTCTCATCATGGGGTTCAGTTATTTACATTCCAAACTCTGCACTAATGGGAAAACGAGCACATAATCAGGCCTAACAGCAGAAAAAAAGGTGGCAATTCTACATGACAAAAACACTTCTTGGTAGCTACCTTTCGTGCAAGCAGATTATGTGACGATCAGATGTTAAATCAGCCTGGACACAAACTTCCAGAGGTTTCATATCTGTGCCCGACAACAATTCTGCTAACAATGAAAGTCTACTGGCCTATTTCTGCATAATACATTACAATTAACTTTAAATGCGAACATTTTAGGTTAGGCTTTACCATGACTGTTATTGACATTAAATGAAACAACAAGTTTACTGCTACCGGTCGCTGTTTATCTCCACGGTGGGTTTCAAAGTTTTAAACCTCCATCAGGTGAATTTACATTTGTTAGGGTGACATTTGTGTCTGTGTGTTGTGTTACGATTTTTGGAGGAACTTGTGGCACTGTCTCCAGTGGCCACAGGTTCCTTTCAAGGCATATTTGTTTGTTTTGACATCAAGATCAATCGTCTCTGAAGATTCGAGGAAGACATCAGAGAGGATGACGTCGAAATTGGAATGTGTACTTCCTGTCTCCGCCAGTGGTTTATTCTTCGCCTTCAACTTCGATTTTTCTGTCCGAGGAGGCTTCGCTGCCACAACCCTGGAAGTGATAGTGGCTGTGTCGGACAGCGGACAAGACTGGATCTTTGAAGTGGCAGGGAGTTCCGTGTCAGCAACAAGGGTCTTTTCTGAAGTTCTGTGAGAAGGGGAGGGGCAGGCTTTGAAGTGACTGCAGCAGCACAAGTGCATTGAGAAACGCAGGTACTAGTGCTGATACTAGCAACCTCTGTCTGTGCAGTCACATCATTTTTCGGGAATGGCTGTTTGAGAATGGAGGCAAAGGAGGCAGCGAATGTGGGTGGCTACGTGAACTCTAATATCTTTTTGGCTTTGCCATACGAGATGCACTTTGTTGTTTTTATCTCCTCGATCTTACATTCTTCGAGGAAGACACTGCAGTCCCTCACTCCTGATAGGCAGGACAATCCCCAGAGCAGTTGAGAAATTTGGAGGAAATGAACGATGAACTCCTTCACGGGCAGCTTTACCGTATTTGCCACACGTGGCTTCTGCCTTATAACAAAGAGCAGTGCGCCCAAAATGATGACACTTAAAATAGCACATTGGGTTGGGGAAATAAGGCTGCACACTTAGGCAAAGGAAACCTGCCTTGACATGCTCTAGAAGTTTGGTGCTGTTAAACGAAAATATAAAAAAGTCAGATTTGAAAAGATCGCCACCCACACTTCTCGTGACATTTTGCATGTCGACAATGCCTTCCGAGGACCACTCAGCTTTCAGTTCTTCTCGGGGAATGTCAACTAGATACCTTCGTGCCACAACATCTTTGCTGTAGTTCAAGGTGTTGTGCCGTTCAATTGCAATTGCATACTCCCTGAAGCATTGAGTTTTCTGGAGGTTCTTCACTTGTTTGGAATTATCGACATTTTGAGCAACAGCATTCCATTTTACAAGCACTTGACAGGTTTTACGGTTAAAGCTATGCCCTCTAAATCTTTTTTGAATGTAGAACGGTGAAACTTTATCGAAGCTACCCTCTTTCTGCTCAACTATTATAAATACCCATTCTGACAAGCAGCAAGCCTTCTGTTACTATTAGCTGGAGGACTGGGTGCCTGAGCCCTCTTGTTTGATCGTGTGTCAGTACCTTCCAGTAGCCCACCCCTTCCACTGGGAGGAGGAAGAGAAAATTTCAAATTATCCATCTCGGTCCCACAAGCAGCTACTGAAATAAAAGTCCACCCCGAGAGAGAGCCCACAACTGAGGTGTGGCAGGTTTCCCAGAGGTTGCCCACTAACGACTGTTCAACCTCAACAGCCACGCATCTCATCAGCGTGTATTACACCTCGAGACTGAGGTGTTTTTTTTACAGAGGCTTTAACCATCCTCGCAATCCGGCCCGTAAAGCCAAGATCCCCGTTCCCTGTGACACACAACATTCCACCATCGCGTCTGTCGGTGGCCACTAAAGCCTGCCCAGAACTTACAGCAACAAAGAACTGGCGGCGCTTATCAGTGTGTAGCTTAAGAACCCTTGGCCCACCTAGCTCATACCCACAAAATGAATACCGAGTCCCCGAGTGTGCACATCCTGCAGAGGTCTGCATTACAAAAACTTGTTATTCAGGTTTTTGACAGGTGGTCACATTACTGTGACTGGAGAGTGTAGTAATGATGAGTCTGTAAAATACGTTTTGTTATCTGCTTCCCGCTCCATGTTTAATTTGTGTACAGAGTGATATCTCGTGGCAACATATGGTTGGCTAAAGAGAAGGCGGCATCTGGTGGAAAAAACACTAAAGTGAACTCCAGAAAGCAATGAAGCTTGGTCGAAATCAATACATTACAAATTAAAGTGTATCCCCCCCCCCCCCCCCCCCAAACTTTTCTGTCTGTATGTGAAGGCTAAGCACAGGAACTATTACAGGGATTTTGATATGGGTTTCACTAATGGATAAACTAATTCACAAGGAAGGTTTGTGTACATAATTTAGAAATATTTTGGGAAAATTGGCTGGATTATGACGATGTTTGTCAATTAAATCATCTCTGCTGACAACCTTCCTGGAAAGTAGTTCTTAGATTGTTTACATTATACTGGAATTTGGGGTCAATATATGGTTACCTAACAATGCTCTCTGAATTTTAATCATAGTTCCACACAGTGGCCCTTAAGCACAATTACTGCTGCACTAGACAGGTCATCTGGCCATAGGAACTTACCGTGAGCTGTGTGAAGCCAGGGTGAATCACCATTGACAACTAAATTTAATCTAGCAAGTTAGAAAGAAAGCTGCTACTCGGCACGAAATCATCATAGCCAACACCCGATCCACCTGTAATGCCCTTATTTTTACAAACATCTACAACACAAAGGTGAATTCGGAAATGCTGCATTAGACGGTAAACAAACTACCAGAAAGTATTGTGGAGCATGTGAGTTACACCGACTCAGTGTCAACAGTGAGCAGAGGGAACCCCGCTACGTAACTTTCACTTAACTGTCTTGCGTCCCTCTGTCACACTCGCACAGACAGTACTGATGAGGCCGTCAGCCCTTACACACCTTGTGCTGACACGCGTCCAGGTCAGAGACGCGCCCCTCGTAGCGCTGCACGGCGTCGATGAACTTGTCCTCGACACTCTTCGTCTCGAAGTGGACCTCGGGCACGTCGACTCCCGATGCCGAGGCCAGCCGGGCAGAACCGCTTCCGTCAGCCTCACCGCCTCCCCCGGCCCAGGACGGGAGTAGCCACCCCAGGATGGACGCGCCACCACATTCTGGGGCTGCCAACGTTAGCCACAGCAGGAAGAGGAGTCTGGCGGACATCCCAGAGCCCTGCAACATGCGCCATAGCTGTGACAGTAGCAGCAAGCCAAGTGATGCTGCCCAACATGTTAAATCACATTACGGGGCAAGGCACAGACCCCAACGTTTCCTGGATACCTCTTATCTGTTAAGAAGTTTCACAACAGTGCAAACTTGCTACAGGGTAGAATATTCAAGATGGATTACAGCACTAGGTCTCTCAGTGAGACTTTAAAAACTAGAATCTTTCTTCCTTCCTGCCTTCAAGACAACATTCACCATTGTAATCCCCGTATCTAATCCAGCCTCAAGTGATGCTGTTCTGTCGTGGGTTTCACACACATTTTCGTGTGGCTAATAGGAGAATCTATGGCGAATAATATTGTAGAACAGAACAGTACAACTCCAATTATCCAAACTCCAACTATTTGGATCACTTCGAGGAGAAAGAAATTTGTACTCTACGACTTAACCTGTTTGTTTTGTCCATTAGTTATTACAGTATACAGTACACTATATGTTACTTTATCATTCTAAAAAAAATAAATAGTGAATGTATTACAAGACAAAATCTTCCAGTGAACAATGAACACAGCACGCACATTATTGTGTCTGTGGTGCCTGTCATTCAATGCAGCATACATAAGCCTGTGTCGTGTCTTAACATATACAATGATTTGTTGCTACACGTTCATTTTCTGTATATTTTATTTTGTTTTGTGTGTTTTGTTTTTCTTATTATTTTTTTTAATTGTGTTGTGGTTTATTGTGCAGGATATGTCTTCTAATAGGAAACACACTGTCTTATCGTCGGCAGCCTAAATAAAAGTCATTAAACAATTAGACAAAGGCACGAGTGAAAAGCAGTTAACTAAGATGTTTCGTGTGGGAACAACAATTTCAGACAAAAAAGGCCTCAATTTTAAACTTCATATCTGTCCTCGAGAATGTACATGGGAGTTCATCGAGACAAGCAAGGAAAACAGCAGAAAACAAAGAGGTTGAAAAGGCCATATTCAAGCAGTTTTCATCAAGCAAAACTTGTAACCTAGAAAATCCATAGTTTGTCTTCTTTTAAACCAAGAAATGGATGGCCGCGGAATTTCAGGATGGGGCATAATATTTGTGAGCTGAATTTAAGTGGTGAAAAATTATCAACAGACCCAAGAACCGCAGAAAACGTTTAAAAATTGAAACTCGAAGCAGAATCTTATGACAATGAATGTCAATGTGACATAGATGAGACAAGTGTTATTTGGAATGCTTTGCCTGAAATAAGTTTAGCTTGTAAAATGCTCCTAGCCATAAAGTTTGTAAAGATCATGTTATCACACTCAACTATGCTAACTCTATGGGATACCACAAAATACCCCTTTTGTCAAGAGGAAAATCTTGAAGCCTCAGGCCTTCAAAAATGTTACAAAAATGAATGAAAGGCCTGGATAACTGCTGCTTTCTTTTGCAAATAGTATGTTTCAATTTGCATACCTAAAATAAAAAAAAATCTATAAAGCCACAGGAAACAAAAACAGTAAGGCGATGTTAATTCTGTCTAATGCACCCACCTACCCCAAAGAGGGCCTTCTCAGTAGAGAAGAAGGGTATTTCAAAAGACTCATTCTGCCGCCAAACTTAATGAGTTTGTCGGCAGCCAGCAGACTGATCAGTTATCGAAACTATGAAGCGGCACTACAGAATACAACAGTTGAGGGAGCTGATCAGCAAAAACTGAATTTAAAAGACTGCCTCACACAAGGGAAGAAGCACGAAATCTGGTGAAGACAACCACATGAAAAAGAGCTTGGAATAAATTTAAAGACATTTCAACCAAAGATGAGGTACAGAAAGACAAAGAGGAAAGAAGAAGTGTGTAAAGGAAGAGGAAGAAAAAGAAGCAGCAGAGGATAAAATGTCACTGGAGGACATAAGAAAGATCCTTCTGAAAACCCCTTAACATCCGATTGCAGTGCAGAGAATACACAGGCGAGTGGCTTTCTTGTGATTATTTAGACCCTGCATTCCAAATTCTCAGTCGCGATGAAATCATTCAAAGTGTGAGAAAAGAAACTGATAGTCAGGAGGATAACATTGTCACTGAACCAGATGGAGAATGTCAGCTGGTGAGGGATTTGTGTGACTCGACACTGTGCTGACACGGATGGAGCGGCATCCTGAGTGTGACCACATACAGCTTCTCACCGTCAAGCACAAAAACAACTGAAGACAGCAAA
This sequence comes from Schistocerca americana, assembly GCF_021461395.2. NCBI lineage: Eukaryota > Metazoa > Arthropoda > Insecta > Orthoptera > Acrididae > Schistocerca > Schistocerca americana. Next base: position 22,315,805 of record NC_060129.1, on the reverse strand, counting down.
ATAACTGACTCTGATCGATATGTTCAACATATGTTCAAGAAATGACACTGTATGTAAGTACCGCACTGCCCAAAATCTAATCAACATTGCTTTGTAGTCATTAAATTGATATTACAGTAGTATGTATACACAAGTATAACTAAAAAAGAGGGAGAAAAGACCTCTTTCATGATTTACCCAATATCGCAGATGGGGTCTGGTCCCAAGTCGTCAAGATAATCGGAGTTTTACTGTATTCCAACATCTGTCTACCTCGGTTTTTGCTCTCTACAGCTTCCTCTACTACCACAGGACTTATTTTGTGATGCCTTACCACACATCATACCAGCCTGTTTCATCTAGTCAGTGTTTTTCTCACTTTCCTGCCCTCACTAGCTTTGCAGAGACCCTAGTTTCTTACCTTACAGCCATTCTTAATTTTCAGCAGCCTTGTACACCCACCTCACACACATCAATTTTCTTCTTTTCCAAGTTTCCTACCATCCACAACCATCTTCTACACAACACTGTGCTCCAGACATGCATTCTCAGAAGCTTTTACTTCAGATAACAAAGGCCCAAGTAGATTAACCATTTGTACAATAGTATTTCTGATTTAGTGTTAGAGAAGATATTTGGTGACCTGTGACTATGATATAACTAGAAACTGAGCTGCATTTTCTTAACGTAAATGTCTCAAGAGTCACGTAATACCTGGAAAACAATTTATAATGAATAAATTAGGGTTTATAACAAAACACTCTGAAATGTAAATGCACAACATTATTACTAAAAGCACTAGTTTAAAGTCCGATGACTGTATCTACATAATTGTGTTAAGAATTAGACCCATAATTAGAAACAAGAGTCACTACCAACCTCGGTAGTTTGAAACACACAAGATAGCAAAGGGCAGCAATTTTGAAATACTAGAAGATGGAAAAAAAATTTGTTCAAAAAGTCAGAACACCTCCTGAAAGACAGAAGAATACAAGCACCAGGAAGTACCATCTTCCTCAAAAAGAAACGCAAATACCTCTGGTGGCACAATAAATGTGATTAACAAACCCCGAAAAGGTGAAGAGCATGTAACATACGAAAGCAAATACTAACGACAAGAATCAAAGGGCGAACAAGAAGATAATTCGATACGAGTCATCGGCTTGGGCCACTGACATACACTAGTGTTAATGGCTGCTATTATGTCACATTCCGTGTATACATTCACAGTTTTGTTGTTAGTTGGTAAAGTCAATGGACACGAAAACAAAAAAGAATTGGTTGTGGTGACACATTAACTGTAGCTTAGCCTGAGGTACAGGTCAGGTTGGAAGGCAACAGTCTGATCGCGTGTTTGCTGACCCAACAAATTTGGAGCTACAGAAACCTGGTTGTGCTGACAGACTGATCTGTAGCTCAGCCCATTTGGAGGGGGGAAAAAAAGTCAATAACATCACATTACAGTTCCTATGTTGTTTATGGTAATTGTTGCATGTCTCCCTTGTTACTGGCCACAGCCAGGAAAGCAACATCAAAAAGTCTTAAGAGAGTCAGACTACAACATCTGAAAGGTAATCACTCCACAGAGAATTCTGCAAATCTTGAGTATCAGTAGACGTCAATAGAACTAGAGTTTAAACAAATCGACATTAGGGGTTTCCACAGAGCATTCAAAACCAGTTTTAGGAAATATAAAACACCAACCTTGTAAGGTTGCCAAAAATGTTTGAAACTGCACAAACAACATTGAAAATTGAAAAACGCTTACAAAATATTTCAAACCTCAATGTAACTCCAACAAATGACATGCAAATTTCAGTTTTGACAATACAACATCGAGTGAACCAGACTAAGTCACCATCATCTGAAGACATATAGTGCAGAATTATGAAAGAACTCTCGTAACAATATGATAGCGTGCCAAACAAAATTAATTCAAGAAACTTGGGAAACAAACATCCTCCCAACTAGAGGAGCAGCTGCAATAATACATACCCAACACAAAAGGGGGATAAAACAGATCCCAACAATTAGAGAGGAACATCCCTCTTGCCCCTGACTTACCTTAATGTGACCAGCACCTAAGTTCGACATCAGCCTGCAACAACCACTCTCAGATGGCAGGTGGCAATACCAGCAGTAGAGGGTGTATAAAACATGCCGGATAGGTAGAGAGGGGAGAATGCACAAAACAGTGCAGTCATTGTCATAATACAGAAACAGAGTAATTTACCTGATGTCCAAAAGGGCACAATCACTGACTTTTGGGCCATGGGTGAAAGCATTTCTGAAACATCTAAGTTTGTAAACAGGATGTTGAATCAAACACCTTTGAGCCATCTAGTTTCCAAACATATTTTATTCAGCTACCTGTTTCGGCAATTTACTAACGCCATTTTCAGGCCCCTGATCGGCGTTTAGGAAGGTTCCACCTCGGTTCTGGTCAGAACAGAGGCCAGCATTCGAATACTGGTATCTGTAGATTTCTGCTCGCTATAGCGATCATTTCGATCGTCATCTGCTGACTCGGCCGAAAGGTATTTGATTCGATATCCTGAATCGAACAGCCGAGTCCTGCAACCACCTCTGAATAGATGGACAAACAGACAAGTTTGTAAACTGTTTGCGTGTCACCGTAATTAAAGTACACTGTACGTGACAAAATGGTGTTATCTAAAACAGCACCAGGGCAACTGTAGTACACCACATACTGTAAATGACAGGGGTGAATAACAGCGGTAGAGATGTGTACAGGCAAATAGACACGCAACTCTCGAGTAAATGACCGCCCAGACGAACCGAGGGGTTACCGACAATGTCTACTCGTCGACCGTTCAGTGAACGTCGCAGCATACGGGCCTCCACAAGCAGGTGTCTGGTTCGTAGACCTGTGATGACTGCTACTGAATGGTGATGAAGACTGGGCCAACACCACAACTGGGGTTCACTGAGCAGCAAGAGGTGGCCTTTTCAGATGAATCACATTTTATGCTCTATCTGGCATATGGCCGTTGGCACGTATGAAATGAAATGTCAAAGTAAATACCCTGCAACAATCATCAGCAGGGTCCATGCCAGGGTGGATTCCCTGAGTGATCTCGTTGTTCTGGAAGGTACAATGCATCAAGCAAAAGTATGCATCTATTCTTGTGAACCATGTTCACCCCTACATACAGTTTGTTTTCCCTCGGCTCGGTAGCACGTACCAGCAGGACAACACATGTCACACAGCTTGCAGTGAAAATGCACGTTTCAAAGAGCACCAGGATGAGAGTATAAGTTTACCGTACTCCCCTGTCCACCAGACTCCTCGGATTTAGAGCCAATTTAGAATCTGTGGGGGAACCTCAATCGGGCTATTTTCACTGTGTATCCTCAACTGAGATACCTAGCGTAACACGCCACAGCACTGGAGTTGGCGTGACTCCATATCCGTGTTGGTACCTTCCAGAACCTCACTGACACTCTTTGTGCACATCTCACAGTGGCCTGCACAGCAAAAGTTGGTTATTCAGGCTTTCTACACGTGGTCACAGTAATGTGGTTCGACTGTGCGCAAGATCCCCTGGCGAAGGCACTTTTAAGCGGAGCTGAAACAATACTTGAGCCACAGTTAGGGGAGTATCGAGGAAGATCCAGGAAGAGCAGAGCATGTGTAGATGAAGCTATAAATTTAAAACCCATTTTAGAAATTAGGAAAATGAAAAGCTTGAAATATGTGACACCAAAAGCAATTTTAATAACAGAAAATTGGAAGACAAACAATGGAATAACAACAATATGGAAAGGATACACTACTAATCACTGCACACAGGAGCCGTCGAGTCAGACAGGCACAACCAGTAGGCCCTGTCTTCCCCATTGTGCTGCATGCGACTCAACGCCTCCTCTATGTGGTCAGTAGCAATTTCTATCCTTTCCATATTATTATTACAAGATGAAAAATAGAATTTATGGCAGAACTGATGGAAAATTTTGAAATGAAACCAGGTGGCTTGCTGCCATTTATTTTTAACTGTACATCAGATAAACTGGTTAGAGAATGGAGGACAGCCATAGATACTGAAGGTGTACAACTAGGAAGAAAGCCAAACAGGAGCACTTTAGACTGTCAGCAATTTGCACATGACATGACATCAATTACCGACTGATTTGAAAGTTCACAAGAATAAATCACAGAACTACACTGTAAAGCAGCAAAAGTAGAATTACAAATGGCATTTGAAGAAACACACAACACTACTTCTAAAGTAGACTGTTATAAATATCTAGGAGAGCCAATATTAAACAGCACAGAGGTAAAAACAGCAATAAACACTAATGTGTTCATAAAATGGAAAGGGCCTTTCAAATAACAAGAAATACACATTCCAAAAAAAAATCTTTATACTGGAACAAGAAACTGAAGCAGTAGTCAGACCAGGAATACTATATGCAGTGGAAATTCTTTAAACTGACTACAAAGGGATGGACTGAAACATTAGAGAACATAAAAAAGAATCCCAAGGAAACACAAACCCAAAAGCAGCAGTGAATCATAATACAGATTAAGATCTAACACAAAACTATATCTGAAAGTTGAAAACTGATTTAATGAGAAAAAGGAGATTAAAATTCTTTGGATACGCAGTATGAATAATAACAGAATAAAAACAAATCTTTGACTTACTAAACAATTACAAATCCAAAATCACATGGCCGAGAGGATAATTAAAGGGCAGTTAAAGTGTTGGTCCTTTGAAGAGAGATCAAACATGTGGAAGTCAACATAGACACAAAAAGAAACAGAACACTTATTAAAGGAGGAAAAGAATTAGGGCAGGTTTTCAAAACAAGAAAATATCATAAACTGTAGAGAGTGGACACAAGAAGAAATGAAATAACATTCTTGAAGAACGAAAGAAGTATGGTTGGAACTAAACGGCACAACAATATACATATATGTTCCAGGATAGGTGAGTAAGAATCATCATTTTACAGAATTAAATGCTAGTTAAATGTTTGAATTATTTACCAATATCTGAATAGCTTTAGTATTCATAACATCTTGTTTACAAACACACAGCGTAGTGTAGCCTAGCAGACATACGAAAAACAAACAACCGGAGACTTACTTTTGTTGCAATTATTTTAAGCACACTGGCCACAATTCTGGTAACACCAAACAAAATGTTGTTGCTTGTTAGTTCAGACACAGACTGTAAAGTTGAAAACTTTCTACTTCCCACTCAAGCCAAGAGGCTAAGCGTCATAATTTTCGGGCCCACTTTCGGTCAATGACTTATTGACATGTCATATAAACACGTTTCTTTACTTTGCCTACTACACAAAATGAAGTTCAAAATTTATAATCAATAATATTCAAATATATTCAAACACGCATGACAAACGTTAGTGCTGAAGGAACGACAATGAAATCAAATAGCAGAGAAAATCTTTTAACTCTATAACGAAAATTTGAAATTACTTCAGTTTCTTTCATCTCAATTCTGCATTAAATCTTATGGTATAGTGACCACTGCATACTTTTGTGACGAGTTAAGTAGCAACAAATTTTCAAATCAAGGCCCACTGTTTAACGCTAACTTCGTCATTCCGTCGTGGTTTCGACCAATGTTTTAACGTAAACAGCTCACGTTCACAGCATGTAAAGTACATTATGTATTAAACAAGTACCCATAATTCTTCCTTATTTATAGAAATTCTAGTTGCACATCACCTTGAAAACACTCTCACTTAAGAACGCGCGGGCAATCGGCAATTTTAAAAATAAGAAACACAATCTATTTTTGGTGATACGTGTTGCACAACCGACAAACTTATAGGACGTCTGCAGCGACTACAACACTATGACACGTACTGTTTTGACACTTACTGGTAAATAATCACCTACCTACACATATATCACGTTAACAAGATAACCACAAACAGCTGTAAAGCGAAAATATCAGCCGGTGCTTCCTCAGCATTCAGCAAGTTTGAACTCGCCGTTCTCCGTGCCCTTTCAACTGTTATTCTCGTTTGGTATTTCGCCGATAGAGTACGGCGGGGCGCACGAATTTTTAAATGCGGAATGTGGATGTGGTAACTTAGGCAGAATATTCGAAAATTGTATGCCTTTGGCTCAGTCGGCTTAGCAACGATATTTACACATATTAATAGGAGCATCTAATATTTGTGTGTTGTGGAAGTTACACCGTTTACCTTTGTGCAGGGCTAATTTAAATCAGCAAATGCAACTATTCCTTACGTTACATGCTGTACAATACCACATAAAATATCTACATCTACCTTTATACTCTGTGAACCACTGCGAAGTGCATGGATGAGGGCACGTATCACGGTATTAGTTGTTAGGGCCTCTTTCCGTTTCATTCACGCATAAAGTGGGGGAAAATTATAGTTTCAATGGCTCTGTGCGCGCTGCAATTAATACTGCCGTGAAAATTCTTCATAAAAGCCGGTGCTGATAGGTTTGCCATCCGTCCCTATATCGAGACCGACAAGATCCAATTTTGTCCCGATTTTGCAAAATATTGTTAAGAGCTTGCTCAAGTACTGTTGTAACGCCGTCTGTTAGTGCATTAGGGCCTACTATGTGATTGGATGACGCTATCTGAAACATCAGATTCAGTGTCGATTCAAAACACTATTATATACCTGACTAAAAATGGTGTGAAGATTTCAGGCAACAATTGTTTCTAGGAATATATGTAGCTGAAGAGCTTTTTCGAAACTAAGTGTGACTCAGAAGAAAGAGAGTCTAAAAACTTCGTGGAAAGTAGATGCATTTACGTTCTTAAGGAAACCGAAAAACCTGGATGAAAATGCCAATCGCTATAATCATGCAAGTACTTGTTTTCTATTTCCGCACACTTCCCCTGTGGAAAGAGTATTTTCGCTGGTGTCGGCTCAGTAGACTGATGATAGAAACCGTCTGCTGCCAGGAACTTTGGAAACAATATTACAGCTCCAGTTTAAGCTGACTTGCATGGTGTTTTATAAATACATAAAAGGGAAAAAAACTTTTTGAAAAGGGTGAAATCTTCCGAAAAATATGGCGCTATCATCTACTTCTGCCGCAACAAGTTCCATGTAATTGCGTTCTAAATAAAAAGTAATTATATTAAATAAAATTTTTATTTCATTTTCATTCCCCAAACTCACAGTGTCCCGACGACGTCCTAGCTAGATGTGGAAACCCTATGTGCTGAAAGAATTCAGGATCCGTAAAATAGGCTGACCTTTTCAGTAAGAAACTGATGATCGTAATGAATAGACATTACATAATGTGCCAGTCCAACTGTTGTTACGTCAGGTACGTTTGCCTCAAAGTGCAGTGGATAAGTTTGCAATGTGACTCAGTTATTGCTCATTTATTAGTGTTTCTTACAGTAGTTAATGTCAAGCACAGGCGATGGCAATACATTGCGACTGTGATGTGGAGAAAAAGAAAAAGAAGAAGAAAGTTAACAAAGCATTAATGAAAACGCAGGATGCAGTCTACATCTTCCAGGTGATCAAAAAGTCAGTATAAATTTGAAAACTTAATAAACCACGGAATAATGTAGATAGAGAGGTAAAAATTGGCACACATGCTTGGAATGACATGGGGTTTTATTAGAACGAAACAAAAACAAACAAAGTATTGCTAGACGCGTGAAAGATCTCTTGCGCGCGTCGTTTGGTGATGATTGTGTGCTCAACCGTCACTTCCGTCATGCTTGGCCTCCCAGGTCCCCAGACCTCAGTCCGTGCAGTTATTGGCTTTGGGGTTACCTCAAGTCACAAGTGATCGACCGACATCTCTAGGGATGTTGAAAGACAACATCTGACGCCAATGCCTCACCATAACTCCGGACATGCTTTAAGTGCTGTTCACAACATTATTCCTCGACTACAGCTATTGTTGAGGAATGATGGTGGACATATTGAGCATTTCCTGTAAAGAACATCATCTTTGATTTGTCTTTGTTATGCTAATTATTGCTATTCTGATCATATGAAGCGCCATCTGTCGGACATTTTTTGAACTTTTGTAGTTTTTTGTTTCTAATAAAACCCCATGTCATTCCAAGAATGTGTGTCAATTTGTACCTCTCTATCTACATTATTCCGTGATTTATTCAGTTTTCAAATTTATACTGACTTTTTGATCACCTGGTACATACATACTTCACAAGCCACCGTTCGGTGCGTGGAGGAGGGTACCCTGTACCACCATTAGTCATTTCCTTTCATGTTCCACTAGCAAGTAGAACGATGGAAAAACAACTGCCTATAAGATTCCAAGTGGGCCTTAATTTCTCATGCATTATCTTCGTGGTCCTTACACAAAATGTATGTAGAATCGTTCTGCAGTCAGCTTCATATGATGGTTTTCTAAATTTTCTCAACAGCGTTCCCTGGGAAGAAGGTCACATCTATTCATGGATCCCCATTTGAACTCTTGAAGCATCTCCATAGCAATCGCGTGTTGTTTGAGACTGCCAGTCATAAATCTAATAGGTAGCCTCTTAACTGATTCAATGTCTTCCTTTAACCTGATCTGGCACAGATCCCAAAAAGTTGAGCAGTACTCACCAATAGGTCACACTAGTGTCTCCTTACGGATGAAGCACACTTCCCAAAAAGTCTCCCAATAAACCAAAGCTGAACATTCGCCTTCCCCACCACAATCACAAGAAAGCCTGAAAAGAACACTGAGCATTTCCACCACTTACAAGCCCCCACTGCATAGCCAAACACCTGTACTAACACTGTCCTAAACTTCAGCCCCTGCCCCTCTGCAATCAATCTAATCCCACATATTCTCACAAATATGAAGCTAAAACCCCTCTGAGCAAATTCGAATGGTCTCTTTCCATTCACCCTACTGACAAACCACAGAATGCAAGCTAACTGACTATACAGGGTGGTCCACTGACCGTGACCAGGCCAAATATCTCACAAAATAAGCGTCAAACGAAAAACTGCAAAGAACAAAACTTGTCTAGCTTGTAGGGGGAAACCAGATGGCGCTATGGTTGGCCCCCTAGATGGCGCTGCCATAGGTCAAACGGATATCAACTGTGCTTTTTTAAATAGGAACCCTCATTTCTTATTACACATTCGTGTAGTACATAAAGAAATATGAATATTTTAGTTCGACCATTTTTTTCGCTTTGTGATAGATGGCGCTGTAATACAAACTTATCACTCATAATTTTAGACGAACAGTTGGTAACAAGTAGGTTTTTGAAATTAAAATACAGAACGTAGGTATGTTTGAACATTTTATTTTGGTTGTTCCAATGTGATTCATGTACCTTTGTGAACTTATCATTTCTGAGAACGCATGCTGTTACAGCATGATTACCTGAAAATACCTCATGAATGCAATAAAAGCTCAAAATGATGTCTGTCAACCTCAACATGTAACGACATTCCTCTCAACAGCAAGTAGTTCGCCTTCCGTAATGCTCGCACATGCATTGACAATGCGCTGATGCATGTTGTCAGGCGTTGTCGATGGATCACGACAGACAAATATCCTTCAACTTTCCCCACAGAAAGAAATCCGAGGAAGTCAGATCCGGTGAACGTGCTTCGACGACCAATCCACCTGTCATGAAATATGCTATTCAATACCACTTCAACCGCACGCGAGCTATGTGCCGGACATCCATCATGATGGAAGTGCGTCGCCATTCTGTCATGCAGTGAAACATCTTGTAGTAACATCAGTAGAACATTACGTAGGAAATCAGCATACATTGCACCATTTAGATTGCGATCAATAAAATGGGGGCCAATTATCCTTTACGTGCCACTGTCATTACCTCCCTTTCCTGTTCCAGTCGCGTATGGTTCACGGGAAGAACGACTGGCGGAAAGCCTCCGTGTGCGCTCGAATCTCTCTAATTTTACATTCGTGATCTCCTTGGGAGGTATAAGTATGGAGACGCAATATATTCGATACCTCATCCAGAAACGCACCCTCTCAAAACCTGGACAGCAAGCTACACCGCGATGCAGAGTGCCTCTCTTGCAGAGTCTGCCACTCGAGTCTGCAAAACATCTCCGTAACGCTATCACGCTTACCAAATAACCCTATGACAAAACACGCCGCTCTTCTTTGGATCTTCTCTATCTCCTCTGTCAACCTGACCTGGTACGGATCCCACACTGGTGAGCAATGCTCGAGTAGAGGTCGAACGAGTGTTTTGTAAGCCACCTCCTTTGTTGATGGACTACATTTTCTAAGGACTCTCCCAATGAATCTCAATCTGGCACCCGCCTTATCAACAATTAATTTTATATGATCATTCCACTTCAAATCGTTCTGTACGCATACTCCCAGATATTTTACAGAAGTAACTGCTACCAGTGTTTGTTCCGCTATCATATAATCATACAATAAAGGATCCTTCTTTCTATGTATTCGCAATACATTACATTTGTCTACGTTAAGGGTCAGTTGCCACTCCCTGCACCAAGTGCCTATCCACTGCAGATCTTCCTGCATTTCGCTGCAATTTTCTAATGCTGCAACTTCTCTATATACTACAGCATCATCTCCGAAAAGCCGCATGGAACTTTTTACACTATCTACTAGGTCATTTATATATATTGTGAAAAGCAATGGTCCCATAACACTCCCCTGTGGCATGCCGGAGGTTATTTTAACGTCTGTAGACGTCTCTCCATTGAGAACAACATGCTGTGTTCTGTTTGCTAAAAACTCTTCAATCCAGCCACACAGCTGGTCTGATATTCCGTAGGCTCTTACTTTGTTTATCAGGCGACAGTGCGGAACTGTATCGAACGCCTTCCGGATGTTGACTAAAATGGCATTTACCTGGGAGCCTGTATCTAATATTTTCTGAGTCTCACGAACAAATAAAGCGAGTTGGGTCTCACACAATCGCTGTTTCCGGAATCCATGTTGATTCCTATGGAATAGATTGTGGGTTTCCAGAAATGACATGATACGCGAACAAAAAACATGTTCTAAAATTCTACAACAGATCGATGTCAGAGATATAGGCCTATAGTTTTGCTCATCTGCTCGACGACCCTTCTTGAAAACTGGAAATACCGGTGCTCTTTTCCAATCATTTAGAACCTTCCGTGGCTCTAGAGACTTGTGGTACACGGCTGTTAGAAGCGGGGCAAGTTCTATCTTTATGTTTCAAACACGTGCAAGCTGAAGGGTGCCCCCTTATAGTGGAATAAAATTACAATCAAGAAAAGAAAAGAAGGTAAGGAGAATCTTTCTAGTGATGATACAGGCTACAAACAGGGGGAAATCGACTGAAGCAAGTGTCTTTTACAAAGGGCAGATTGTTATGGCCTGGCACCTAGAATGGTCATTTAGGAAATGGTGAAGCTGATTGGCTGTACATGTGCTACTGTCATGGGCATCTGTGCAAAATGGTTAAAGGACTGTGAATAGGTGAACGGGTGTCAGATGTCTCTATCTCATCACAGAACTTGGAGGATGGAAGACTGCTAGCCCTGTAAAGTAGTACAACCAGCAATCTATGACAGATCTGATAAGAGACTACCATGATGGTGGAGGCAGGAGCAGTTCCCACACTGACCCAATGACATTGTCAGTAAGTGTTGCAGTGAGCACGGGGTCATCGAGATTCGACTGTGGATTGAGAGTAATTTGTTGCCTCATTGGATGAATTGTGTTTCTTTTGATGTCTCGATACGCTTTCATCCGAGAGAATGGCTGCCCGAAACATACTCTGCAGCACGGACACAGGCCGGTGGAGCTATATTATGCTATTGCGGCAATCACCGTGGCTTTTGTGTGTTCAAAGGTGCCATGACAGCTCTGTACTCTGTGAATGTTATTGAAAACCGCATGCACTCTCCAAGCTACATGTCTTTCACAGTGTCAATGGTACCTTCCGGCAGAAAAAGTGTCCACGTTACGAGGCCAGAATCGTGCTATAGTGGTTTGAGAAGCACGATAGTGAACTCACATTAATGCCTCAGTTGCCAAATTAGGCCGATCTGAACTCGATGGAGAAAATGAGTGCTACCTCCGTACCAATGAACCATCACCATCACATCTTCATCATGATCTCGAGCAGTTTCCGGCCCCACACTAGGTCTCTTTGGGAAATAATACTCACCATCTAGTTCTGTTTTCCCAGCACCTTTCTGTGTTCACTCTAGTCCAGTCCTTGCCACTTTTTTCAACACAATCCTTCACACCTTTCAGCCATCTATCCACTTGTCTTCCTCTCAGTAATTTCCTTCCCGTCTTCATTTCGTGTATCTATTTGGGAATCCCCTTGTTTTCCATTCTCTTTAGGTACACGTACAATTTTAGCCTCGATATTTCTATCATGTCCTGCAAAGGTTCTTCTTTCACTATTTCTGTTACTCTTTCCAGCCTCGCCCTGTCTCTCCTTGTTAGTCGTACCCCACTCCTGAGGAACTTAATTTCATGTGCCTGTAATGTGCTTACATCTCATTTCTTCATTATTCGTGTTTCAGATGCACAGGTCAATATTTGCATGTAGTGACTTCTGACTATTGCTTATTCGTCATTTTATGGGGCGTCTTTGTGTGAAACTGGGCTGCTAACACTTCACAGGAATGCTTCTGCCTGTCTGCCACATTCACTGATCTCTTTCTCATTTCTTCCATTTTCCTCCGTCACACTTCCCAAGTATTTGACACTTGCCATCTTCTTCAATTGTTCACCTCCAGTCCTTATTCCACTAGCTGGTCTATCTTTCTTTCTAGCTGTGATGAGGATCTCACATTTGATTTCATTAAATTTCATCCCATATTATCTCACAGTTTCTTCCCAAGTACCTAGTTGTTCCCGAATTTCCTTCTCCCCGTTTTTCTAGACCACCAAGTCACCTGTGACGACCACTGCCTTCATCTCGTCTTCTCCAGTTTTTACTGCCGTCTCAGTCATTACCTCATCCAAATCCACAATGAAGAGGGGACGGAAAAATGCACTGCCTGTTTCTTACTGTGAACCACCGGACCATAATTTATGAGAATCGTGTGACCTGCGTACAAACATCTGGTGCCACGTACCTCCGATTACCTTCTGAGGACTTCTTTATTCCCCCACGGCGATAACATGGAGGGGGGAGGGGGGGTTGGTGCAGGAGGGTGCTTATAGCAACACTATGCCACTCTTCAGCTGAGTGAGTGATACATTTTTATTATCTGTTCCACATTTTATTACTTTTGGACTGACATCTCGTGGCAGTAACGGGAGCTTCAAACTGGTCAAGTACAGAGGAGGCAGTATCTGCATCTACATCTACACTCTGCAAAACACCGTGAGATGCACGGTAGAGGGTACATCACATTGTACCAGTTATTAGTGTTTCTTTTCATTCCATTCATATATGGAGCACAAGAAGAATGATTGTTTGAATGTCTTTGTACATGAAATATTATGTGAACAGTACATATGGGATTGTAGTATGTTCCTAGAGTCATGATTTAAATCTGGCTCTTGAAACTTTGTTAATAGATATTTGTGTCTGTCTTCGAGTGTTCCACTTCAGTTGCTTCAGTATCCCTGTGGCACTCTCCCACGGATTAGACAACCCTGTGACCATGCATGCTGCTGTTCTCTGTATACGTTCAATATATTCTGCTAGTGCTATTTGGTATGAATCCCACACACATGAGCAACATTCTAGAACCAGTCACACAAGTGATTTGTAAGCAATCTCCTTTGTAGACCGATTGCACTTCTCCAATATTCTACTAATAAACCAAAGTCTACCACTTGCTTTAAACACGACTGAACCTATGTGATCATTCCATTTCATATCCCTACATAGTGTTACATCCAAGTAATTGCGTGAGTTGGCCAATTCCTACAGTGACTCATTGATATTATAGTTATGGGATACTATGTTTTTTCCATTTTGTGAAGTGCAAAATTTTACATTTTTAATCATTTAGAACAAGTTGCCATTCTCTGCACCAAGTTGAAATCTTATCAAGATCTGACTGCATCTTCTTTCAGATACTACTTCATTATAGATAATTGCATTATCTGGAAAAAAAGACTGATTTTACTATTAGTATTATATAAAAGTTCATTAATATACAACATGAACAGCAACAAATTTCCCTGGGGTACACCTGAAGTTACTTCTACATCTGACGATGACTCTCCATCCGAGATAACATGTTGCATCCTCCCTACAAAAAAGTTCTGTGTTGTAACCGCGACCAGAACAGTTACGGGGTAGCTGAGAAAGTGCGGCGGGACCAAACGGAGAGCGGCCCACGAACAAACAAATGAACAGAAAGGACGGACACGAAACGACGACGGACGATCGAGAGAGACCTTACGAGAACAACAGGCAAGAAGCAACGGAGTGACAGAGACAACCAAACGAATCCGAGGCATCCACTAGTAATGATGCACGCAACGATTAGACTCGCCGGCTGAGCGAGAGGCAGGGGCTTAAATAAACGATCGGGGGCGCCGCTATTGGCTGCTGGGACCACGTGTTCCACCGTGGCGCCCTCACACTAAATGTGGGCCAGGAGGTGCGCACCACCACGGCTTACGGCACGATGGTGCAGAGACCTCTAGGGGTCTTCGACGTCCGTGATGTCTGGTGCAGATTCAAACTCCGCAGAGCGCAGTACCAGATTCTGAGTCCGGTCACAAGTTTTAGTCGATACACCGTATGATCGTACTTTTGACAATAAATGTAGGTGTGGTGCCGAGTCAAATGCTTTTCGAGAGTCTAGAAATAACTGCATCTACCTGATTGCCTCAATCAAAAGCTTTCAGTATGCCATGTGAGAAAAGTACGAGTTGAGTTTCACGTGTTCTATGTTTTTGGAATCCGTGCTGGTTGGCATTGAGGACATCATTCTGTTCAAGATACCTCATGATGTTTTAGCTTAGAATTTGTGCTAAGATTCTACAACAAATAGATGTCACGGATATTGGACGGTAGTTTAGTGGATCACTTCTACTACTGTTCATGTAGACGGGTGTGACCTGTGCCTTTTTGCAAAAATTGGGCACTGTTTTATTCACGGGACCTATGACAGATTATAGTTAGACGTGAGGCTAAGTCCATGGCAAATTAAGGATAGTATCTGATAGGGATTCCATTGGGCCCTGGAGCTTTGCTCCATTTTAACGATTTCACCTGTTTCTCAACACCACTAATACTTGTTTGATTCATCTTTTCAGTGGTATGAGTACCACATTGGGGCAATTTTCCTGGGTTTTCCTTTGTAAATAAACATTTCAAAATGGAGTTAGGAATTCCAGCTTTTGTTTTGCTACTCTGTATTTCAGTTCCTGTCTCATTCACAAGGGACCGGACACTAACTTTGGTGCCACTAACAGCCTTTACATACGACCAGAACTTCTTTGGGGTTTGTGAAATGTCATTTAACAATATTCTGCAATGATAGTCATTGAAGGCATCACATTCCTCTCTTGACACCCAAATGCATTTCATTCAGCATTTCTCTATCTGCAGCCTGACACTTTGTTTTACACCTATTATGCAGTAATCTCTGTCTCTTTATAAGTTTCTTGACAGTGACTGTATACTATGAAGTTCCCTCTCATTATGAACTGTTCTACTGGGTACGTATCTACAGTGTATGGTCAACTATTCTTTTAAACTTAAGCCAGAGTTCCTCTACATGCTCCTGTCCTGTGCTGAAAGTTTCAAGTTCCTCATTGAGATATGACACTACTCACTTTTTATCTAGTTTATTGAACATAGATATCTTCCTGCTTGTTTTAGTTGTCCTTTGCATCATGGTCACTGATACCAGTTTCAATGTGGACATCATCAAAAAGGTCAGCTCTATTTGTTGCTACTAGATCCAATATATTTTCATCACGAATGGGATTCCTAACTATCTGTTCTAGGTGGTTGTCAGAGAAGGCATTTGGTAAAGTTTCACAGGCTGTCTTATCATGCCTACCACTAAGAAAATTGTAATTTTCCCAATTAATTGTTGGAGGATTAAAGTCTCCACCAGTGATTACGGTGTTATAGGGGAACTTACATAAAAATTGACTGAGGTTTCCTCTAAAGTTTTTGGTTACATCAGGAGATGAGTCTGGTGGGAGACAGACGGGTCCAGTTGTCATTTTATGCCCACCCTTGATGCTGAGTCTTGCCCAAACAATCTCATATGCAGCTTCAATTTCTACCTCGGTGGATCTGAGTTTCTTGTTTGCTGCGACAAATACACCACCTCCATATCCCATTCGCCTATCCTTTTGATATACACTTACATTTTCCCCAAAAATCTCACTGCTATCAATTTCACATTTCAACCAGCTTTCTGTACCTCGTATTACGTGAGCTTCACTGCTTCTCACGAGTGCTTCAAACTCTGGCACTTTGTTGCGAACGCTTCGGCAGTCTACATTAGGATTTTAATACTCTCACCTGTGGGAAGCGTTTCTTTCGATCTTACAGTGACACTTCTGGGTTTCCTACAGCTATCATTACCTGGACTGCAAGGAGAGTTGCCAAAATTAAAAAACCCTCGTGTGCACCTCACGAACATTCAGCTTCCCGAGTAGGAGCCTTCGATGTGTAGTGCACATCTGCCCTATGTAAAATTATCGACCCTATGTCGCAAGTCCGTGAAGTAGCAGCCTAGCTTCTCACAGGACCTTCGAAGTCTCTGGTTCAGTCCTTCCACTCGACTCAGAACCAAAGGGCCACGATCGGTTCTGGTGACAATGCTGCAAATATTGAGCTTCGTTGAAACTCCGTGCGTGAGGCGGTCTTCTCAACCGTCTCTGCCAGTCGGTGGAATGATCCGAGAATAACCTCAGAGGTCAGATGATGGGCATAATTTTTCCAACGTGAGCCACAATCTGCAGTTGACTGCACCCTGTTCCCTCAATGACTCCTGGAACAGCCTCTTCAACACGTAGAATGAGGCCCTCAGGCATACACATGGAGTGTCCTCTCCTGGCTCTTCCTGCCATTTCCCTGAGGTGTACCGTAATTGACCGTAAATTTGAGCTGCCAAAGATTAATAGGCCCCTACCCTGTTGCGTTTGCTTACTCCCAAAACTGGTGGAGTGAGTGCCACTGGCTCAGTTTCAGTGAAAGACAGCACCTCAAACTTGTTGGTTAGAGGAATGGGAACAACACTCTGAATCCTTCCTGGTGCCCGTCCACCCTGTATGGGACATCTGGATCTACCACTGACACGTCACTAGCAATTGTGTGAACAAGTAATGACAGATCCTGTGCTTTCTGCAGAGGTGACAGGTTCCACAGGAGAGGTACTTCTGGTGCAGGTATCAAAGATGCACAACTCTCGGAAGCTCTTCCGACACACCAATTCGCAGCAGTTGCCAATCGTTTGGCAGCAGTCAGGGTGATTTCCAGTTAATGTTCAACCGACTCGTACCACCTTCGAGAACAGTATAACACTCGTACCGATAACTTACGAAAATATAGTTTTTTAAGCGTCTGTAGATTCTTAAAATAATCTATTTGTCATTATATTGTATTGTGTTGTATTTTATTGATCCAGGCAATCATAGTATTGTACAGTTGTACATATGATATTGGACAGGTCAAAAGAGCATATTTACAAGTAATTTTTGCAAATTGACTTTTACATTACTTTGTAGTGAGGAGATTATCTATCTTAAACAAAACAGTCAATAGAAATCATAGAATTGTACGGTTGTACATATGATATTGGACAGGTCAAGAGAACATATTTGCAAGTAATTTTTAATAAATTGGTTTTACATTATTTTGTAATGAGGAAATTATCTATCTTTAACAAAACAGTAAATACAAATGTGGTATAGTAAAATACAAACAGCCAATACAAATATAATAGTAAAATAATCCAGTATATTTCATAGACATGTACAGTATATAATAATCCAGTATATTTCATAGACATGCACAATATATAATTTTCAGACCTAATTGAACATTTATTAGAAAATTGTTTACAATTTTAACCCCTTTAAAACAAAATGATCAACTGCATAAAAGCATTGGTCCAATAGATATTTTTTTAACTTATGTGTGAAGGCTCTTGGATTCTTTGTTGCTTTGATTTCATTTGGTAAATTATTATACATTTGTATCCCAACATTTAAAACACTTTTTTGGTAGTAGGTAGTTCTGGACTGAATCATATGTAGGTCAGATTGCTGCCTTGTTGCATAGTTATGAATACCTCCATTGAATTTTAATGTGCAGTCACTGTTTAACAGGTATGACTTGACAAATGAGACAATATTATAAATGTAAGCAGAGGGCAGTGTCATAATGCCATTTGTTTTGAAATGTTGTCTACATGATTCGTTATGTCTTAGGTTACATATTATGCGTATTGCCTTTTTTTGCATTTTGAAAATATATCTACCCCCAGGTGAGTTCCCCCAAAATATGATTCCATGTTGTAATGTAGAGTGGAAGTAAGCATAATATACATGTATGAGAACAGATTTGTCATGTAATTGTACAATGAAATGAGAACAATTGTTTTTAACTAGGACACGCCTACTGTTCTCAAAAATTTTAAAAGAGCACAATTAAGTTTAAGCTTGCGATAGACGATAAAAGTAAGAGTTTATCGCGACACTTGAGAATGGTCGAAAATTCACAACATATCACAATACAAACGGGTATCGATAGAACAATCAATAAAAGATTACGCAGAAACTATGTGAACAGTAAAATTTGGCTTTTACATATAAATGAACGTGCGTATCGCACTGATTTTTCACCTGGCTTGTTCTGTGGACACTTCTATTAAACTGGCGTGCCATGGAAGAACACGGCAGTGTGAGTTTATCTCGATCAAAATCTCTAAAATGTGCAGGACGAACAGAGTACGTCTTCTGCTTGTTGCACCTTTATGCCGTATTCGCGTGGTGTCATTGACATGTGCACATTTCACGTGACTGACTGTACACTTTTTTCCCCAGTGCTTGCTTTGCACAAGTGCATGCTGAAAAGTAATGTCTCCAGATTTTTTATGTGAAAACTCTCAAAACTTTTTAAATAAAGCAAACGTTATTAATATTCTACATCTTTATTCTGTATGTCCATGTATTTTCAGCCCTCTGCCACTAGAGAGTTCCAAATTATAACATATAACACTGTGGAGTGTAACATTACTCGAAGGCGCATGAGAAACAGCGTGCTGTAATCGAGTTTCGTATTCGAAGAGCTTTTCTACACACCGAGCGCCCCTCCACGTCAGCACGATAATGTCAGTTCACACACGAGCACTGTGACATCAGCAACCAATCATTTTGGCCCTTCCGATTTCTGCCTGTTTTCAAAGCTTAACGAACACAAGGACTTTGTCTTGATAGTGACGAAGCAGTGCAAACAGAGGTGAGATTGTAGCTCCGCCAACAAAGCCAAACATTCTACACTGAAAGTAAGAATAAACTGGTCTCTTTTTGGGAGAAATGTGTCCCATGCCAGATCCTCTCATTCCTCAACCTGTCGAACTTTGTCAATCCAATACCATTTCTCAGAAGTTTCATATCACAAGCAGGTATTTTGCTTCTCTCTTCCTTTCATTTCCTAGGTATCCAAGGCACACGTCAGGATTGAAACGTAGTACACCCGATATACAACTTTTTTGCTGTTTTGGCTACAGCCTTGTTCCATGTCAGACTTCTGACAATCCTCCAGAAAGCTCCTGTTTGTCTTCCCCCTGCTCGTTTATTTCTCTATTGTTTCTTCCATTTTCCTGTATTATACTTCCCACATACTTGAAACTCTCCATGTTCCTCAGTCGTTCCCCACCCATTGTTATTCCAGCTGTGACTCTCCCCTCCTTTCTGGGTGTGTTAATCATTTCACACTTACTTATGCTAAAATCCATCCCACGTCCTTATACTATTTGTTACTCTAAGTCTAACAGCTCCTGCACTTCCTCCTACTTGTTCCCCCACACCATCAAATTATTGGCAAATACCATTACTTTCATCTTTCCTCCACCAGTTCCTTGCTGGTCACTATCTAATCCATCACAACAGCAAAGATCAATGGCGAGAGTGTGCTTCCCTCTCTTGAGCTGTTCTTATATCCCACCATGCTGTTCTCTCTCCTCCCACCCCTACACTGCCCCCCCCCCCCCCCTCCTCCCCGTTGTAGATTCCTCTCATCCTCCATATAGTTTGCATTTCTATTCCTCTATCTTTAGGGACTTCTATACTTTGTTTTACTTCGTTTCTGCACACACACCATTACATATTTCTTTAGTAGACTATCAGAAGATTTATTCCACAATGAAAGTGATGTTCCTGTGCCTTACAGCAAAAATTAGATCTACTTCAGATTTCCTGCTCCGAAGCCACGCTGTCAATCTCTCGTCCTCATTTCTACTATTGTCCAAATTTGTCTTTCCGAAACTTTCGCAAGGTTCTTTGTACAACTGTAATAAAATGTAAATAATAAATTTCTAAGTGTTACTCGTTTTTTGGCAGTTTATATCTCGACCTGTACTATTGAATGAATGTATGGAACTCTATCCAAACCTGCACCTATTATGAGAACAGTTAATGAAATACTTGTATGTCTTGTGTCATACTGAACCCTTTAAATTTCATCAGTTAAATAATCACATAATGGTTCTTTGTGAAACTCTTGTGGAAAGAAATCAGAGAAGGAATTGTTACTGGTGTAATCTAGTGGAGTAGTCTTCTTGAGACCTGACATAAACCAATTCAGAAAAAGAGACGTTTAATTTTCTTCTGAGCTGTTAATGGGACAATAATACTGCAATCTTCCTTCCTTCCTCTAATTCTCTTTTATTGTCTCAGGTTTAAAAAAAATTGCTCCATATTACAGGCACCACTATTCTTAATACTATTTCATAACATTCCTTACAACACTGTAGGAAAACGTAGGTTGCTACTTACTGTAAAGATGACACGTTAAGTTGCAGACAGGCACAATTAAAAGACACTTATGCAAAGCTTTCGACCACAGCCTTCAACAGCAAAAGAGAAACATGTACCCTTCACAGCCACAGGCAAGTACACCTCACGCACGCATGACTGCCAACTCTGGCCCGCGCCTGCGTTGTTGACATTCCTACCTAGAGTTTCCATTGTTTCACAACATTACCTGATTTTCACACATTAGTCTAGAGTAGGTGCTGAAATAAAAGACAATCAGCTGAGGTCCTTTCTGCAGAATATGGTATATTTTGATTGAACTTATTAATTTTTGCCCATAGTTCCAGCAAGAAAACAGAAAAAAATGCACACAATTACAATTAGTAGGAAAGAAATTGCAATAGCATATATTTTCTGTTATTATTGTATTATGTTCTATTCTATTATACAATTTTCATCATATAACATGATCAGTAACTCCACCCTATATTAATATTGTCATTACGATTTGTAGTTGCTGAACCTGTCAACTACTGTCATTCATTTTTGTGGTAAAAAATTAGTAGTTTCATTTTCACTCAATGGCCATGCAAAAAATTCATCATAAAACTATTCATATTTAAAAAATGGTTCAAATGGCTCTGAGCACTATGGGACTAAACTTCTCAGGTCATCAGTCCCCTAGAACTTTGAACTACTTAAGCCTAACTAACCTAAGGACATCATACACATCCGTGCCCGAGGCAGGATTCGAACCTGTGACCGTAGCGGTCGCGCGGTTCCGGACTGTAGCACCTAGAACCGCTCGGCCTATTCGTATTTGGCAAAACAATTTCCTCACGTGACTCGACTTGACAGATTCTCATTGCATGATCTTTCAGGGTTGCATCCAGAGGAGAAATATTTATTCTTCCAGTATTTCAGATTCTAGCTATGTTGGTGACTAAAATTATTATTTGGTGTTTGTTTTCTTAATTACTTCACAGAATATCGTTATACGTCACGTGGTGCACATCAGTAACCAACTCACTTCAAAGATGGGCGAACAGCGTGGCATTACATTTCACCCTGGCAGAGTAACATGTAACCCCACATCCACCTTGCTGACGAATGATGTTCCCAAACTGTAAACAGTTTCGATATTTAGGAGAGCACAACTGTCGTGCAAATCTGTTGTCGTTTTTTTGCGTACGGTCAGTCACCTCGAGGGAAGACACGTGTGTCCGAGGTGGGACGACGACTGCATTAACTTCACGAGTCGCAGTACCTGTGGTGGAGTTCGTGCGCACTCCACGGAGATCGACGCCCCAGGTCAGAGCAGCACGTCGGCCCTCGAATGAGGGCCAGAGAGCACAACAGGGAAGGCAACTCTAGCAAACAAATGAACCCATTTCAAATGTAGTCACTGTCGTTTGTGTATCAGGTCGTCAAGTTTACGTCTGTATTCTTATAAGAGCCATATACGTTACGTCCCTGTATTGAGAAAGTTTTGTTCAGAAGAGTTACGATATTGTTTTTTGAATAATCTATGGAGAATGCTACAGAAGAAATTCTTTGTATTTAGTTACTAGTATGTATTGTTTTACTGAACCATCTTACTTCCAGCATTATTGCAGACTGGAGATGAAAAGAAGTCTGACAGATTTCCACAGGCACAGTCAAGAATTCCAGCAAATTATAGCTCAGTGCAAATCAGTGCACCAAGAAAATAAGTACAGTCGAAGCAACAAACTTAACGGGAACATTCAAACAGTCGACAGCCGAAATATCGGATGAAGAAATATTGTGGTCCCAGATGCAAGCCTGAAAGACAATGGACTATTCTCCACATCAGAAACACTTTACAAAACACTTGGCAGGTTATACTGGGCCACAGCCTGTTGGGTACTTTGCTGGTGTGTGGTCTGCAGCTGGGCCACTCTTATACCCAAACCTCCAAATGTCACACACACGGATCGGTACCAAACATTGTATGTCAATACAGTACCTTGATTTAGTTCATACGATGTGCTGTCGTCCAGCAGGATGGGTGTAAATGTTAATTAAAAGTAACACCAGAACTACGAACAACATCAAAAGCGTAGCTGTAAGTTACATGCAGCTTCTGTGGGGAAGTTGATAAAGAGTTAGATATTCGTATCAAGTGTCCTGGGATCAAACCCCTTAACGACTAGGGTTTCTTTTTTTTTTTTCCTGTATTATATGTGAAAGTGTTACATGGGACAACATGTTTATGGCATGCAAAAGGGCTGTTTGGAGTTTACAGCAATGTTCTCTTGGCAGCCTGCTTTCGCTTCGTTTCTTTGAAAGTAGAAAACCTATAAAGTACATTTCTAGTTTCACAGAATATACTATTAAAACAGAAAAATAAAGAAACAATTGCATTGCACGTGCAGAACTAATAATAATAATAATAATAATAATAATAAACAACAAACTAAAAATATCAACAATAAGTACATAACATTCAACTAACGAAGTGAAAGCAGACTGCCAAAAGAACATTGCTACAAACTTCTAAAAGACCTTTTAAATGTCAGGAAAATGTTCTCCCATACAACTGTTTCACACATAAACAATAATTAAAAAAAATTGTCAACATTATAGTTTGAATGCTCTACCTTCTCATCCACACGAGGTCTGCAATACAATCACTCACAGATCTGCTTTTCCTGTGTTCCATAGCTCTGGTGATACTTTTAATCACTGTTTATGCATGTTCTACTGAACAATGACACACAGCATGAACTAAATTGGAGTTTCGATCGATACACTATTGACATATAACGTTTGGTACCGATCGCAGTGTCTGACACCAGGAGGTTTGGGTGTGAGTACGTTTGGTCATACCGTCAATCCGGGCACACAATAAGGCAATCCTGTTCGTAGCTGCCAACGTTGAAGTGCATTTTCTGGTCTTGAGGAACACTTCTTGTAGCAGTTTCTCCTGATGGGTAAGTCTTTTTGTAGATAGAGAACCTGGCAGTGATTAGCAATAGCTAAACAGGTGTTGAAATTGGATATACATCCTAATCTCCCCCCCCCCCCCCCCCCTCTCTCTCCATGATCTTGAGCCTCGTTTATTGTTATTATAAACAAAAAACTAGATTGGGAATTGATGTCTCTTAAAACGTGTTGGTACATAGGTTGAGACCATTGGTATACGAAACATGAGGCACACCTCACCAGCTGCTGGACCCTTAGGAATAGCTGCTCCAGTGATGGTATTTCACATAGTTTTAATTTGCAAATGGCTGGATTACAAAGTTTTGGTCAACTAAGATTCTGCAATAGCATCCTAATCAGAAGCCATAAATACAGCTTTCCTGTTGTCTGTTATATATAATTGACTGTGAGAAAGAAAACTAAACCACACATCTTCACAACACAGCGCAACATTCTCTTTCTTTGAAGTAAATCGGTCAACGACTTTAAGAGACAGTAACAATGTTTCCCAGAGCATCTCATAAAAATTTGAAATAAAACGGTCAAGAACTTTTTGAGCTTTTCAGTAAGAATGTCTTGTCTTTATATAGCGGTATCGATATGCCAGATGTAGACTCGGTGACACTTTTGTAGAGCCTGTTTAACAAGGCTGATGTCCCTGCCGCGAGGAAGGAAAGAATGATGCTAGACTACAAAGCCTTTGTAATTTTTACACCAGTCACCCTTCCCTCTTGCACTCTAGATCCTATTTTTCTTGAGACAAAATGCATCTCTCAATATCTTTTTGGGCTGCACATTACTTTCTTCCCCTGCTACGCAGGTTTCTGTCAATTCACAACAACACACAAAAACCAGTAATAATCCACACACTTGTAGCAAAATAGTAGGACGAGAAGAGTTAAATATGGAACGTAGCCGCCTTCAGAGTTGCAGCTGGTACACGCAGAAGAGTCCTCAACCGTGGACTGAGATCCTTTCTCCGTGGAATTACAAAACACGTGTGTCGATTCCTGTGGACCGAGGTTCTTTGGTCGTAGTACGTTACATCAATCCTTAGGTGTTTTATTCTTAAAATAATTCAATTTATCAAAAATTGTGTCTGCTGCTCTTTCCATGTGGGTTGATTCACATAGCTTTTCTATCACTACCATACATATCAGCACTCATTCCATAGCCATGAGAGAGGACTTGTCTTACTCTACATCACACAAGTCGTATTCCACAGGTCCTGAAATGATCAACATCACAATGGTGGAAAGAACTCTAAGTTTAACTGAGACACAAATAACCAACACAATATTACAAAACAGCAGTGCCCTTCAGCACTAATATCAAACATTTTAAGAGTTTTTGTGAAGACTCTCTTCAGTAGAGTAGCAGTAGTTTTCTGGGAGAAACTTATTCAACTCCAGTCTTAAAGCTCACACCATCACGTTTATGATGTTTAGTACTTTTTGTCAGGACAAAGAATACATACACTGTGAGATCAAAAATTTTCTGCCACCTGGCTGAAAGTGACTTACAAGTTCATGGCATCCCTCAATCGATAATGTTGGAATTCAATAAATATTGTGTTGGCCCACCCTTAGCCTTGATGAGAGCTTCCACTCTCGCAAGCATACATTCAATCGGGTGCTGGAAGGTTTATTGCGGAATAACAGTCTTCATTCTTCACGGGATGCGACACTGAGGAGAGGTATCAATGTCGGTCGGTGAGGGCTGGCACGAAGTCCGTGTCCCGAAACTACCCAAAGGTGTTCTAGAGGATTCAGGCCAGGACTCTGTGTAGGCCAGTCCGTTACAGGGTAAGTTATTGTTGCGTAACCACTCCACCACAGGCTGTGCATTAGAAAAAGGTGCTCGATCGTGTTGAAAGGTGCAATTGCCATCCCCAAATTGCTCTTCAACCGTGGAAAGCGAGAAGGTGCCTAAAACATCAATGAAGGCCTGTGCTGTAGTAGTGCCACGTAAAACAAGGGGTGCAAGCCCCCTCCGTGAAAAACACGATCACACCATAACCCTACTTTCTCCGAATTTTACTGTGGGCACTCCACATGCTGGCAGACGATGTTCACCGAGCATTCGCCATACCCACACCCTGCCATCGGATCGCCACATTGTGTACGTCATTTGTCACTCCACACGTTTTTCCACTGTTCAATCGTCCAATATTTACACTCCTTACACTGAGCGAGGCGTCGTTTGGCATTTACCGGCACGATGTTTGGCTTATGAGGAGCTGCTCGACCATGAAATTCAAGTTTTCTCACCTCCTGCTGAACTGTCATAGTACTTGCTGTGGATCCTGATGCAGTTTGGAATTCCTGTGTGATGGTCTGGATAGATGTCTGCCTATTACACATTACGGCTCCCCTCAATGGTCGGCAGTCTCTGTCAGTTAACAGATGAGGTCGGCCTGTGTGCTTTTGTGTTGTACGTCTCCCTTTATGTTTCCACTTCACTATCACATCGGAAACAGTGGGCCTAGGGATGTTTATGAGTGTGAAAATCTCACGTACAGACGTATAACGCAAGTGACACCCAATCACCTGACCACGTTCGAAGTCTGTCAGTTCTGCGGAGTGCCCCATTCTGCTCTCTCGTAATGTCTAATGACTACTGAAGCTCACTGATATGGAGCATCTGGCAGTAGGTAGAAGCACAATGCACCTAATATGAAAGAAATGTTTTTGGGGTGTCCAGATACTTTTGATCATATAGTGTATGTTTGATTGCACAGTTGTTTCTGCACTAAAGTTAAGCTATAGTAGTCTTTGTTGAGGTTGATTGTGGTCATTGTATAACATTGATGTTTTGATTACAACTGAGCATGTTAACAAATAAACGTATTACGAAACTGTTGTCAGAATGTCACACGTTTTGAAGAAATTGCTGCAAGATGTTCTGCAACTAACGCCAGATGTCATCCTTATAATATGGTGAAACCAATATTGCAGTTAAGGTTGTCATCTACCTGCAGCTCTAAAACTAATCACTCACTTCTTGCAGTTCATTGACTGGTCAGGAGTTCCAGGAAAAGTATTGAATTACAAGCACGAAGACCTGTTAAAATTTTGCTTTTGTAGCATTTCATATACTTCCTGTAACACACAAATTGTTGTTCAATTCTCCTACAAATTGAGGAATGCAAACTTGTGTTCAATTTTGATGTAATTGACAAACCTGGTATCAATAAGCACTCAATGCTACTGTAGATAAAAAGGATTAATAGGTAACTAAGTAAGTAGATACTCAATTTGCCTTGTGCCATCCGTTACTGTTTTCAAACATTTCATTAACACACTTTTCAGTACTATGACTGGTATTTTTTATTTATATTCTTCTCTCATTTGCGAGGACTTCCGGAAAACGTTTGATTCTGTGCCCTACTGCAGATTCCTAACTAAGGTACGAGCATATGGGATTGGTTCCCAAGTATGTGAGTGGCTCGAAGATTTCTTAAGTAATAGAACCCAGTACGTTGGCCTCGATGGTGAGTGTTCATCGGAGGTGAGGGTATCATCTGGAGTGCCCCAGGTTACTGTGGCAGGTCCACTGTTGTTTTCTATCTACATAAATGATCTTTTGGATAGGGTGGATAGCAATGTGCGGCTGTTTGCTGATGATGCTGTGGTGTACGGGAAGGTATCATCGTCGAGTGACTGTAGGAGGATACAAGATGACTTGGACAGGATTTGTGATTGGTGTAAAGAATGGCAGCTAACTCTCAATATAGATAAATATAAATTAATGCAGATGAATAGGAAAAAGAATCCCGCAATGTTTGAACACTCCATTAGTAGTGTAGCGCTTTACACAGGCACGTCGATTAAATATTTGGGCGTAACATTGCAGAGCGATACGAAGTGGGACAAGCATGTATTGGCAGTTGTGGGGAAGGCGGATAGTCGTCTTTGGTTCATTGGTAGAATTTTGGGAAGATGTGGTTCATCTGTAAAGGAGACTGCTTATAAAACACTAATACTACCTATTCTTGAGTACTGCTTGAGCGTTTGGGATCCCCATCAGGTCGGATTGAGGGAGAACATAGAAGCAATACAGAGGCGGGCTGCTAGATTTGTTCGTGGTAAGTTTGATCATCACCCGAGTGTTACGGAAATGCTTCAGGAACTCAGGTGGGAGTCTCTAGAGGAAAGGAGGTGTTCTTTTCGTGAATCGCTACTGAGGAAATTTAGAGAACCAGCATTTGAGGCTGACTGCAGTACAATTTTACTGCCGCCAACTTACATTTCGCAGAAAGACCACAAAGATAAGAGAGATTAGGGCTCGTACAGAGGCATATAGGCAGTCATTTCTCCCTCGTTCTGTTTTGGAGTGGAACAGGGAGAGAAGATGCTAGTTGTGGTACGAGGTACCCTCCGCCACGCACCGTATGGTGGATTGCGGAGTATGTATGTAGATGTAAATGACAAAATCTGCAGCTTCCACCCATGTAAGATACATAATTTATGTGTATCAGAAGACCCAAAATATAATCCTGTGGTATCTTGTGTCATTAGCACACTGTATTTTACCCCAAATGTAACTGCTTCGAACTAGAGGTTAGTTGTTCGCAAACAAATGGGTACAAAGGAATGGTTCACTGAAGTGCACAGGAGGACTGAGGATGACTTAAGGAACAGTTGCTCGCCATTCCCTTTGGTTGCAGTCGGTCTCGTTCCCAGGAATGCTTATTCACACTTGACTTCGCCGGTGTCCTTCCCACATCAGTCATTTGGCCATTTCATTCTTGTTCTCACTCAGTTTTTTAAAATAATTATATAACTAACATAGAAGTTAAGTTGTATGTGATACATTTTTCAGGCAACAAAAAGAGAACTCTGCCTATCTTATCATCGTTCTGGTGAACTGTTGGAGACATATATTACAAGTCAAGTTGTTTCCTTGCTTGATCAAGAAAAACAAGTAGCCATTCTTTTATTTGTAGATTTTTTTAAAAGTTCTATTTGCATGATATAATGACTAGACTTAATATGACTTAATGATTTTTTTTTGTTGTTGCAATTTCCGTATTTCTTGCAAAACCAAAACATGACAGTTAGGGTTTCAGGGATTAAGGTGATATGGGAAAGCAACCATAAAAAATTTTTCCATTTCTGTAAAATCACATGTAAGGTATCACTATTCAGGACCTGATATATGTAATATAAAGCTCTGAAAAAATTCAGAAATCTAAATACAGTGCTTTGACTTCTGAAGCAGCAAGAGATCATGCCGACTTACACACTGGTATGGAAAATACGAACAGAAAAAACTGCAGTCTTCTAGTGGTCATTTTGTTAGCACCGTGTGACACGACGGAAGTTTCAAACTAGAAGTCTTAAACAGAATAACAAAAGGATCTAGCTTCTTCCAACAAGTACGAAATCTAATCTAGGACAAGGAAGTCCCTCTAAGAGCCAAACAGACCGTGTATAAAACTTATCTCCTGCCAATCATGACGTATAGTCTAGAGGCCTGTGTCCTAAATAAGAGAGACGAGAGTCAAATACAAGCATGTGAAATGAAGTTCCTTAGGTTAGATCTACAAAGAACTAGGAGAGGGGGGGGGGGGGGGGGGAGGGGGAGAGAGAGAGAGAGAGAGAGAGAGAGAGAGAGAGAGAGAGAGAGAGAGAGAGAGAGAGAGAGAGAGAGAGTCAGGAATGATTATGTAAGGAGACACCTGCAGGTAACATTGACTACAGAGGACAGGGTGAGTGCTTTGAGACTGAAGTGGTTCGGTCATGTGAAGCGAATGCACCTGACTAACTCCACACCAGTATTTGGACATTGAGGTACCAGGAAGAAGACCAACTGAGCAGCCTAGAAAGAGATGGACAGACCAGGTTCAGGAAGGTCTCAAGAGGAAAGGAGTACCATGGGATGTAGTGGAGAGGGGAAGTTATAGCAGGACAGAAACCAATGGAGGCATATCGTTCACCGAGTTCCTACCTGGCTCACTGGAAGGAAGTCCTGACGATTACTGTGGTCATAATTCAACTTCATCACGAGACGACCTTTTTCAGTATGTAAATGGCTTTCACCATCCAGCTCGCGTGGTAGATCCCCTCAGAGCACGGAAAGATACTCGACGAGACGGTTTCTCAGTAAGAGATAGTGGGTCAGTACAAAAATCGTCAATACAATCCTACCTTCACGGTATCTATGAGATATCTTTTTCCCAAATGTTTTTAACCAAAACACATGCACCTCTAAAGGTAGTCATAATTTATGCTGTTGTGAAACTAATGATTTAATTAAAAAATCATTCAGCAGGAGTTTCACAGACAACTTTTTTCTGTCCTCTTCTATACAAAGGTAAATGACTGAAATATGTGTAAGCATTGAACTTTTCCTCTATTTTCAAGTACATTGGTGTGTAAAATTTATATTTCGAGTATGTTAATAGACAATTAATTGTTGAATTTCAAATTAGTTTCGCTGTTGTCTGTTAATGGCAACCTGTGCTTGCTCAGCTGTTTTCTTTCTCAAGTAACTGATAACTGATTCCGTACACGAACCGCCAAGTCACTTTCAAACAAATACTGGTCAAAAACTGATATTTTTCGGCTGTAAAGATCTTCGAAGCAATGGTGTGTGCTATGCCATGCAGGTTTTGAAGGAAAAAAAAAGTAGTAATGTTTATTTCACTTAGGAAGTTTCATTGATCTCAGAGCATATTTATGTATTTATCCCCTCTGTTGACACAAATCTAATTTTAGCAAGCTGTTTCTCAGCTGCTGTGTCAGAAGCTGTGATTATTCCAAATAAACCTTTACTTCCCACACGTACACAGCATAACACTTCGATGCCGAGTTAATTTACATGCTCTGCACATT
The DNA here is from genome assembly GCF_021461395.2 of Schistocerca americana. Taxonomy (NCBI): domain Eukaryota; kingdom Metazoa; phylum Arthropoda; class Insecta; order Orthoptera; family Acrididae; genus Schistocerca; species Schistocerca americana. Next base: position 22,285,154 of record NC_060129.1, on the reverse strand, counting down.
GTACGAGTAAACTGTCGGTTCGATGCAAGCCAGATTATTTAAAGTTATTTCACGCTAGTAATGCAATCGCAAGTATATATTATTTTCTATGAATGAACTTAAAATGAAGACAGTGTGCTCGCTACAATTACTAGCTTTCCTCAAAAGAAATGGCGGCTGGAGTGAATGGTCCGTGCTGTGTTGTAACTGGTTTTCCTAATTCCTACTTCCATTCGGTCTGCTCCGACACCTCTACCTGGCTTTGGGTCACTGGTCCCTCATGCCACACGAAAAATGTGATTCATTCAGCTAAGGAAATGAAGTAAATAACCTGTCCATATGAGGCAATCAACAAACGTACCATGCAGAAGGAATACTTGGCATACTTTATATTTTTTTCTTACAAATTTATTTAAAATCCGCATAGTATGTGCAGTTAAATAAAGGGAAGGTGAACGAGTAAAAATGAATGGTTCAAAAAAAGAGGAACCAGTGAACTGGTTCCCACAGATGAATCAGTATGCCCATCTCTACTTCAGACTGCTATGTGGTCAACACGGAGCTCTTGCACTCCACTTTCTCTCGTGCTGATAAGGTACAAAACATGAAGAACCACTCTTGTTAAGTAGCATACCAATTCTCATTTTTAACAGATGTGTCCATCTTCTTCAGCACAATGAAATGAAACATGTTACAAAATTATAGGAGGAAAATTTGTACTGAACACAACATAATAATTTGTGCCAATGAGGGTTGTAATCACGATATTTGTGTTTACACGCAATTGACACAGTTGTATACTGTTTGTTCCAATTATCTATAATTTTTATTTGTGGTTACAGTTCTATATATGAGGACAAAGCTGGTGTTTTCATATGCAAGGAAAATCGGGTCAATTGCAAAAAAAAAAAAAAAAAAAAAAAAAAAAATGTAAATGAAGTTCCGCAACAGAAATTTTTGGCTTTTAATAACAAAAAAACAACAAAAATATCAATATGTACAGTTTAACAATGTGCTATGTACAGAAAAAAGTTTGTTTTCATCGCCCACAAGAGGTGCACAATCTATGTACAAGTTTAGAATATATACTGGTATTTGGTTTGCAGGAATGATTCACAGTTTGAAAACACTGTGGAACTGATACAAAAGTAAGTACTACATTTTATGCTAAAGGTAAAGTCAATGAAGAATGATAACAGTGGGAGCATTGAAACAGCTGATCTTTGGAACATGGGCAGTATATACTGTATAATAGAGTCACAATCACAGAGCTTTAGACAGGAAACTATCTTGCATCACTTACAACAAGCATTTTAGAAGTTAACAGTGTTTGCTTTTCTTTACTATTTTCTTTCATTAATTTTGGATCACTGCATTCCTATTTTTAATAACATAAAATTATCAATTTTGCACCGTACGGAAAGGTAATGTTTGGCTGGATTTCTGTATTCGTACATCTGTGGCAGCTCAGTTGAAAGGACAACAGTATGAGGTGCAGAAAAAAGGTCATGTGAAGTAAAAAAAAACTTAATACTGACATTTGCTCTGTCCTTTGTGGTTGCTGACACAGAAAGCTTTTCACCAGCTTTAAGTGAATGGTGGCATGATGAAATAATTATGGGCTACACGAGGTGTGTGAAACTGTAAAACTTTCTCCTGTGAACCTGCTGCAGAGAATCTAGGGTTACTTTCTTTTTAACATAATGTGTCAACAACCTTTAGGATAGCACAGAAAATAATGAGTGTAATCAACATTATAACAGTTTATTGCCTAATTTTATTGAAAATGTGGAATCCTCTTATTTGAAATTGGTAAAGTATACTCACATTGTCCAGACAAAATTAGAAAAATTAATTCCCATCACAAACTATGCTAGCTCCCACACAATAGAAGTGATTTTTATAGCTATTTTACAAATTCCAAAACTGTTGAAAAATTTGTAGTAGGGAAAGGCCCGGTGGAAACAAGCACCAGTCTCGGTTCAAAGATCTGCGTAACAAAGCAGGAAGACTAACAGGAGAGACATGGAAACTTTTGACCCTGTACAAAGCAGAAGGCTGCATTCTGAACACTATAACACAAATGAGCAGAGCTACAATACCACATCCATACAGAAGTGCCCATTATTTTGCAGAGCTCGAATACTGGATGTACGTGGTTTTGCAAGCATTTTCCAGGCCTCCAGTAATACGAAAGCTGCACCCTCCAGCTGCCATATTTTTTATGGGAAATTCCCACAACTTCCAACATCCACTGCAATCTGACAATAGCAACTCCAGTGAACAGCACAGCAATCTGATCACAGGTACGAACTTCGAAGCATAAAAGCTGCTACACGTACCACGAGAGCAGGAAATTGCAGGACTATCACTTTAGGTGATGCATTCAAATCAGACTGTGATAACTTTAACAGTGACTCTACACTCTTATGAGGGAAGTGCACACAAGACACTTCTTCAGCGATCTTTCACGCACTTTTAGTACGTACTTAGATATAACAAATGCCACTCTAGTATGAAGCACTTTGAGCATTTCTGGGACTGACGTACGTGTTACGAAGCTGTCAGATACCGTACGAGAGGGTCAGCCGTGTAGCAGCAATGTTACCATAACCAGCTAAGGTGAGAGACTACTCTACTCAAACCTACTCTGTTGCCTTCCTGTCTATTGATATTTTTTCCCCCAAATATTCCTCTAAAGACTTCAATATTGCAACAGATCAGATTTTTCGGAAAGCAGTAGAGCTCAAAAAAGGACCCTCAAGGAATCTACAATGGTCAGAATCACATATGCTGCGACTCTAAAACGACCTGCTTAATCGGTTGCAAATATCGAAGCTTCTTACATATTTGAGAATGAAAGTATGGAAGAGTGATTAGACGCTATCCTGCCCACAGGACAAGTGACCTACATACTGGTCTCCAGATGTGAAATTCTCAACTTGCTGGTCACACCGACCCACTTTTGGCAACTACCCAGAAGCCAGACAATTTGGCCATTTCCTGTCCGAACTGCAGGAAAGATCGAAATTTTTCAAGTCGCAATATCCAGTAGAAAGAGTACGGAGATTACAAATCTAAGTTTGAGTAGGGCATAAATGTGGCTACAGATCACTAAATGTCAGTAATTAGATTCAAATCGATCCCCAGAAACACTAGGAAAACCTTGAAACAGATCATGTACTAATAAACTTTGACAAAGGGTCACAGACTTCCAGTAAAAGGTTACTAGGACCTCCAACTCTTACAAATCAAATCTTAAGATGCTTGTGATAGAGATCTCTTCCACAAGAAATTGGTGACAAACAAGCTATACCAAGACGAGCGACCAAAAAGAAAAGGCCGTCCTTGTGGATTGAGGAACGTAAGCAAACCCAATCAAACTCTGCGCTTCAAAGAAAATGAAGTTCACTGCCAAATATAACAGGACTTAACATGGTCCTCGATGGCCAGAAAATAATAATAATAATAATAATAATAATAAGAAGAAGAAGAAGAAGAAGAAGAAATAATGATGGTGGTTGTTTTGAAAAGCATTTTTTTTATTTCTAAATACAGATCAAATCCAACTTGCAGATTGCTTGGAGAATCTGGAGGTATTGAATGACTGTATATCTGATCTCTTATCAATGATAAGAAACTATGATAAGGAAATAAAACATCAAAATCTCCTTTGTTAAGTCTCGACAGCCAAACTCTCCACGATCTGGCAGAACCAGGCAACATCCAAAACAAAGAAGATATGCTCGGTGGAATCACTGGCGCTCCCTGTGTTGTTATACAGCTGCGAGACTTGGACTGTGTAAGCTAGTCACACGAGCAGAATTGGTGCCTTAGAGATGCGGTATTGGCGGAAGATGTGTGTACCTCGGACAGAAAGAAGAACCGGAGCTTATCTTCTAGAAGAATTTAGCATAACAAGTTTAGCTTTCTGCATCAGTCAAAGATAGATACAGTTTTCATGGGTACTTTTTGAGGAGGGAAGGGGATAATTTCAGAAAGATTATTTCGTGAAGCAAAACTGAAGGCAGAAGACTACGAGGAAGAGCAGGAACAGGTTGACTGGGTAAAGTGAAGAAGATTAGTGGCCTATCACTCCACATATTGGGAAGCGCTGAAGAGCTCCGAGTGGAGACAACTTTTTAAAGATTCAGGTACTCGAGAAATAAGGTCACGACACTCGGCAATGAGTAAACTGACTGACTAATGACGGATCACTGTCGCAGACTCTCAGTGAGCTGTAACTGAGGTGTGATAATGGATGATGATGATGATTGATGATGACGATATTCATATGCATATTTCAATAAATTTCACACTATTCTAAGCATAGCCTGGTATAATTTTCCTGCAATACAAGCTCGAATGTATTACTATGATTATTATACTGATGTTTTCTAAACAAACTTTCATTGTACCAACAAGAGTGTTTGGAGGACAATTCAGGTGCAGTAGGATTGAGCAGGCTTTTAGTACGCCACCTCAACCGGCCACGCTGACACCGCCGCTCGACAACCGGCACTTTCGTGCGGTACGTGGCAGGATCACAAGGTTCTGAACCTCTATTTCTCAAAAAAAGACTGACAAGTGTGTTGTACCAAAGTGGTGTCTGTTACATCTAAATATAAACCGCAAGTGCACAAAAGATGAGCACCATCACCGACCTGCCAGCTGTGCATCTCCCGCGTTAACGTCACGTGAGAGAAATACCAGGCGAGGAGGGAGCGTACAGTTTACCGTGCAGAGTGTGCGAGTGACACCAGCCAGTGTGCGTGTAAACTCACCGTCTGGCAGGAGAGGGCAACACTTCGGCATTCCCCACCCCGTAATGTCACGACGACACAGGGTGCACGACCGGAAGCTGCCGTATCGCGAGACTGGGAGCCCCACCCAGACTGCTGAAATATGTCTGACGTCATCTGAATTTCACCAGTGAGTTAACCGAGAACATTTTACCCGAGGATTCTGCTGTGAAAAAAGTCAGTATCGATCCTGCAGTTCGCTTTTACTCTTGCACTCTCCAAAACTGTCAAATCCTGAAAACACTCAGGTAGCACCATATATCTAGTACTGTCATAACTGGCAGGTACATCTAGCAGGAAAAAAACTTAACTAAACAGGAACATTACTGAGCTAAGCAAGGTCGCCACAGTGTCGACACGGGCCGAGACGGAAAGGAGACGCAGAACGGCGAGACCTCTCCCGTGCGGCGAACGCCTCCGACTGCCGCACTCACACCGAGAAGCTCTCGCCGCAGCCACAGGTGCCTTTGATGTTGGGGTTGTTGAAGACAAACTCCGAGGCGAGGCGCGTCTCGACGTAGTCCATCTCAGTGCCGAGCAGCGTGAGCTGCGCCTTGCGGTCGATGATGACGCGCGCCCCGTCCTGGACCACCTCCTCGTCCAACCGGCCCTTCTCGGCGGCGTACTCCAGCGTGTAGCTCAGCCCGTTGCAGCCGCGCTGCCGCACGCCCACCTGGGGAATAAGGGAGGTGCGGCATTAGGACACTGAAATCTGACAGCCTTACATTTTACATAGGACATTATTTTATTCGTAACAGTTCAAGAATCTTGCAGCTGTTTTTTTAAATACACACGAAAAGGAAAGTTGCTACTCACCATACAGCAGATATGCTGAGTCGCACATAGACACAACAAAACGACTATCAGAAACAAAGCTTTCAGCTAGTAAGGCCTTCATCAAAAATACGCACACACACACACACACACACACACACACACACACACACACACACACACACACACCTTGGGACACCAAGGAGGAGTTGTGGGATATAAACAAAAGTTGGTAGGCATATTTCTACATCTGAAAGATGATTCTTATGCACCAGCTGCTCTTAATGCCACTATGAGGATGCAACTCAGATTTGCTTTAAGTACCTGCTGTAACGGTCGCGATTGCTAGTTACCTCTGAGACTGGACGTGGTGAGCTGATGTTAGTGAGGAATTCCTTTAAGGTGACGAAGACGCTGTTATCGACACCTCACCGACTTTGAAAGAGTGTGTGTAATAAGAGAAGCTGGAGGTTCCTTCTCTGACACTGCGGAATCACTTGGCGGTAATGTTGCCACTGTACACAACTGCTGGCAGCGGTGGTCACGGGAATGTAGGGTCGCAAGGAGGCCGAGTTCCGGATAGCCGAGTGGCACTGCCCACAGGGAAGACCATTACGTTCAGTGTATGGCTCTGATGCATCATACTGCATCTGCAGCAGCAACTTAAGCAGCATTGGCACAAGAAACTGTTACTGATCCGTTGCCCTGTAGCACACATCCCACTGACCTCGAACCACCACCATTTGCAACTTCAAGTGGTGTTAAGTGAGACCTAACTGGAGAACAGGGCAGAGATCTGTTGGTGTTCTGGTGAAAGCTCATTTTGCCTCTCTGCCAGTTACGGTCGTGTGTTTGTTACGAGGAGAGCAGTAGAGTACCTGCAACCGACCTGTCCGCGTGTTAGACACTCTGGACCTACACCTGCAGTTATTATCTGGGATGCAAACCGTATGACAGCAGGAGCACTCCAGGTGTTATCCCACACACCCTGATTGTCAATTTGTACGTCAATCTAGTGATTCGACCTGTCGTGCTGTCATTCGAGAACAGCATTCTGGGGGGTGTTTTCCAGCAGGATAACACCCACATGCAGCTGTTGTAACGCAACACGCTTTACAGTGTGTCTACATGTCGCCTCGGCCTGCTCGACCACGAAATCTCTCTCCAATCGAGCCGTACAGGTTGTCATTATATGGCATCTCCGACGTCATCCACAACCGGCATTAACCATCCCCGTCATGACTGACCAAGTGCAGCAAGCTTGGAAAACCATCCGACAAACTGACGTCTCGCGTCTGTACAATACAATGTGTGCCCGTTTGGGAGTTTGCATTCAACATTATAGCTGTGACACTGGTTACTAATTTACTAGAATTTCACATTTGCAATGGCTTCTCTCACACTCACATTAACCTGTGATCTTGTAGTGTTGACCACTTAAATATGTTATCTAGAAAAATGCATTCCCAAAATTTCAGTACTCTACATTAATTAATTGGGGAACATACCTTCACTGAAGAGTCAAGCAGTATATTGCTCCCTCCTACGTATATCTCGCGAAGAGACCGTGAGGATAAAATCAGAGAGATTATGGCCCACACAGAAGCATACCGACAATCCTTCTTTCCACGAACAATGCGAGACTGGAATAGAAGGGAGAAGCGATAGAGGTACTCAAGGTACCCTTCACCACACACCGACAGGTGGCTTGTGGAGTATGGATGTAGATGTAATTTTTTTGGGTGTTATAATTTTTTCCATCTGTTTGAAGGAAAAATCTGCAATCAGTTGCACTTTTTGATGACTGCTTTATCACACTGTTACTAGTTTCAGACCTGAGCCTACCATCAGACAGTAGTGAGGTTTTCTTGTGGAAATTTCACATTATTTTGGTCCTGTAATATAACACGAATCTTGTCTTTTTGTCATGTTCACATTTAGCATTGTCCATATTAATTACACACAACCCTATGCCGTACTGCATAAAGAATAACCTTCCCTAAAGTAAATAAAATGTAAATATCTTTAACACTATGACAAGCCTCCAGAATGAATTTTCACTCTTCGGCAAAGTGTTTGCCGATTCTGTCAGATTAAAACTGTGTACTGGACTGCAATTTGAACTCGGGACGTTTGCCTTTCACAGGAAAATGCTCTACCAACTGAGCTACCCTAGCACGGCTCATGACCCGGCCTCACAGCTTCAATTCTGCAAGTACCCCATCTCCTACCTTCCAAACTTCACAGGAGTTCCCCTGCGAAACCGAGTTCGAGTCTCCGTCTGGCACACAGTTTTAATCTGCCAGAAAGTTTCATAATGAAAATCTTTTGTAGAGAAAATAAACAATCTCCTGACATTTCACTTCATAGGACCAAAATAATATGAAATTTATGAGAAATCCTCACTGCCACCTGACGAGCTCAGGCACGAAAATAGTTATGGTGAAATAAATCTTTCGTCGAGAAGCACTGGTTGCAGAACTTATACTAGAAATGTGTTACATGACTTTAAACGTATTATTGACAAACTAACTTATTTCGTTGACAGCAATACACAACTCTGAAGGCAGCAGTATAAAATACAGAGAGGAAGAGGATATTTACAACTTTTACAGAAACCATACTGTAGTTATGAGAGTCTAAGGCCACAAAGAAGAAGCAGTGGTTGAGAAAGGAATGTGACAGGGCTGTAGCCTATCTCCAGCGTTATTCAGTCTGCACATTCAGGAAGCAGTAAAGGAAACCAAACAGAAATCTGGAAATGCAATTAAAGTTCACGGAGGAGAAATGATAACTTTGTGATTTGCAGATCACGTCTGTACCTTTTCAACATTTGAAGCTGTTATGCCACTGCCACAATATACGGTATAGTAAGTTACACTATTTATTTCAATGAACGATAAACAATTTTACTACAGTAAGTTTTACTTGCAAAATACGAATCTATAGTCTCGATACATCTTTGGGAAAATAAACCTACGATGACGTGCTAAATCGAGACAAGAAAGTACACAGATAATTTACATACAAGACGCAACATTATATGAGCCTTCTCAGATTACAGCAGCACGGCATAGTACATTTTAATTTTGTCAGAAGGCAAAAGACTTGCAAGAGCAGTTGGACGGAATGGATAGTGTCTCGAAAAGACAAGACGAACATCAATAAAAGTAAAACAAGGTAAATGGAATACAGTGTAATTAAATCGTGTGATGCTGAGGGGATTACATTAAGTAATGAGATACTTGAGGCACTATAGGAGTCCCGCTATTTGGATAGCAAAATAACTGGCTATGGCCAAAGTTGAGGAGACACAAAATACCCTCCGGCAATAGCGAATATGGCATATCTGAAAAAGAGCAATTTGTTAATGTCAAACAAAGATTTAAGTTTTAGGAACTCTTTTTCTGGTGGTATTTGTGGAGTGCAGCCATGTATCGAACTGAAGCGAGGACGGTAAACAGCTGTACATTTACATACATGCTCCACACGCTACCTCGACATCTTCCTGTACGCCACAGCACCGTCAGCAAACAGCCACAGATTCCTGTTCCCTCCGTCCGTTGTCCATCAGATTTTTTTTTCTTTTGAGCTATCAGTCTTCTAACTGGTTTGATGCAGTCCTTCACAAATTCCTCTCTCGTGACAATGCTTTCATTTCAGAGTAGCATTTGCGACCTACATCCTCATCCTCACCCATTTGCCGGACGCATTCGAATCTCTGTTTTCCTCTTCAGTTTTTACTATCTACAGCCCTGTCTAGCACTACGGAACTTACTCTGCGATGTCTTAGCAGATGTCCTACCATCTGTCCCTTCTTGTTGTCAGTGTTTTCTATATATTCCTTCCCATGCCGATTCTCTGGAGAACCTCCTAATTTCTTACCTTACTAATTTTCAACATTCATCTGTGGCGCCACATCTCAAATGCTTCGATTCTCTTCTGTTCCAGTTCTCCCACAGCCTGTGTTTCATTGCCACACGATGCTGTGTTCCAAACGTAAATTCTCAGAACTTTCTTCCTCAAACCAAGACCCATGTTTGATACTAGTAGACTTCTCCTGGCCAAGAGTGCTCTGTCTGCCAGTGCCGGTCTGCTTTTTATGTCCTCCTCCGTATGAGCGACTTGGGTTACTTTGCTGTCTAGGTAGCAGAATTTCATAACTTCATCTACTCCACAGTCACCAGCCCTAATGTTAAGTTTCTCATTTACGTACATAAAGAACAAGCACAGTCTTACCACACTTCCACGAGGACACGCTGTCGAGGACAGCGTACCGGGTTCTATCAAGTGAGAAGTCTTCGAGCCACTGATGTCTGTTATCTCCATTAATACTCTGCAGTGGGGTACCGTGCGAAACACTTCCCAGAAATCTAGGAATACGGAACCCACAGTTAGCGACATATCACGTCAGAAAAGAACAAGTCGAGTTTTGCACGAACAACTTTTTCTAGCACTGTGCCGATTCGTGGACAGAAGTTTTCCCGTCTCGAGGAAATTTATTGTATTCAAACTCGGAATATCTTCAAGAATTCTGCAGCAAACTAATGTGCTGCAATTGTGCAGGTATGTTCTTTTACCTTTCTGATGTACAGCGGTCAGCTGCACTTTCTTCCAGCCACTCAGGACTTAGCACCGAGTGAGAAATTTGCAATAAATGCAAGGTAAGTAAGGGACCAGTGTCTGTAAAACCAAATTGGGATTCCGTCTGGACCTGGTGGCTTATTTGTTGTTCAGACAAGAAGAGAACAGGAACTTTTAAATGTGGTGCTAGAGAATAATATTAGAGATTATATAAGTAGATTAAACAACTAAGAAAGAGGTACTGAGTAAAATTGAGTAGGAAAGAAATTTGTGGCACAACTCGACTAAAACAAGGAACTGTTTGATATGTCGCGTCCTGAGACATCAAGGAATCATCATTTGGTATTCTAGAACCAAATCATGATTCCTTGATGCCTCAGGATGTGTGTGCATGTGAAGGTGGGTGGGGGAGGGGAGGGGGGGGGGGGGGCAGGCCTTAATCACAGATGAGGACTAAGATGTGACTACATCAAGCAGGTTCAAACGGGTGTAGGGTGCAGTAGCTATGCAGAGACAGAAAGGCTTCTAAACAGCAGACTGACACGGAGAGCTGCATCAAACGAGTGTGTGAGGAAAGGGAAGTGTTAGCCAACAGCTATCTATTGACAACGATGAACATGACAGTTTAAAGTATTTTCATTTGTTAAGTAATGTAGGATCAAGCTGTTCGGAAGTTTTTGTTACTATTTGTGCATGTAAACTGTTTATTTTTCGGGGAGGAGGGGGTTGTCAATTTTAAACTTGCCATCCCTTCTCTCATCCCAACACTCATAAAAATCAACAGTTTCATAAAAGTAATATAAGTAATATATTTCAAAACAAATACAACCATCTCATTACATTAACTTATTTTACTGATTGAATTAAGATTAAAGTCAAAACAATTTAAAAATCCGAAAAAGTAAAACAAGATAACCAGTACTCATTGCGCAAATATTAAATTTAAAATTTCAGTTTCCGAATTTTTTTGCTGCAAAAATATTTATGATCTCATCATAGTTCATGGAAGTGGCACATTGTGCTCTATGACTATTATACTCAGATTCAATCACCTTTGCTGTGCTTATTGTAATGTATTAAACTGGGGACCTAGAAACAACAGGCTTCATCCCGCCATAGCCCTCAGTGGTTCACAACCCCGCAATAGGCCACAGCAGTCCACCCACCCCACCGCTGCCCCACACCGAACCCAGGCTTATTGTGTGGTTCGGCCTGCCCCCCCAGTGGTCACTCCCCCCCCCCCCTCCCTCCCCCAGGAGCATCTCATAACAGATGAGTGTAGCTCCAATGTTTGGATGGTAGAGTAATCATGGTGTACGCATATGTGGAGACAGTGTTTGCGCTGCAATCACCGACATAGTGTAGCTGAGGTGGAATAAGGGGAACCAGCTGGCATTCGCCAAGGCAGATGGAAAACCACCTAAATCATCCACAGGCTGGCCGCCACAACGGACCTCGCCACTAATCCACCGGGCAGATGACATCGAAAAAGTACAAAGAACGCCAGCTCGTTTTGTATTATCGTGAAATAGGGGAGACAGTGCCACAGACATGATACGTGAATTGGAGTGGCAATCATTAAAACAAAAGCGTTTTTCATTGCGACAGGATCTTCTCGTGAAATTTCAATCACCAGTTCTCTCCTCCAATTGTGAAAACATGTTGGCACCCACCTATACTGAGAGAAATGATCATCACGATAAAATAAGAGAAATCAGGGCTCGCACAGAAAAATTTAAGCGCTTGTTTTTTCCCGCACACCATTCAAGAGTGGAACAGTAGAAATACAGCTTGAAGTTGGTTCATTGAACCCTCTGCCAGACACTTTATTGTGAATAGCAGAGTAATCATGTAGATGTAAAAGAACATTGTATTCAATAATGGTGTAAAATAATATGTCATCCTCCACAGTACACAGCAAAATGCATTAATGTGTCTCCATTCACTGTACTTGACAATGGTGTGAAATCTGAAATCTAGATTGTACATAGGGAATATAGAGTCAAATGGCAGTGTATTCCTTAAAAAAGTTTTTAATTCATTTCAGCTGGCTGGAATTGCGTTCTCTAGAGGAAATAGAAACTGGCACGATAAGGAATATTTTTAAGGCCCTCTACCAATTTATTTTTATAAATTAACTAAACGTGGATGATGCAATATGATCTTGCTAGCCTCTCCACATTGCCAGATCACGGTGTTCAAAACTTTCAATTTCAAAAATAAATTCTTGCTTGTTAAAATATCCTACATAGATACCTGCCAATTCTGCTGCTTTGACCTTTGACTCCCTCCACTTCCATTTCTTGAGCTTGGATACCACAGAAAAAAACAATTTTCTCCAGTACTTTAAACCTGGTTCTCAGCTCCATTACCATTCTCTCCATTATTTCTAACATGGGCAGCCTTAACAAGTCTTCCTGTGAATATCTGATACTACATCTACTATACAGCTTGCACTTACGTGCATGGCAGTGTGTTCACCTAATCACTTGCACACTATTTCTTTACTAATACACACACTAACATAGCTCAGGAAAAACATTTACTCACGAATCTATCTGTGCGAGCACCTGACTTCTCATACTTTATTACAGTGATCATTTCATATTTAGAGGAGAACACTGGCGATTGAAATTTCTTGAAAAGATCTCACTGTAACAAAAAACATTTTTGTTTTAAAGATTACCACTCCAACCTGCATATCTTATCCATCACACTCTCTCCCTATTTCGCGATAATACAAAACAAACCGCCCTTCTTTGAACTTTGAGTTTCTCCGTCAATCCTATCCACTACTGCTAGAACACTGTTCTAGCTGTAGCAGACACCAAAAGATCCTGAGGAAGATCCCAGCAGAGGGGTCAAAATGTCGAACATTAACATTTTAGAAGAAACGTGACGCGGCCTAATAACCCAGAAGATTTTAACTTCAGTGACAACGGCCACAAAAGCCTGCAAATTAACTTGGAAGAACTTTAGTTTTATTGAATGGTATCACTTTTTGATTGCACTTTTTTTATATATCTATAGTTCTATGACTATTTTTTATGAAGATTTGGCATAAATATTTTATACTTAATCTAAAAATAAAATTCCATCAAAAATTTGCTGCTGCAAAATTCTGCCGCCTGGACAAGTACCTCCTCTGCACCCCATTCAGATTTGGCCCTGATTCAGCACATCGTCAAGGTGAAGCAACAACAGCAGTTTTACTACTTCTTGTGACACTCACTCATTTGGCAGTTACTCTGTGCTGCAGGTTCACATGCAGAAGGAGCACAGTGTACAAGCGAGTAAATTGTGCCACGACAACGAAGAGGACGACACGGAGAACGAGAAAGAATCTCTTATCTGTCAAATATGTGTTCTATGCTGTTGTCTTATCTCACACTGTCCACCATTGATGGAAAGATTACTGTAGTGCTCCTGATAAACAAATATTAATAGGAAGAGCTACTGTCACTGAAGCCAAGAATATGTCATGTCTGTTGAAGCAGTACCATACTCATTTACAAAATTTCATGTTACATTGAGCACGATACTTCCAGTAACTAATTTAATATTTTGGTAACAGCATCTGAGCCTTTTGAAGATTAACAATGTGAGCCAATTAGTAGTATCAACTTAACAGGCCACAGACAAAATAACCAGCTACAATGCACAGGAACACCACGCCAGTCTTCAGACTGGAGAAGAAAACAGCAGCAACAGCAGCAGCAGCAGCAGCAGCAGCAGCAGCAGCAACAACAACAATGAAAACTTTATTACTACCCATTGTGTGGAGTGAGAAGTAAACATGGATTAAGAGGTAGAGAAATGGTTCAAAGCAACACACTCCAGCACAAAGGCTTCACCACCGTTGTTTTGAACCAAACGGATTACCTGGCAGAAGGACTCCACCAGGTGTCAGATACATCTACCTACAAACCTTGCCACAATGGCCACATTCCAGAAGTCCGTCAGGATGTCCAGTCACTTGTCAAATCCTTACGGCCATCTCAGAACCTCTCCTCTGAGTCCGCCTCTCTGCTCACCTTCACCACTCCCTGCACTCCCGCCTTCTACATGCTTCCTAAAGTGCATCAACCAAACTATCCAGCACGAACCATTGTGGCCGGTTACTGTGTCCCACTGAGAGAATCTCTGCTCACGTACACCGACAAATTCAATCTATTACCCGTAACCTACCCTCCTACATGAAAGATACCAACCATTTCCTCCACTGATACTCCACGGTTCGTGTCCCTCGACCACACAGTGCCTCGCTCATCATTATTGATGCAACCTCCCTTTACACCAACATCCCTAACGGCCATGGCCTTATTGCTTCTGAACACTTCCTTTCCCAATGCCTGACGGTTTCCAAACCGACAACACCTCCTTCCTAATCGCCACGGCAAGCTATATCCTCACACACAATTACTTCTCCTTCGAAGGCATTACCTGCAAACAAATCCGGGGTAAGGCTACGGGCACCCAGATGGCACCATCCTGTGCCAACCTATTCGTGGGCCGTCTACAGGAATCCTTCCTCCTAACTACCCAGTATCCTAAACACCTCACCTAGTTCAGATTGACTCGTGACACGTTTCCGATACGGATCGAGGGCGAGGACATCCTATCCACGTTCCTCCAGAACCTCAACAGCTTCCCCCATTTGCTTCACCTGGTCCTACTCGACCCAACAATCCACCTTCCTAGATGTTGACCTCCATCTCAAAGATGGCTACATCAGTGCCTCCGCCCATATCAAACCTACTAACCACCAGCAAAACTCCCACTTCGACAGCTGCCACCCGTTCCGTACCGAGAAGTCCCTTCCGTGTAGTCTAGCCACTCGTGTTTCTCACACCTGCAGTGACGAGCAGTCCCTTTCGAAATATATCGAGGATCTCGAAGCCTTCACAGACCATAATTATTCTCCCGACCGTGTACGAAAACTAATGTCCCACGTCTTACCTTACGAGTCTCCTACCACCTCCCAAAGTCTCACCGTCCGGCCACAGAGGAGCATTACCCTCTTAACTTGGTACTACCTGGGACTGGAGCAACTGAATTACATTCTCTGCCAGAGTCTCGACTAACTATCGTCGTGCCCTGAAACGAGAAATGCCCTGCCCACTATCCTTCCCACTAAAGATGAGCAAAGTCGTTCATCCTTAGGAACCAGTTCACTGGTGATAGCTCTTTTTTGAAAACCGTTCATTTTTCCTCTTTCACCGCTCATTGTACATGGTTCTGATGAAAAATTGAAAATTAGTAGCATAGGTGACTGAAGATGGAAGGCTCCGAGAGGGGGCACTTGCCTCCCTCCTCGAGTAAAGAGTTTTTATTCGTAAAAGAATTCTCACACACTTGTAATTTTCGTGATTCTGCAAAACATCTCATTTAGCCAACTGTAGCGTTATGTGGCTGATCGCAGTGAATTAATATGAGGTGGCGCACGAAAAACCGGCCCCGAGTGCAGACCGCACTCCAACTACGCACGATTTGTTGACCGCTACGAGCGGACTGGATAAACGTGTATTAATTAGGCAGTGAAGGAATAACAAATAAGCTAATGCAAACAACTACTTCGAAACAATAGATGATGATTGGTAGGCAACAATGAGCAGTCCAGAACTCTGGGCCAATTTTTCATGGGCCACCCTGTACCACTGAAACAATATTGTAGGAGTTATACTATTCTCTTTGCAAAATGTGATACCATACACTCGATTACGAAGTGCGGGCTTCATTCGGTTGTAAGTCGCTCTGCCTTCCATAACAATGAACATGATCTTTTACCTTGGATAAAACAAAGACGGATTATGGTCACTTGTGTGTGCTGTGCCGACATCCTTTGCCTGTGTAATAACAAAATATCTTGCTTTTTTACAACATCTTCTGATGTTTATCGAAATAGTGAAGTAAGCTGATACACCTTTATGTTACCTGGAAATATGTACGTATTACATACCACGTAATTTTTATGTAGTTTACGTAATTATAAAATACATTTAAATTGCCAGTCGTGGTCGCTGAATAGAGTACGAAAAGAAACAGAAGTTCAGAGTTTACAAAAGGTTTGAAACAGATCTAGAATGGGCGTGCGAAGTGAACAAAACGAATAACAACTTCATACCGAACTAACTATGAGCAGTCAGCAGTGGAACTGCGACGAGTGTCCGTGCGAAGAAGGACGAGTCCGCCATAGCGAGACAGAGACCGAGACCGAGACAGACGGGAACGGGGCCGAGACTGGAACGAGACCGGCTGACGTGCCGTTGCGGGAACGAGAGTGACTGTTTCCTGTTCCCGGGAACGAAAGACCGTTCCTTAGAATTCGTTCCTCGCTCGTTCCGTTCATCTTGGTGAACCGTTCCTTTGGATCTGTTAGTTCGCGAACGACCCACCTCTACTTCCCACCCCTGCCACCGTAGTATTCCGTCGTCCACCGAACCTACACAATGTACTCGTCCATCCCTACACAGCCCCTGCTCCCACCCCTTACCTCATGGTTCATACCCCTGTAACAGACCTAGATGCAAGACCTTTTCCATACATCCTCGCACCACCTACTCCAGGCCAGCCACAGGCATCACCTATCCCATCAAAGGCAAGGGTTACATGTGAAACCTGTCACGTGATCTGCAAGCTAAGCTGAGCTGCATTCTATGTAGTCATGACAACCGACAAGCTGTCTGTCCGCACGAATGACCACCGACAAACTGTGGCCGAGAAACAACTGGACCACCCTGTGGCTGAGCACTCTCCCCAACACGACATCCTTCACTTCATTTCAATGACTGCTCAACAGCCTCTGCCATAGGGATGCTTCCCACCAACACCAGTTTTTTCTGAACTGCACAGGTGGGAACTTTCTCTGCAATATATCCTCCGTTGCTGCAACCCTCGTGGCCTCAACCTTCGTTAGTCTTTCTCCTCAGCCATGCAGCCCCTTCCCTCTTCCCATTCCAGCAGTACACAGCCCTCGTTCCACCATTGCACCTAGTATTTTTACTTGTCTCCTTTTGCACTATCCCCCCCCCCCCCCCCTGCCCTCTGTCTAACCTCCCAACCCCACATAGCTGCCCTACCCCCTCTCCACCTCATGCTCCCTGGCAGCACTTCATTGTCACCCACTGCTACCCTGCTATCCCTCCCCCACCCCACCCCACCCTTTGTACTTTAAAAACCTGAGACAATATTCCAACACACATTACACCTGAAAAAGACAATAAAGACATCACACACTGAGATAAGTATTAGATCGGGAAAACATTCGAGGGAATGTATCTTCTTATGGACTGCATTCAAATGACAAATCTGAATACAGGAATTACAACACTGAAACTTCCAACTTTTGTAAGAGGAGTGTTAGAACAGATAGAAAACTTGGGTAGGGATAATGGTTTGGCGAGGTGATGAGGCTAGACTCTGATGTTATGGGGGTCAGGAGACTGAAGGAAGGTGATGCTGGGCAGCGTGGGCATCATCATTTCAGGGCTCGGCTTAAAGTAGCAACCTTGACAGAGTATTGAGGCATAAAAGACTTGGATCATCGTGGATGACAAAAGGGAGATGGGCGCTTCCGAGTTATTTTGCAAGCAGGAGCTGTATTAGTCAGAGGGCGAGAGAAGGAGAGCACCTTTGAGGTCTGACGGCTATTTGTAGGAGATGAAAGCCTGAAAGA
Organism: Schistocerca americana; assembly: GCF_021461395.2. NCBI lineage: Eukaryota > Metazoa > Arthropoda > Insecta > Orthoptera > Acrididae > Schistocerca > Schistocerca americana. Next base: position 22,267,340 of record NC_060129.1, on the reverse strand, counting down.
GACGGTCACAACAGACACGTAGGGATTTGGTGGTGGAGCAGGTATGTTTGCTGTGGGTCGCTAGGCTGTACGAAAGGAAGCATTTCGTGTTGAAAGGGTGGTGGTTTAACTGCACGTACTTTTGTCTAATGACAAGTTTTCTATGGACTGGGGTTTGGATGTGAGTTTTACTGACATGGAATCTCTAACGTTACATTCTTAGATATCACATAGTAGTAAGTGATACACAATTTTAATGTACTACTAGATACGTCATAGCTTTTGTTATGTTGTCAAATATGTATGATTGTATTTATTCCTTTCATCTGTGCTAATCAATACGTTACACTATATGAAGTAATTTAACGAGCTGAAGATAACTAAGTTCATTATATCATTTCATACGCAAGATTACGAAACTGAACAATTTTGAATTTCATGTATACAAATTTCTGTTCAGTTTAATAAATAAATTCAAACCCAAGATGATAGTACTTCACAAATGAAATGCAATTTTTGTATATACAATATGCAAAATTAGAGAAATGAAATTTAAGGAAAAAAGTTTCATAATGTCTTAACCAATTACTCAAATGTAAACACTTTAGTCATTAGTAATCTGTAACATAATTTAAAAGACAGTTGAAATGTATGAAGTAATAACTTCAGCACAGAAACTCCTGTAAATAAAGAATCGCAATAATTGAGTGCTGTAGATGAAACTTTCACATTTCAAAAAATAATAGTTTTAAAAATAAAATTTTATGAAACCCTGTACAAAAAAAACTTAATATACAAGAAAACAAATTCTTTCAATTTCTTCATTAATGTTAAAGATATCGCCACTTTTCAATTTTTCTGAATACCTAATTTTTCACTGTATCTTTACAAAAGTACTGACATTAATCAAGAACCAGTTGTCACTGATTCTTACTTTTTTTTATATATAAGGACTGATGCAAGACCAAGCAGTTTAGTAAGATACAAGAAGATGAATATTACCAAATCATACTAAACACGCTATAAGGTCAAACAAAACTAGTTTTGGATTTAAACAGTTTGCTAATTTAAAAAAAAATGGTTTTGACAATGGTGAGCAGAAGATACTCCTTGAAGTTCTAAAGGTAGCAGGGTTAAATACAACTTGTACAGAAAACACACAAATCGAAATCAAAGGACCTGCCAGTGGTTGAGAAGCAAGTGAGACAGGATTGCAGTCTACAAATACAGAGAAATATGGAAAGGAAATTGAAGGACAGGCAAAAGAAATAAAAACTTTGAAGTTTGCTGATTACATTTTAATTCTGTCAGAGACAGCTAAGAGCAACTGAATGGAATGGATAATTTCTCGAAATGAGGATACAAGATGAACATTGACGAAAAGAAAATGAGGGTAATGGAATGCAGCGAAATTAAATCATGATACTGAAGGTATTGCATTAGGAGATGAGACACTAAAAATAGAACAGAAGTTCTGTTATTTGGCAGCAAAGTAACTGACGATGGCCAAAGTGAAGAGGAAAAGAAAGACTGGATGTAGCAAAAAAAGCATTTATGAAAAAGAGAAATGAATATAAAATTGGTGGTTAATAAGTCTTTTCTGAAGGTGTTTGTCTAGTGTATCGCCTTGTTTGAAAGTGAAACATGGGAGGATAAGCATGTCAGACAAGATGAAAATAGAATCCTTTGAAATTTCGCCCGATTACATGGGTAGACCAAATAACTAATGATGTGGTACTGCATTGAACTGGGGAGAAAAATTTATGGTGCAATCTGATTACGAGAAGGGATCAGTCAGTATGAAACATCCTGACATGTCGGCCAATAAGCAGTCTTGTTATGGAGGAAAAAGTGTGTGTGGCGGGAGGGGGGTGGGCAAAAATTGCTGTAGAGGGAGATAAAGGAAGAAAGACAGTAAACATCTTCAAATGGCTGTAGGCTGCAGCAGTTGTGCGGAGAGGAGTGCTGCATCAAACCAGTCTGTGGACTGAACACCACAGCAACTAACAGAGTTCTAACAACTACTGACAACAATCAACACGAGATGGTTGTAATGTAAGAAAGGAAAGATAGAGTTCAATTTTTCACAAATACCAACTTTATTGTAAACAAAACATTAGCTATATTAAAGAAAGATGAGGAAGGAAATCTGATACAGCGTTGCTGGCGAAGATGCGGAAGGTTATGCAGAGAATCCACACAAAAGCTAAATAATAAATACTTGACAGGTATTAGAATATCTCCCTCACAAAATAAAATCCCCAACAAAGAAAACTCGGGATTAACAAGTCTGCCTCAACCTGCGACACTGAGATGCTGCTCACCCGCATTTCAATTTGGTGACAGTGACGTTAGTCATTAGAGCTGCAAACAAACAATCCATGAAATATTCTAATTCCAGCAACAGTATGAAACTAAGGAGACAACAGCAACAAGTTCTGCATCTACATGGATACTCTGCAAATCACATTTAAGTGCCTGGCAGAGTGTTCATTGAACTACCTTCACAATTCCCTATTATTTCAAGCTCGTACAGCGCGCAGAAAGAACAAACACTCTTATCTCTGTGCAAGTTCTGATTTCCCTTACGGTGATCATTTCTCCCTACGTAGGTCAGCATCAACAAAATGTTGACACTTTCTGAGAAGAAAGTTGGTGATCGGAATTTTGTGAGAAGATTCCTCCACAGTGAAAAATGCCTTTGTTTTAGTGATGTCCATCCCAAATACTGTATCATTTCAGAGACACTCTACACCCTATTTTTGCAATAATACAAAACATGCTGCCCTTCTTTGAACTTTTTCAATGTAGTCCGTCAATCCTACCTGTTAAGGATTCCACACCATGCAGTAGTATTCTAAAAGATGACAGACAAGCATAGTATAGGCAGTCTCCTTAGTAGACCTGTTACATTTTCTAAGTGTAGTCTCTGGTTAGCCTTCCTCCGCAACATTTTCTAAGTCTTCCTCCCAATTTAAGTTGTTCATAATTGGAATTCATAAGTATTTAGTTGAATTTATGGCCTTTAGATTTGACTGATTTATCGTGTAATGCAAGTTTAACGAATTCCTTTTAGCACTCACATGCATCACCTCACACTTTTTGTTATTTAGGGTCAATTGCCAATTTTCACACCATACAGACATTTTTTCTAAACCTGTTTTGCAATTTGTTTTGATCTTCGATAAACGACAGCGTCATCAGCAAACAGAAATACGGAAGCGTCTGATCCCGCCCGTCTGCTCTGACCCATGACGTCACAAACACGGCGGCAACGACCATAAACCACGATTCCAATATGGCGCATATAAAGTCGTTACGTACACATTATGGGGGCTATAATACTTCGAAAAACACACACATGTTCCACAAACAGTCTAATGACACTAACGGGACAAGCACGGGAAATAGGGGGTTTTTGGGTGGGGACAAACTAAATATAAACAAATTTAGACACCCACCCCCCATACAAAACCAAGCAAAACGATGAAAAAAAACCAACATCACAAAACTCCCCAAATATCACTAAACACAATATTATCTGGAATCGGACACTTCCCTTGACCTATACAGCTCAACAGAAGCTCCCGATCCCATAAATTAGGACCTAGCACTTCCCTTGACCTATATAGCCCAAAAACACCTCCCAATACCAATACCAACATTCACGGCCACACACTGGGATCGAACACTTCCCTTGACCTGTTATCCTTATGACATCTCCACATACTGGTAAAAGATGGCGGAACTTTAAGTAAGCCTCATTTCTTCATGACACACTGAACACTTCATAACTTCATCCAAAAATCCGAATAGTTGAAATTTTATTAGAGACAACGCACTGTCCCCATCATAGCTGACAACTGAAAACTGTTGACCCTGTCAGTCATATCCATACCTACTAAAGACATAAAAAAAAACAATTTACCAAAATTCACACATGACGCCACACTCGCAAACTAAACCAAAAACATCACCTAACACACCTCCAGAGAGCACCACCGATCACATCAAAACGACACCTACAAACACGCCACTCTCACAAACTAAATTCCGCGCCGCTGTGACGTCACACACCACAACAGCCTTACGTCACGGGTCAAAGCCGACGGGTGGGATCGGGTGCTTCGGTCGACCCCAAACAACCTTAAACGGCTGCTCACATTGTCTTCCCAATCGTTTATATAGATAAGGAACAGAAAAGGGCCTATAACACTGCCTTTGGGAACGCCAGAAATCACTTCTGTTTTACTCTATGACTTTCCGTCAATTACTACAAAATGTGACCTCTCTGACAGGAAATCATGAATCCAGTCACATAGTTGAGATGATATTCCATAAGCACGCAATTTCACTACAAGCCGCTTGTGCAGCACAGTGCAAGAGTCTTCCAGAAATATGGAATCAATTTGAAATCCTCGAAAATAGCACTGAACATTTCATACTTTTGGGATGGCCGCATAGCCAGAAATCACATAGGTTGAGGTCCAATGAATAAGCAGGCTGTGCAATTGGATCCCCTAGTTCGATTCGTTGACCAGGGAACACACGACTGAGATATGTCCGGACGTTAAAAGCAAAATGGGCTGGAGCACTATTATGGGGCAGCCACATGACCCTTTGAATCATCAATGGCACTACTTCCAGCAGGGGAGAAAGTCATCTGCAAGAAATGCTGACAGTTCCGGCCTGTTAGGCAACGTGGAAGAAAGATTGGTCCCAAAATACTTTAGTCAATTATCCCAGCCCAAACATTCAGCCTGCACCGAGGCTGATGATTCGTTGTGACCATACCGTGACAGTTCTGCAAACTATCCCACAGATGACTATTATGGAAGTTGAAGATACCACTTTGGGGTCGACAGAAGCATCCGATCCCACGTGTCGGCTTTGACCCGTGACGTCATGACGGCGCGGAGTTTGGTTTGTGAGTGTGGCGAGTTTGTAGATGACGTCGTGTTGTGGTTTGTTGTGGTTTCTGGTGGTATGTTCAGGATTTTCGTTTGTGTGGTGTAACGGGCTCAGTTTGCTTTTGCTCATTATCCAGAATTGTTCGAGTGTCGGCTGTGTTTGTAGTGGAATTCGTTTCAGTGAGTTAACGATTTTGTGTGAAGGTTAATTTAGTGGTGTTCGCTGTACATCGTGTGGTAAGTTTAGTAAAATTAATCGATTGTTGTTTTTGTTCAGGAATGGATATGACGGATAAAATTTACAGTGCGCAGGTCAAGTGAAGTGTTCGATACCACTGTGTGGCTGTGTATGTTGATATTGGTATCGGGAGATGTTTTTGAGCTATATAGGCCAAGGGAAGTGTTGGATCCTAATTTATGGGATCGCTAGCTGCTGTTGAGCTATATAGGTCAAGGGAAGTGTCCGATTCCAGATGATATGTTTAGTGGTATTTGGGGAGTTTTGTGAAGTAGGTTTTTTCGTCATTTTGTGTGGTTTTGTATGGGGGTGGGTGTCTAAATTTGTTTGTATTTAGTTTGCCCCCACCCAAAAACACCCCATTATCCGCCCTTGTCCCGTTAGTGTAATTAGGTTTTTTGTGGAAAGTGTGTGTGTTTGTTTTTCGATATATTTTCGTCCTTATAACGTGTACGTACCGACTCTATGTGCGCCATATTGGAATCGTGGTTTATGGTCGTTTCCGCCATATTTTTGATGTCATGGGTCAAAGCAGATGGGTGGGATCGGACGCTTCCGTATTTCCCCACTTTGCCTAAAGGTGGCCTCATCTGTGAGTAGGATGGATGACAAAACCTGGAATTGTGGTTACCTGGTGAAGAAACCACTGACAAAACCCCTCCTGATGTGGAAAGTCAGTCACTGGTAAGTCCTCCACATATTGTAAATGATTAGGGTAGTAAAAATTGTTGTGGAAAAAGTTCAACACAATTGTTCCATTTACCCTGTACTCGCAGGCCAACTGCCCGATACTAACATGGTGGTTGCCTTCCGCAGTGTTAAATCCTATTTTCCTCCAAGACTGGAGTACGAACATTTTGGGTATGTCCTGCACGATCTCCTGCTTCCTGAAACGGCCCTGTCTCAGACAAACGGTGAAACACTGTCGCGGGCATTGAATGCTGTGGTGGTTGTCAGTGGGGATAGGTCTCCTGATACAACCTTGCTGCCTGCCAACCACTGCCATTTGCCTTTAGGGTTTACAGAAGTGTCCGATTCTACTTGTCTGACCCATGATGTCATCAATATGGCGAAAATGGCTATGCTAAGCGTCTCCAATATGGCGCCAACGATATCACTACATACACATGGCAACAAACACGAAAATACTTATACATAAGACAATAACGTCTCTCTCCTAAAATACAATCAAACTAATGGGACAACTGAGGGTTTTAGGGAGGGGACAAGCTAAATACAACAGTAAAAAAACACCGCGATCCCAAAACACACAGAATGATGAACAAAAAAATAATTACAAAATCTACAGGAATCTGACACTTCCCTTGACCTATATAGGTCAACCACAGCTGATGATACCAAAACACCAATGCCTACAGCAAACACTACGGAAATTGGAATCGGACATTTCCCTTGACCACAGCTGATGATACCAAAACACCAATGCCTACAGCAAACACTACGGAAATTGGAATCAGACATTTCCCTTGACCACAGCTGACAATACCAAAAAACCAATACCTACAGAAAAAAACTACGAAAACTAGAATCTGTCATTTCCCTTGACCTATATAAGTAAACCATAACTATTGATACGAAAAAACCAAAACCTACAACTACGAAAAACAAAACCACAAACACACACACACACACACACACACACACACACACACACACACACACACAGTGCCAGCAAACACAAGACATCATCTACATCCACATCAACCAACAAACTCTGTGCCCTAATGACATCACACACCATCACACCCTTACACCATGGGTGAAAGCAGACAGGTGGAATCATCAGTCAATCCCTAGAGTTTGTAAACAGTGGAGAAAAGTCACCCTGTGTAGCTCAAACAAAGATCCAGAATACCAGTAACCGATACAAAACTCGAAAACTTGGTACCACAAATTTCTTTTGACCTATATAGCTCATACGAAGGCCTCAAATATTACAAACCCACACACAACTCAAACCCAATACCACAAATTTCACTTACCTACAAGGCAGCTAAAATGAAGTACTAAAAAAAACAAACCACTCAAATCGTCAAATTTATTATTCAAAACTTTATGTACCCTATCTATAATGAAGTCTACAGGACAACAAACCAAAACACACAACTAATATCAAAAACATAACCAGTGATTATAAACCAATAACCATAATACCTAACAACCAAAGTTCAATACAATTACCAAACGCAAACAAGGAAAACCCCCAAATCCATGAAAACTTGCAACATCACCAATTTTCATATCCTACTCAAAGAAATCAGTTGCCCATGGCTCCTAAAAGCTGATGACATTGTTCTATTTGACAGTGAAAGGGAAATTACACCTCTGACATTTGCTAAAGCCCTTGGGGAAACTGGTTTCAAATAAAAAAAACTGTACACTGCCAAGCTCCCCACAATAAGCTGAAAGTCTAAACTGAAATACCAAAGTGAACTAAATTTGATCCTATGTGATTACATTGGTACAGCAGGTGCACACAGTATTTAATATAAAATATATCAACAGCAAATCTTTCAGTATCTTCTATTTCCTAGAGTCAGCCATTTTGATTAGACACACTACCAAGACCAATTACAAAGAACAACATTTGTAAATTAAATTAAACATACATTATGTGAATACCATCAGTATAACACAAGGAGGAAACATGATTTCCACACTGAAGGTAAAAATTGGAAGATTGTGCAGAAGGGTGTACAGTCCTCTGGTATAAAGATATTTAATGCTCTTCCTCCAGAAATCAAATGTGAAATTGCCAACAAATCTACATTTAAAGAGCTTCTGAGGCAATTTCTTTTAGCCATGTCATTTTACAGTTTGGAAGAGTTTATGAAACACAGTGAGAAACGGCCTTAAAATAAGATGTATTATCATATAAATTGAACATTAAGCTGAACATTCTTGTCACATATGTAACTCTTTTAGTGTTAACTGCTTATATTTAACAGTCTGGGTTATATGACCTTTTCAGGTTTAATTTACTTTGTTTTATACCTGTAATCTGTAGGTCTAAGGATTCTCATTCCATTATATTGTGTTATGGATCATTGTAGTGGTTAAGTAACTTTATATTCTTTACCTGTAAACATAGTGTACAAGTACTTGTCATTGATAATGTAAAAATTGACACACACTACATCCATGTGAAATTGTCACAGTTGGATCCATGGTGTAAGAAATAAATAAATAAATAAATAAATAAGACGGCAAAATTCCTTTTCCACCAGATAACCTTTGAGAGTTGGAAATTTGGTTCCATGGAGACTATCTTGTAAGTTTATTTGCAACCGAAGTGCAGTGGTCCTTTTTCAAGAATTGTCAGCCAGTTGGATATGGTTCACATCTAGTTATCTTCCGTATGTTACAGGTGTGTATATCAGCTTTCCAAACCTACTTTAAACTACTTTTTGACTTGAACAATTACATTACTATGTTCTTCAATACAGAAATTTAGGAACAGAGGCAAGGTATAGTGATGGAGACCCATTAGGGGATGTTGTACTTGACTGTTTTATATCTATGAATGTCATTTTTTTACATCTACATCTATACCCTGCAAACCACTCGAGGTGTATAATAGAAGGCATCACCCAATGTACCAGTCATTGAGGTTGCTTCCTGTTCCAATCACATATGAAGCACAGAAGAATGATTGATCAAATGCCTTTCTGCAGTGTAGTAGTTATTCTAATCTTATCCTCACAATCCGTACGTGAGCAATCATTTAAAGCCTGTTCTTGAAACTTTAACAGACTTTCTTGGGATTGTTTACATCTACCTTCAAGAGTCTTCCAGTTCAGTTCCTTCTGTGTCTGTGATACTCTCCCGCAGATTAAACAAACCTATGACCACTCATGCTGCCCTTCTCTGTATGTGTTCAATATCCTCAGTGTCCCGCACACTTAAGCATGACAGGTACCATATGTGATTTGTATGGAACCTCCTTTGTAGACTGACTGCACTTCCCCAATATTCTACCAATAAACCGAAGTGTACCATCTACTTTACCCATGACTGGACCTATGTGATCATTCCAATTCATATTCCTACAAAGTTTTACGCCCAGGTATTTTTACGAGCTGGCCGATTACAACAAAAATTCCTTTTTATTATAGTAATAGGACTACATCTTTTCATTTAGTGAAGTGCTAATTTTATATTTCTAAATATTAAAGCAAGCTGCCAACCTCAGCACCACTTTGAAATCTCATCAAGATCTAAATGAATATTTATGCAGCTTCTTTCAGACAGTACTGCATTATAGATAACTGCATCGTCTGCAAAAGGCCGGATTTTATGACGTAATCACGACGGACTGGAATGTAGTGTAATGTAGCCAGCGATATATGGGCTAGGTTGAAAGGTATAGTTCGGCTGCGAGTTTGTGAAGCCACTGTCTGCCTGTTTATATAAACTGCGCATTCCAGAGTGGAATTCGCGAGCGTGATCAAAGCTCTCTTTTCCCATTTTCACGTTTTTCATATATGTTTAATAACAGGAATATTCGCAGCTCAAAACCCATAAGCTTGTAGAGATCCTGTTCGTCAGATTTTATTATGCTGCTGTTATTGACATATCGTTGGCGGTTTCTTAACAGGGTACATAGGTTTATTGTGGTCGTATATTCATCAAGTTAAAGACATCATCGGTAGGCCTATATCGGCGCGGTATCGCGTCGTTAACTAATCCCAAAATATTAATAGATATTTTGGCAACGTATTTATTTTCAAGAGTTTTCCAATGTATTTTCGAAAAGCAAGTCCCGTACGATTGATGCGAAAATTATGTCACTAGGGTCATCAAGCATACAACTAAGTCAATCTATCTGGTGCCCATACTCAGTGTGATAGAAAATGACAAATAATGCTGACGAAACAATGCGCAAGCCCTCGGCATTGCGTAATGCCAAACGAAAAACAAACGTAAGAGACAATCCTAATCTGGGGTCATTACATCACGGTTGTGAACATTCACAAAATTCCAGAAGTTCACCTTCAATCCTATGCTATCCGGACGCGCCTTCATCAGCTCCTTCACTTTGTTGACAGCTGCTGGCGTTAGTACGAGTGCTGCTCTAGTTGGTATTGCTTTCCTGACACCTTTTACTGCTTTCACCGTCGCAGCTGCGACAACACGGGCCGCCATCTTGCAGACTGATCACAGATGTAAATAGAACTCAATCGACGCTTTCAACAAAAGTCTATGGAACTCGACGCGGAAAATCAGCTGTTCTGTTCAGAGATGTTTGCTCACAGAGCGCCTAGCGTCTTGTCGTCTGCTGAGGTATCAACTGAGCATAATAATTATTTAGTGAAAGGGCTCTTGCCCCCGACTAGCATTCTTACCATCTGCCGTCCCAGTATGTTTAACGAGTTGGTAGTGACACTGACCCATATGAAAATTACCTTTTTTCATTTGTTGTTATTTCATTTCTCTCCACCGCGCATAATCGCATATGGATCGCGGAACGAGGGTGGGTTGGGCTGTCAGTAGTACAGACAGCCAATCCGCTCTTGAGCAAATCAGGGGGGCGCCGACTTATAACAAATATAGGAGTGGAGGGGGTCATACTGGAGGTCTTGCCCCGGGAAATTTTATAAATTTTAGATGAAAACTAGTGAGTTTTAAAGTTTTTTTAAGCGTTTTAGAATCATACGATCAACATTAGAACCCCTAAAACTGGAGTCTCGATAACACGACACTCCGGGAAACTCGATAAGCCTGAAACTTTTAAAGGGAGAGGAACATGCATTTATGTCAGACAAGGAATTGAATATAAAGAAATCAAGTTTAGTAAGATAAAAAACATTGAAAAAGTATTTGAATATTGCGTTTGCAAACTAACAGACCTTAAAATAATTATTGTGTGTGTATACCGTTCCCCATCAGGTAATTTTATGGAATTTTTGGACAGTGTTGAAAGTCTTTTTAGTGAGTTAAGACATTCTACAGAAAGCATTATTGTACTTGGAGATTTCAATGTCAACTTCAAAATCAACTGTTTAAATGTTACAAAATTGACCAATGTCTTTTGTTCGCATAATTTAGCACCAACTATCTTTGAATACACTAGATATGGAAAGAACTCTGAAACAATAATAGACCAAATATTTCTTGACTTACATAAACTAGACAATGTTGTAGAAGTGATTGACACTGGATTCTCTGATCATAAAGCACTAAAACTTAGTATAAATAATGTAATCTGTAAAAACGCTAGGCCAAGTGAGAAACACATCCACAGGAGATGTATTAATGAGGACAACATTAGGATTTTTAATTCCTTGTTAAAAAATACAAGTTGGGATCTAGATAAACATGATAGTATAGACATGAAGTTTGAGTAATTTCTAGCAGATTACAAACATAACATAGAAATTGCTTTTCCCCTTAAGAAAATGAAAGTAAAAGGCAAAATTAACACATGGATAACACAGGGCATAAGAAAATCTGGAGAGCAACTCAGAATGTTAAGTAAATCAGCAAGGCAAAATCCTGCTTTGAAACAACGTGTTAAGTGTTATAGGAAATTATACAAGAAAGTAATCACTACAGCAAAAAAGTTAAATAATGATTCATATATCAATAGAAATAATGGCAACAAAAAATGAAATCAGTTTGGAAAGTGATCAATAGTAACTTAGGAAGAAGCAAAGTAAGAAACAACATTGTTATTAAAACTGAGGACAAAACTATAAATGATCCATTACAAATTGCCAATATATTCAACTGTCATTTTACAAGTGTAGTTCAAAACCTCATACAAACCCAAAGTAGTACAGACATCAGTCATAACATCACATTGAATTCCGAAACTATGTTTTTGTATCCTGTAACAGTACATGAGGTAGAGAATGCCATCAGCAAACTAAAAAATAAATTATCCTGTGGCACCGATGGCATTCCAGACAAAATCATTAAACACAGCAGATATATTTCTCCTCTTCTTGTAGATATAATTAATGCATCTTTCAGTACTGGCACTTTCCCTAGAAAGCTGAATCAATCAATTATAAAACCATTATACAAAAATGAGGATCATTATGATGTAAAAAACTACAGGCCTTTATCAATGTTATCTTGTTTTTCAAAAATTATAGAAAGAGTAATGTATGGAAGACTCTCTACTTTCCTAAAAAAAGTGGAATATTGGTCGATGAACAAAATGGCTTTCGAAAGAATAGAACAACTTAAACAGCTATATACAACTTTCTAAAACTTGTCCTAAATTCCATTGATAATAATGAAGTAAATTGTGGGGTCTCTTTAGATTTATCAAAGGCTTTTGACGTTATTGATCATAAACTACTGTTCGAAAAACTTAGTTGCTATGGACTCCGTGGTACTGCTCATGCATGGTTTAAGTCATATTTATCTGGCAGATCCCAGAAAGTAGAAATAGTTCATGATGGAAAGTCATACTTTTCTGGTTATAAGGAAGTTAGTTATGGGGTGCCCCAAGGATCGGTGTTGGGACCCCTGTTGTTCTTGATCTTTATAAATGACTTGCCAAACTATTTAACACAAGCTGATTGTGTACTTTTTGCTGATGATACAAGTCTCTTTATTAAAGCTCAGAATGAGACTGACCTTAACAGCAAAATTGAAACAACAGCAGTTGAAGCAAGTAAATGGTTCAGGGACAACAGTTTATTTGTGAATGAGGGGAAAACATTATGGATGAATTACAGACATGTTTCAAATAATATGAAGCCCAATATAACTGTGAAGCTAGGCCAACAGAATATACTACAAACGCCGAATACAAAATTCTTAGGAATTTGGTTAGATGAGCATCTAAAATGGGACAAGCATATAGATGTGCTCAATAAAAAGTTAAGTAAATGTTGCTATGTATTTAGAATGCTCAAAAATTGCTGCAGTGATCAAACAGTATTGTGTACATATTATGCATTTATGCATAGTCTTTTGCGATATGGTGTCATATTTTGGGGCAATTCAAGTCAGGCAAAACGCTCCTTTATTATTCAAAAACGAGCGATAAGAATCATAAAAGGAGCTGCACCTAGAGATCCATGTAGGGAAATTTTCAAGGAATATAAAATCATGACTCTTCCATCCATTTACATCTATGAAAGTATATGCTTTCTGAAGTCTCACCCCCAGTTTTCTTCTTTAGACAGTGAGTTCCATGACTATACAACAAGACAGAGTAATTAATTTCACAGAGAAGTGCATAAGAAAGCCCAATACAACAAGAGTGCAATATACCACCCAAAAATTCTCTATAGTGCTCTTCCCTTAAAAATAAAAAGGATTCAGCAGCTGAGCAGTTTTAAAAGTGAACTCAAAAGAATGTTAATCAGTAATAGTTTTTACAGTGTTAGTGAATATATGAATTCTTCAGAAAGATAGCGTGCCTTCACCTATCTTGTAAGTTACTCATATACAAACTTATGTCGTGGGGTAGACTCTTTTATGTACACACAAAAATTAATTAATCTGTCAATATAGAGTGTTATAATCATTGTTTCTTGTTGCTGTCCATTATACACAGAATATATGTAACTTATTTGTGTCCTATATTGTTACAAATTTATATCGTGTAAGCTATAATTGTTTTGCCCATATATTTAATTCAGGTTATTCACTGATAGTTTTTACATAATATGTTGTTATTCATATTTTTTCTGTATGTAACATATGACAAATCGCATATCATTGTACATGATAAAACGGGTGCTCAATAAACTGAAACTGAAACTGACACATTTCTTGTTTTTGAAATAAGAAACAAAACATAAACACACGCGGTATTTTCGTAAAAAGCTAAATTAATTTACAGTAATAATCATGCTTACAGACTATTACTAAAACAGTGAATACATAGCTCTGAAGAAACTGAAATTATATTTAAATAAATCTTAAACTATCATTAAAAGAATAAAACATTCAATATTGCTGTCGGACAGTAATAGCATTTTGATTAGTAAGTGAAATAGCTAATTTAAGCTTACTTTGAAAAATGCTCTGGATTCATTAAATAAAAACAAAATGTCAAGGTTAACGCATTAATACAGTTAATACAGTATGCTTAATACTTTCAGTCAAAAAGCATGCAAATAGCGGGTTTTAATTGGGTCTTACACCCTAAAAATATTTAAGTATTTGAAAATAACTAATGCAGTACTATAGTAATATACTAATACACCACTAAACTAGTACTAATATTTCGAAACTGAAAATTTAACAGTATGTATGGATTTAATTCCCTATTTTATAAAGATTTTTAATATTGCTGCAAATGCCATTATTAAGGCTAGAGTGTCTTTAGAAAGGTACAAATGTCAACCGTCTGACTGGATGTCTGAAAATGAACTCGTTGATAACTGGTCCGATATCCAATTCATCCAGAACATCTCGGTGGGCATGAAGATCTCAAAAATTACCGACCAGTTTCAATAGTTCCCATTTTATCGAAAATATTTGAATCTCTTATTTATAACCAATTAAACTACTACTTTGAGTCGCATAACTTACTCTCTAATAGTAAATTTGGCTTCCGCAAGGGAAGAAATACCACCACTGCTGTTCTTTCAATTGTGAATGAAGTAATAACAGCCTTTGAGAATAAAAATAAAGCCTCACTTCTTTTATGTGATTTAAGTAAGGCATTTGACTGCATTTATCATGATATCTTACTTGCTAAACTCAAATTCTATGGTGTACAAGACACTGCATTGGCAGTAATTGAAACATACCTAAACAATAGGAAGCAGTTTGCCTGTCAGAAACAAAGACTCACAATTGCTAGAAGTTAAGACAGGAGTCCCACAAGGTTCTGTCATTGGACCCTTCTTTTTTATGATTGCAGTTAATGATTTACCCCATTGTATCCCCAAATTGTTATTTGTTATGCTGGTGACACAAATTTGCTTGCTTAGCATGAGAACATATCAGTTCTGCAAGATATGATGCAAGATGTCCTGGAAGCAGCACTAAATTGGTTCTCATCAAATACACTGCTTTGCAATCCTGATAAAAACCAACAGATTATACTAGGATTGTCAAAAGAGGTAGAGGTGAAAGCAGTTAAAATTCTAGGAATTCATGTAGACTCTTAAGTTAACGTGGGAAACACACATCAACCATACCTGCACAAAATTGTCTCGAGTTACGTATTTAATATGGAAACTGAGGAGCCTGGTGACAAAAGAATATTTAAGAGTTATTTATTTTGGACTGTTTCAGTCTCCTATAGAGTATGGACTGCTGATATGGGGACTCTCTCTTCACATCACTGAAGTTCTAAAAATTCAGAAGAAAGTGATGAGGGCAATGAGCAATTCTGGTAGATATATTAACAGATATATTAACAGTTATTAATATTTATATATACGCCTCAGCATTGTATGCAAAAAACAATATAGCAGATTTTGAAATAAGGGAAAACATACACCACCATAATACCAGAGGCAAAACAAAATTAGACATACCTAGGCACAGGCTGACAAGAACAGGGAATTCCCTTCTAATCAATAGTCTAAAAATATTTAATAAACTTCCTTTTTCTTCTCAGTTGGCTCACATGAGTAGCTTTAGGAGCAAGCTACTAGATCCTTTTTACAATATAACAGAATTTATGAATATAAAATCAATCGACATTAATTTGTAAGGATTTCATTATGTGATGCCACTGAATGTATTTATCTTATGTTATGGTGGATGTTATCATCTATGGGCACTATTTGCAATGCTCATTTAGCTTTAAGGTACTATTCAAGGAAAATGTTATATGATATCCATGTAAATTGCCTATTCCACCTCAGGTCGTCAATGGTGAATAAAGAATCTGAATCTGAAGTTGTTCAATTACTTCTGTCACTTTGCTTATTGGAGATATGACTTCAGACATCTAAGGGAGATAAATGGCCATTCTGCTGTTACTGTTGTGATTGGAACTACTTGGAGAAGCTTAATTCACTTCACTACTTCACATTACATACCTCCAACTGCAGGCTCTTGTGTAATATATTTTCTTACACCAGGCATGTTTTTTAAGACCAGTATTTTTATTAGTGATATCAGCTAACATATTCAAGTGTAAGTGCAGTCTCTCAATTTCTAGGTCATTTTTGAGAAACTCAGTTGATTTTTTCAAATTTGTTTTACCTCTATTTACTAAAAGCAAGCACTCTTGTTCAATTGCAATGACTTGTGTGAGTCCAGTTGAAATAAACCACTCAGTAATGCAAGAGTGCACTGTTTCACAAATTTCAATGTAAATAGCTTTGTAGTATACCTTTGGGGTTTTGAAAGTGTGCAGTGAGCTGGCTTAATTGTTTTCATACTTCTTTGGTATACTTTAATTCCGAGGAAGTGAAGGATCATCAACTTGTGAAGGATTTTCTTTTAAACACAATTCCCAAAAGTGTTCAAAACTATCACAACTTCCATTCAATATACAAATCAAGCCCTCATATATTTTTTCCAGATCAGCAACACTTAGATGAGGGCACTGAATTTTTTCATTGGCATCCTCTACTGGCTTCAATGGATGGCAATAAAGATGTAAAAAGAAATAAGTCTTGAATTATAACATTGTCTCAAGGTAGTGTGCATGTTTGTAACCTGCCTCTGTTTTGTCCTCTGCAGAAAATGTTTCAAAAAACTCTAGAAATTCTTCAAAGTTTTTCAATATTCTCAAGATACGAGAAGGTTGCATAGTTGGAGTTGGGTGAAGGGGTCGTAGACCAGCTTGGTCGTTGGCACTCTCAAAGCATATGCTTCAGGAAAGTCCCATCTTTTTGTTGGATTCCCTTATGATGTTTATTAAGTCCTTGTCTAAAGCCATAATATCCCTCATAGACGTAAGATGGCGAAGACTGTCTACAACTGCCAAGAATAAACTGTGAGCAGTGCTTTTGGTTGTATATCCAAAATGAACTTTTTTTAGTCCTTTGAAATTACCTCTCATATTCGAGACACCATCATAGTACTGCCCTCTTAAGTTATCCATTGACAAATCAAGATGGGCAAAAACTTCTTTTAAAATACTAAACAGTGTTTGTGATTCAGTGTTGGGGTCTTGTATAAGCCAATAAAGTCTTTGTTGATGATTAAGGAATCACTGACAGTACGAATACAAAATGATACTTGTTTGTGAATCGAAGAATCACTTGTTTCGTCAACCATAATAGAAAAATGTTCACTCTTCTTGATTGAAGCTAATACCTTTCTCAACACAGACTTTCCTAGTAGACCAATGATCTCGTTTTGAACATTGTGCAACGTCCACTTATACCCAAATGCCCTAACCAATTATTAAACTCATGTATGACATTCTTTTGGAGTTCCAACAGTTGAAAAAAATTGAGTTTACATCCTCATGCCCTCTAATTGCTAGTCCTTGTCAGCACAGAAATTGCATGGTAGTAAAAGTTGTCTCAAGAGCTAAACGGCCTTTCCTCATATCACTATCTAACTGTTCATTCAATTGGGAGGCCACACTTCAGTTAGTGATAGAATGTAGTTTCAGAATACCTCCTTTATGCATAAATGTATTTTCATGAAGACGGAATTTTTCCAAAGACTTTTTTCCAGTTATAAAAACCCTACAGAATTAAATGCATCTTCTATTTTTGAAGAAAATTGTGATAGATTTTTAGCAACTGCCTCTTTACAGGTTTTGCAAAAAACTTTTTCAGTAGATGCTTCATATTCTAGCCATGTATATTTGATCAACCAATACTTCTGAACTGATCTTCCCTTACCGGATTGTCGAGGTTTCGGCTGTGAATGGTTCTCGCCTGAAGATGATGAAGCAATTGATGGCACAATAATTGTTTGAGGTTGACTAGCAGTATCATCAACTTCCAAGTGCACCTTTTTAGTAACAAACTTATCCATTGCAAACTTAATTCACAATACACTAAGAGACTAAAGTAAATGAATAAAATATAGCCATATAAAATAGTGTACTAGACACTAAAGTCAGAACAGCATGCACTGAACGAAACTATCCGCACTGAATGACTGAGACAGCAGGGTGGGCTTTATATAGCCACAGCATCGTGAAGTCTTGAAGTGTCAAGGCGACGCGAAGCGGCGTGTTCCAGGTGCTTCTGCTCCAGTCCTTTTGATGTCAGCGTGGCCGTAGCACTGCCCCACGGCACCAGACTTTACCCGAAGGTTCTCGCACCAGGACAAATTCTAAGTGTGCCCACAGCACTGTAACACAATCATGATTCACACCACTCGTTTTCAGGGAACCTGCTTACTACTGTAATACTTATTTGTTTTAACTCATTACTGAATGTATTTTAAAAGGTAACTATTGTCAAACAAGGAAAATAAAAAAAACTACAACGTAATTTTGTGATTTTACAAAGCATAATATAACTAATAAGTTTCTTAAATTATTGAAGATTGGAGGTGTTCCGCTCCCCCCCCCCCCCCCCCCCCCAAAGAATTTTAGAGGGGGATCGGGCCCCCTCTGGCCCCATGGAGTCGGCATCTGTGCAGCCAGTTGACAATAAAAATTAAATGAGACACTTAAAACACAATGCCAAAACACTGATATTTGAAAAAAGCAACTGGAAGGACCGACTCTGGGCTAGCGGGTTGAAGAGGGAAAGGTTGGCCTGTGAGAAGGTTGGAAATGTGGTGTCATAAGGATGGAGGGCTGGTGCATAGGAGGTAGGAGTGGCTGTTCTTGCAGAAGAGGGGGTGGGGTAGGTGTGTGTGGGGCGGGGGGGGGGGGGGTAATTGATGAGGATAATAGTTATTGGAAAAAGGGGGTGGGGTAAGAAAGGCACACAGGGGAAAAGGAAATGTGGGGAGAGGAGGGCGAGGTAGCCCTGATGAGGTGGAATAGATGGGGTAGTCTTATAGCTGGTAGGATGGGTAAACGTCGGAGCAGAGTTCATGGTCTGAGAGGGGGAGGTGGTCGAAGTTCATTTGGTGGAATATGTGGAGGATGTGTAGATGTAAGGTTGGTGGGATGTAAAACTTCCTGGCAGATAAAAAATGCATGCTGGACCAAGATTTGACCTTTGACTCCTGAGTTCGAGTCTTGGTCCGGCACACAGTTTTAATCTGCCAGGAAGTTTCATATCAGTGCACACTTCTCTGTAGAGTGAAAATTTCATTTCGGTGGGATGTGTTGGTGGATGGTGGGGAAAAGGGAGTAATCAAAATAAGGGTATCAGGTATGGAGGAGATGTTGGAGGTATAGGATGCAAAGTGGTCAGCTTTGCTCTTATTGTTAGGTGGAGAAGTGGGTAGTGAGGTATGGGGTTACTGCCAGTGAGTTTATGGAATGCTTTCCAGTACTTGGAAGAGTTAACAGGGAGTATAGTGTCGAGTCTGGTGCACATCCGGTATCAGTCACAGCTTCTTTTAGCATTCAGTAAATTCCTGATGCATCTCCGTATTTACCTGTGGCGGACGAGTGTACCCCAGTTGTGAGTCCTCAGGGAGGAGTGGTACATGTGACGGGGGCTCTCAGAGCAGGGATCGTGCGGGGAGAGTGGGGCCAGGGGGTTTGCAGCCTCGGTAAGGATGTGAGTGGATACTGCTTCCGACAAGGTCTCCCACAGGGAGGCCGTGGCACGGGAGACATTGTCGGGATGCTCGTTGCTTCCACTCTGGTTATCTGTGGATTCCTGATGGGTATTCCTGTCGGCACGGGAGTTTTCGAGGGGAGTGGGATGGGGTGCGTGGGGAAGAGGTTGTGTGTAGGAGACAGTGAGGAGAACTACTATGTGTTCACTTCCACTCGGATCGAGGACCTCCGCAGTGAAGCATCCGAGGAGGTCGAGAGGTGCTAGGACGACACTGGGGGAGGTGTCGCTTTCAGGACGGGCGAGCTGTGGGATGTAATGCCACCTCAGAGGAGGTCTTTAAACTGACCCCACTGCAGAGTTTAGGAGGGGATCTACTTTCGACATCGATATCAGCGGCAATAATATAGATGGAAAAGGTACAGTCAATGAGGATGAGGAGATTACAGGGGATGGGATTATTAGGTCGGTTGTAGATAACAGTTTACCTCTACCTGTCTGTATTGCAATTTATATTTAATATTTTTAAAGTGTCACTTTGGCACCAGTAGATCTCTGTGTTGTTGCTTTTTCTTTCTTTAAAAGGGTAAGTGGAATTGAAATTTTGGTGAAAATAATTATTTATTGTCTTGAAATATTTTATTGGACTTCCTCTACAAAATGGTGTATTGCATGCTGTTTTACTACAATTTTATTCATATTAATTCATCAGTTTTCCCAGGTGGTGCAAGTAGTTTTTGTTACTGCAGACAGTCAGGGCACTGGAAATTTTCCAAACTTTCATCGTGATGTCAAGACTCCTATTTTCCGATGATTAGTTTCACTGTTTGCCAACCTGGAAACGATGCTCTCGTTTTCTGTTTACATCTTTGACATCGGTATATTTGTTACATGTATTGTTATTTCAAGAAAATTCTTGATTATTGTTTCTATTTACAGTTAGTGCACACAGGTGACTTTTATCTCTGTGACTGTTGTGTCACTCTTAACCTGTCTGTGGATCTATACACAGCTGTGCCCGTGTTATGATGTGACCGTGGGGTGACACTTTCTTCCGCCAGCCTGCAAACGATTCCACGTCAAAACTGTTACCTCATCACTAAGTTTTTTATTGCTGTGCATGCACAAGTGACAAAATTGTCACTCTACATGCATTCTCTACTTTGTATTTGTTTTTCAACTAATCATAAAGTGACACGTACTCACAGCATCAATACCTTTGCACAACATGGCTGTGCACAAAGATGATAATGATAATGATATTCTAACAGAAGAAGTGGAAAAAAGACCAGGACTTTTCAACACAAATTTGAAGGATTATTCAGATATAAATCCGAAAATTGAAGCACGAGTAGAAATCAGTCAAATAATATTTTCAGATGCTTGGGACAACTTGTGTTCAGCTGGGACAGACACTTTTATGTTTGTATCTTTGTATGTTAACACAAATAAAATGCAAAGTAAGTCATCAGAACTTTCAACCCTCATTCAAAAATATTGAAAAAATGTTTTGGTTTTTGTTTAAGTTTATGAAATATTGTGTAAAACTTTCCACTTGCTAGCCTGTCACTCAAAAGGGGGTGTACCCACTGCTCTTCTTTACATTTTGTTGTACATCTCAAGAGTTTACAAATAATGACCATCTCTTCAAAAACTGTATCGCCAAATGCCGCTTGAATTTCCAAAAAGTCTAGTGATTGTCATCCTTTGTGGGAGCACTCCACTTCTATGGTCCGATATAATAGCAATGGAAATTTTTTTGTCATGGTGACGAAAGTTATTTGGGAAGACAGCTGGGGGCTATTGGAGAGGTATTCAAAACAATGTGTGAATTAGCAGAAGAAACTGAAGAACAACTTGTAGTCAATGGGAAACACTATTTCAGTATGCAACACTTCAACTTCTTTTGGCATAATTCATGATGAAATATTTCACAGGTCAATGACCAGATGTTAGTGTCCAACAGGCACGATATTTTGGCATAGGTGCGCAGACAGACATAGTGATGGTAACGTGGTGATTTGATGAAATATTTTGTGTGCTGGACACTGACATCTGGCCTTTCATCCGTGAACTATTTCATCTTTGTTTCACTGTCTTCAACAGTGGAAGAACCTAGATACATCAATGGAGTAGAAACACAGAACCCCAGAAAAAGTTGTACACCTTCCCCTGCTACTAGTACGTCAAGTAGGAAGCTCAAAGGCACTGAAAACTTGTGCAAAATGCTCGATAAGGGCAATGAAGGTTTTGAAATTATCTACATACACAAAATTGTGCAAAGTTCTCAAACAGAAGTGGCATTGCAAAAAAGTTTTACAGGGGAAATGTTTTTCTACAGGTTGAATGCCATATTGGTCTGGCTGTTCAGTTTATACTAGTCTGCGGTGAATGTATGCTTTCTAGTTCTGATCTAGAGAAAGTTAGTGGCACTGAAGTTTCTACTGTGCACATAAGGTTAGTGTAAGGTCTGTTTCATGGCTCATATAGGAAAAAATATGTATTTGAATCATCAAACATAATTCTGCAATATTGTTGTTTCAGAACTGATGGGATGTGAGCATAAGAAAAGCTCTGTAACTAAGACAAAACTGGTACATTATAGGCATACCACATAAAATTTTACATTGTGCATGTGTCAGTTCAAGTTCTCCTTAAAAGTGAGGAACCACCAAATTGATACTCATTATTTATATACTGCTCGTATTACAAAAAGTGCCTCAGTAACATCTCGATAGTAACTAAGTCGTATACCCTGTTGTTAGACTGTGTAATATGAATTGTCCAGCATGTAGCAGTAGTTGTTGTTGTAGTTTTTAAGTCAAATTATTTACTCAGGAGAGGTGTAGTGGGTGGAGGTCAAAGTGAATTGA
This sequence comes from Schistocerca americana, assembly GCF_021461395.2. Taxonomy (NCBI): domain Eukaryota; kingdom Metazoa; phylum Arthropoda; class Insecta; order Orthoptera; family Acrididae; genus Schistocerca; species Schistocerca americana. Next base: position 22,244,794 of record NC_060129.1, on the reverse strand, counting down.
TTGATTTTGAAATTACACCCTGATTATTCAGGTTCAAGAAGCACATCATCAGGTGTTTCTTGGAACCATTGGTAACAGCTCCTGTCTCTTCCTTTCCAAGGTTGCAGTTAACAAACTCTGTCAAAATATGAGACTACCAAACTGCTTTCATTTCAGCTAGGGTTTACCAATATGCAATTAGTTAACCCACCAAATTGTCACACAAAGTGTACATAAGGGTCACACTGAGCCTCAATTATTTGCTAGAGAAATAGCCAGAAAATATAATATTTTGTAATGAAACTGGACTCTCATGAACCAAATTCATTTTATTTCACCTCCCTCATGTACTTTTTCAATCCGTATTAGTATTAATAAATTGAAAATTTGAGACTAAGTGAAAATGGCTATGGAAACTTTTTAGTGAAGAACCTGGAAGTGAGGCATATGCAAAGGCTTTATCATTTAATTTGATGAAGATGCTATTCATTTAATGAACTGCACATATTACATGAATATTTTGAGGTGTTCTCAGTTATTCATAAATCTGTTCATTCATTACTTCCACACTCTTAGGACATGGACCTACATTGTTATTGGCAGCTGGCAGGTCTTAACTATTACGGACAACTGTATTCCAAGAATAACCACTCTCACTGTGGATGACTGTATTTCCTTCATCTCTGTCTGAGGATTCAGTAGACTGGTAATTTTCTCTGTTGTCCATAACTACTGCAGGAACATCAGCTTTAGAATCACTTCCATCGGAAAGTCACTTATGTCACTTTCACAACAGACGATGTAGGGAAAGGTAGATTTCTACTTACCAAAAAGAAGACAGACACATCAAGCTGCAGACAGGCACGATTAAAAGACACTCATATGTAGCTTTCAGCCACAGCCTTTGTCAGTAAAGAGAGACAGACAGAGAGAGAGACAGAGAGAAAGAGAGAGACAGAGACAGAGACAGAGACCACACCTCACAAGCAAGCACACTTCAGACAAACACGACTGCCAACTCCAGCATCTTGGGCCATTACGTGTGCATGAGATGTGCTTGCTTGTGTGTGTGTGTGTGTGTGTGTGTGTGTGTGTGTGTGTGTGTGTGTGTGTGTGTGTTTCTCTCTCTCTCTCTCTCTCTCTCTCTCTCTCTCTCTCTTTACTGACGTTCACCTGCTTAGCTGGGTGGTAATGTGCTTGCCTCCCATGCAAATGGGCCTGGGTTCGATTCCCAGCCGGGTTGGAGATTTTCTCCCCTCGTGGACTGGGTGTTGTGCTGTCCTCATCATTTCATCCTCATCACCGACACGTGAGTCACTCAATGTGGTGTCAACTGAAATAAGACTTGCACTCGGTGACCGAACTTCTCCCGGATGGGGCCTCCTGGCCGACAATGCCATACGCTCATTTCATTTCTTTACTGATGAAGGCTGTAGCCGAAAGCTACATGTGAGCATCTGAGTGCCTTTTAATTGTACCTCTCCACAATTGGACATGTCGTCTTTATGTTAAGTAGCAGTCTATCTTTTCCTACATTGTTGATATTGCTATCTGGAGTTTTCGTTGTTTGACTTTCACAATTGAGTTCTTTCAACAATAGTTCCCACATAGCATCTTCTGTTAGTAAAATGTTAGTCCCACATGCCATTTCCACATAAATGAACTTCACACTCAGCAAGAGAACAATTACACAATGTGCACTCCAGGGTCACAGTGAGCCTTAAAAAACATTTACATCAAATTAATTAAACAATGACGTCTCACAGCTTTGGATGTCAGTCCTCTACTCGGTCTTGCTCAATGCTGCATTTAAACTGGTGGTACGTGCGGTGGTGCACGCACAATAACAAAAAAAAAAAAAAAAAAAAAAAAAAAAAAAAAAAAAAAAAAAAAAAAAAAAAAAAAAAAAACTAAAGGATCAGAGTGACCACGGTGTACACTTCTAGGGTTGAGTATTAATTGAATAAATGTGATGAAATTCGCAAGTTTGGCAGAACAGCTAGACTATAATTTATTTATTCATTCTTTGATTGTTTGGCACAACAGTATATGACATGCTAGATACATTACAGAAATAATATACACATATACAAAATATTCAATGCAGGAAGGATTAGGCCTTATCAATGGAACCATCCCAGCATTCATATAAGAAACTTGTGAGAACCTAATGTAGGATGGCTGGAGAGGGTACAAACCATGCTCCTCCTGAACAAAAGTCCATTGCATTAATACTGCCTTAGTCACCTTGCTTGTTATGTGGTTTGGAAAGAGAACCACATATACCTATTCTGCAACGATTATACATCATGTGCAAGAAGTATAATCAGTGATATCACTACAACATTGAACTTTGTTACATTAAAATTCTGAAAGATATAAACAGATGAACATGTTATACTACACTTCTGAAAATGTGAACACATGAACATCTGTTGACGTTATAACCGTCACAGTTATTCTGGCAACGGGTTCCCTTCTCTCAGGAGGTGTACTGCACCTGATCTGAGACAGAGGAAACAGGAAATGAACAGCAGAAACATTCTTGTGAAAAGACATGCACATTATAGCTGGCACATCTCTTAACAGATTCAAAAGTACTCAACAGCAAACAATAGTCTAGTATTTCTGAAAGCTAGGACATCCACTTCCATTGTAGAAATGCTCATCAATAAGAAATGTTTTTGTCTCTGTTTTAAAAGTTGTTTCATTTTTGAACCTCTTTATATACGATGACAGTGTATAATGAAGTATGACACCAATGCAGCTCACATGTCTTTGAGTACAAGTTGTTCTTGTTTGCTGTACTTGGAGGGACACATAGTTGCCTATGTTATAACTATGGTAATCACTATTAGTCTGCAGGTCTCCAAAATTAGCTCTTGTCTTCAACAAGCATTGGTTACTCTGCAAATCACATTAAAGTGCCTGGCAGAGGCTTCATCGAACCATTTTCATACTACCTCTCTATCATTACACTCTCAAATGGCACTTGGGAAAAAGGAACACCTAAATATTTCCATTCAAGCTCCGATTTCTCTCATTTTATTATGATGATCATTTCTCCCTATGTAGGTGGGTGTCAACAAAATATTTTGGCATTCGGAAGAGGAAGTTGGCGATTGAAATTTCGTAAATAGATCTCGCCACAAAGAAAACTGCCTTTGTTTCAGTGACTGCCACCCAAACTCACATTTCATTTCAGTGACACTCTCACCCCTATTGTGCGATAACACGAAACGAGCTACCCTTCTTTGCACTTTTTCGATGTCCTCCGTCAATCCCACCTGGCAAGGATCCCACACCGCTCAGCAATACTCCAGCAGAGGATGGACAAGTGTAATGTAGGCTGTCTCTTTAGTGGGTTTGACGCATCTTCTAACTGTTCCGCCAACAAAGCTCAGTTTTGGTTTCGCATTCCCCACAATATTATCTATGTGGCCTTTCCAATTTAAGTTCCTCATAATCATAATTCCTAGGTATTTAGTCGAATTGACAGCCCTTAGATTTGTGTGGTTTATCGTATACTCAAAATTTATTGGATTCCTTTTAGCACCCACGTGGATGACCTCGCACTTTTCTTTGTTTAGTGCCAATTGCGATTTTTTGCACCATACAGAAATTCTCTCTAGATCATTTTGTAAATGGAATTGATCATCTGATGATTTCACTAGATGGTAAATTACTGTGTTATCTGGAAACAACCTAAGGGAGCTCCACAGATTATCACCTAGATCATTTATGTAAATCAAGAACAGCAGAGGGCCTATGACACTACCTTGCAGAACGCCAGATATCACTTCTGCTCTACTCGATGATTTACCATCTATCACTACGGACTGTGACCTCTCTGAGAGGAAATCACAAATCCAGTCACACAACTGAGACAATAGTTCATATGCACACAATTCGATTAATAGTTGCTTGTGAGGAACGGTATTAAAAGCCTTCTGGAAATCTAGGAATACGGAATCGATCTGAGATCCCTCGTCGACAGCACTCATTACTTCATGGGAATAAAGAGCTAGCTGTGTTGCACAAGAATTATACTTTCTGAATCCGTGTTGATTATGTATCAATAAGTCATTTTCTTCAAGGTGATTCATAATGTTTGAGTACAGTATATGATCCAAAATCCTACTGCAAATTGAGGTCAGTGATATGGGTCTGATCATTGACAAGCTATTTCAATTTTTTCAATTATTATTTTTTTAATAAAAAAAGGAGACCTACACATGAGAGTTAGTAATTCCCACCCACCATCTTTTTTACTTTATAATTGTGCTGGCGTAAGCTGTCGCCAGCACACCGGTCGGCAAAGAGGTTGTGAGAAGATCAATAGTAGGTGCTGGATCGATCATACCTGTCAGGAGAGAGGCCAAAGACAGACTCGCAAGCAACATGCCGACAATGCCCCCTTGACTGCAAGTATTTAGATTGCTGCCACAGACTGGAAGGCAGTTTGAGGCACCACATCACGGATTGCGTGGCCCATTCCACCTGAGGTTCGAGTCTTCCCTTGGCCACGAGTGTGTGTGTTGTTCTTAGCATAAGTTCATTACGTAGTGTGTAAGTCTAGGGACCAATGACCTCAGCAGTTTAGTCCCTTAGCAATTTACCCACATTTGAACATTTGAGCTAGTCAGTTACAGTCGTAGTCCTGACCAGAGAGTCAGCTCAGTTACTAGCTCAGTCACTATTCTAGTTGGCATCCATCAGTTCATGTACTGGCTATGAGAGTCTAGTGATTATAGCTGGACTTGTACTTCACCAGCAGTGAGGCGAATGTGGATTATTGCGGAAGAGCTTGTACCACAACAACTTGCTTAAAGATAAGTAGCTTCTTATTCTTGTGAATAAAGAATCCTGTTAGTACATGTATGCAGTTGTGTTGTAGAAATAGGATACTGGCAACAAAACAATGTCCTCTCCTTGCTTCCCATGGTACAAGACTCTACAGTGGCAATTATGACACAAAAATAATAGTAGAAATCCTTCTGCAGAACAGGAGTTGTGAAAGAGAAACTTTTTCAGTTTATTTTCAAATATTACTTTGCTCTCTGTCAGATGTCTGCCGCTCGTGGTCTCGCGGTAGCGTTCTCGCTTCCCGAGCACGGGGTCCAGGGTTCGATTCCCAGCGGGGTCAGGGATTTTTCCTGCCTCGAGATGACTGGGTGTTGTGTCATCTTCATCATCATCATTCATCCCCATTACAGTCAGAGGAAGGCAATGGCAAACCACCTCCACTAGGACCTCGCCTAGTACGGCGGTGCGGGTCTCCCGCATCGTTCTCCTACGCTCCGTCACGGAGTATGGGACTTCATCATCATCATCTCTGTCAGATATTTTATATTGCTGTGTAAGTGATCAAGAATTTTGGTTGCAGCATTTTGCACCCCTTGTTGTGCTGAAGACAATCTTAATGTGGTGTAATTAATGTAATTTTTCTTCTGATACTGTAATTATGTACATCATTGAAATAAGGGCTTGCGTGTGCTCTTGTAGGACTGCATGTCAAGATTTGCACAGCCCTTTTCTGTCAAGTAAACATTTTATTTGACTGACTCTTAGTTTGTCTCAAAAAACTATTCCATAAGTTGCAAGGGATTGAAAGTGACCAAAGTGAGCCATTGTAGCATCTTCTGAGGAATAGCCTTTTGAAAAATTCTCAGAGCAAAGTATTCTGGACTGAGTCTCTGGGAGAATTATGTTAGATCAATGCATTATTGTTTTTGTTGTGGTCTTCAGGCCAAAGACTGGCTTGGCGCAGCTCTCCACGCCACTCTACCCTGTGCAGACCTCTTCGTCTATGAATCACTGCTGCAACCTACATTCATTTCAGCCCCCTTACTATATTCATCTCTTGGTCTTACTCCAAAATTTTTACCTCCCTTACTTCCCTCCAGTACAAAACTGGTTGTTATTCAAGTTCTGCCACAAATTCCTTTTCTTCTCATTTCAGTTCGTTACCATCTCAGTAGTTACATGATCTACCCTTCTGATTTTCAGCATTCTTCTGTAGGCCCACATTTCAAAAGCTATTATTCCCTTCTCCTCTGAATTTATTATCATCCATGTTTCAGACAAACTCTTCAGAAAAAACATCACAGCACTTCCCAACCACTTCTTCCCTTTCATGCCCTTCATCTCTTATGACTGCCCTATAGTTTCCATGCAGTCCCTATATTTTACCCCTTCTATTTCCAAAATTTAAAAGACAATATTCCAGTGAACATTATCAAAACCTTCTGTAAACCTACAAATGCTATAAACATAGGTTTGCCTATCCTTAACCTAAGTCTTAGGCTCAACGTGGCCTTGTGTGTTCCCACATTTCTCTGGAAACCAAACTGGTCTTTCTTGACACTGGTTACTACCAGCTTTTCCATTCTTCTGTAAATAACTTGCGTCAATATTTTGTAATCGTGACTCATTGAACTGACAGTCTGGTGATATTCACACCTGCCAGTTGCTGCTCTCTTTGTAACTCGAATTAGTACATTCTTCTCGAATTGTATGGGCATTTTGCCTGCGCCATAAGTCCTACACACCAGGTGGAATAGTTTTGTCTTGGATTTCTATCCTAAAAATATCTGTACTTCTGAGGGAATCTTGTGTACTCCAGGGGCCTCATTTGACTTAGGGCTCTCAGCACCCTGTCAAATTCTTTCACAGGATTGTGCCTCCTATTTCTTCTTTATTTACTTTATCTTGCCTTCCTTTAATATTGCCTTCACGTTCATTTCTCTGTGGGGCAAAGAAAAGTGTCCCAGAGAACAGAGTTCCAGGGTACAAAGCAGCACCACAGAGAAAAGGAAATACAATACTAACCTGACCATAACAGATGTTGAAAGTGACCACCACTCGTCTCTGCCTGGTCAGCAAGATGCTGAAAGCAGATTGAAACTGGACTGCTGTAATTGCTGCAGTGTTATCCGAAATGTTCTGCTGCAGTTCTTGAAGACTATGAGGGTTCTTGCAATACACGTTAGACCTGAAGACTCCTCACACAAAGCAATTGCACACTGACCGATCAGATGATCTGGATGGCCTGCTAGGGCTCTGTTAACAATTCTGTCAGGCATGAAGACTGTGTAAATGTGCTCCAAGGTTTGGCTAGCAGTATGGGCAGTTGCTCCATTCTATTGGGTGTCATGGAGTGTGGTTATATGCATACATTCACATCCGGTCATTTCCATTCATCCGAGCCACTTCTATTTGCCCTTCTGTATAGCTCCACTATATGCCATTTACATCTTTCATCTTTCCCATTTTTGCTTAGCACATCTGAGCTCTTGATATGCATACAACTGCTTCTCTTTTCTCCAAAGAACTCTTTAATTTTCCTGCAGGCAGTATCTATCTTTCCCCTAGTTATACAAGAAGCTTCAGTAGACCTACGTTTGTTGTCTAACCATTCTTGCATACCCATTTTGCAAGTTTCCACCACTCTCATTTTTTAGATGTTTGTATTCCCTTTCACCCACTTCATCTGCTGTATTTTTACATTTTCTCCTTTCATCAATTAAATACAATATCTCCTGTGATATCTAAGGATTTATATTAGGCCTTGTCTTTTTATGTATTTGATCCTCTGCTGCATTCACTATTTCTTCTTTCAAAGCCACCCATCAATCTTCTACTGTATTCTCTTCCTCTGCTTCAGATGGGCCTTTGAAACTCTCAGCAACTCCTCCTGTCTTCAAATTATCTAGCTCCCATCTCCTTCACATCCTACCTTTTTGCAAATTCTTCAGTTTTAATCTATGGTTCCTAATCAGTACACATCTGTACCTGTAAATGTCTTACAGTTTAAAATTTGGTTCTGATCTCTCTGACTTAACATAATGTTGACATTCTGTAACCTTCTGGTGCTTCTAGGTCTTTTCCACAAATATAACCTTCATTCATGATTCTTAAGCCAAGTATCAATCATGATTAAATTACACTCTGTGCAAAATTCTACCAGACAACTTCCTCTTTTACTACTTTCTCCCAATCCATATTCACCTAACATTTTTCCTTCCCTTCCTTCTCCTGCTATCGAATTCTAGTCTCCCATTACAATTAAAACTTCCCCTCCCTTAACCATCTGAATAATTTCTATTATCACATCATACATTTTGTTCAATCTCTTTATCATCTGCAGAGCTAGTTGGCATATAAACTCGTACTACAATTCTGGGTTTGGCTTTGTGTCTGTCTTGGTTATGATAATGCATTCACTATGCTGTTCACAACAGCTCAGCTGGACTTTTATTTTCTTATCCATTATTAGGCTTCTTCAACATTATTCCTATTTGATTTTGTATTTATAGCCCTGTACTTACCTCACTAGAAGTCTTGCTCATCCTGCCACTGAGCTTAAATAATCCTCACTATATCTAACTTTACCCCATCCATTTACCTTTTTAAATTTTCTAACCTACCTGCCCAATAAGGTATCTACGTTCCATGTTCCAACCCAGACAATGCCAGTTTTGCTTTTCCTAATGATGACATCCGTTTGAATAGTTTCCATCTGGAGAGCTAAATGGGGGACTATTTTACCTCAGGAATATTTTACCCACGAGGATGCCATCATCATTTAACTGGAAAGTGGAGCTGCATGCCCTTGGGAAAAATAATGATTGTAATGTGTTCTTGCTTTCAGCCTTAACAGTACCAGCATAGCAAGCCCATGTTGGCTGATGTTATGAGGCCAGATCAATCATCCAGATTGTTGCACGTGCAACTAGCGAGAGGGCTATTTCATTTATCAGAAATCTCATGTTTGTCTGGAATCCCCACAGGTAGTACTTCCATTGTGAATGCACCTAAGGTATGGCTGTCTGTAATCACTGAAGTACACAAGCCATCCCACCTCAGGAAGGTCCCTGGTTCATCAATGAACAAATGAACTATGATGAGAGAAGTAACATGAATTTTTTAATTTTGCAGGCTTTATACATCCGATTTTCAAACTTATTTTTCTCTTGTTGATACAAGTGTTTCTGATGTATGTTTACATTTTCAAATGTTTTCAATACTGTCTCTGGGTCACTTTGCTCTATACAGTCAAACATTGCTCCACTTAAAAGAAAAGTTGGCTCCTAGATGCTGTCCTACTTGCTGTGTATCTTTGAACTATTTTTTCTAAGTCAGATAACACTTTTAAGTTGGCAAACTTGCTTGTCTGGTCCATTTCAGCCATTTTGAATTTTTCACAGGCATCAAAGTAAACACGTGCTGAAGTGTGCTGGAAAAATTTTTTTTTCGCATTCTTAACCAGTCACCATTATTTTAATTACTCAGGATGTCTAACTGCTGAAAAGTATTGTAGTTTTTCATTTATTGGAATATTGTTTGTGTCATTGTCAGTTTACTTTTGTAGGTTACGAAATTTCTTATTTTGGGAAAACATTGCACCACAATAGAAGTGGAGTAAATTATCCCCAGGGTGCATTTCATTCCTACAAACATTTCAGACCTAGTTTACCACTATGGTGTGCTCCTGGCTGTGAACAACATTTGTAACCACTTTCAGATAGGTGAAAACGCCACTGAAATACAAGAGAACTGTTGGCAGTAGGTGATATTAGATTAGATTAGATTTACTTTCTTTCCAATTGATCCATAGTGAGGATGTCCTCCAAGATGTAGAACATGTCAGAAAAACATTAATACATGACAAATCTTTACAACTAAAGCAAATAAGCTAATGAACCTTCCACAGGTCCCAAGTGGAATGATTGTAATTTTATTTTATTTAATTTTTTATTTATTTATTTTAATGAACACTATATGAAAGCCGGCCGGAGTGGCCGAGTGGTTCAAGGCGCTACAGTATGGACCCACGTGACTGCTACGGTCGCAGGTTCGAACCCTGCCTTGGGCATGGATGTGTGTGATGTCCTTAGGTTAGTTAGGTTTAAGTAGTTCTAAGTTATAGGGGACTGATGACCTCAGCAGTTAAGTCCTATAGTGCTCAGAGTCATTTGAACCATTTGAACTATATGAAAGGATCATTTTACGACACTCATTTACTAAGATCACATTAATGCACTGAATTTAAAATAAAAAAATAAAAAATGTTTCTTTTTATTTATAAAGTAATAAACATATAAAGAGATACTACAATACTTATTTACAATGAGCACATTACTGCACTGAAATGGTGCAAAAGTTAGTTCCCTAAACAGGCCTCTGCAGGATGTTCTTGAATTCACACCACATATAACTCTCACTGCACATTTTTGTGCCCAGAAAACTGTAGCTTGGCTTGATGAATTGCTCCAAAAAATAATCCCATATGACATTATGGAATGAAAGTAAGCATAGTGTGCCAGCTTTTTCATTTTTATGTCCCCTTTGTCTAACAGAATTCGCATTGCAAATAGAGATTTGTTTAGACACTTCAGCAGTTCTGTGGTGTGCTCCTCCCAGTTGAATTTATTATCAAGCTGTAATCCCAAGAATTTAACACTGTCTCCTTCTTCCATCTCCTTGTCATCATATGTTAGGCATGTACTTGTGGGACATCTCTTACAAGTTCTGAACTGCATGTAGTGTGTTTTTTTTTTTTTTTTTTCAAAGTTTAGTGACAAAGAATTGGCTAGGAACCAGTGATTAATGTCCACAAATGTTTTACTAGTCAATCTTCCTAAGACTACACTTGATTTGCTATTTATTGCAATGTTTGTATCATCAGCAAACAAAACAAACTTGGCATCTGGTAATGTTACTGATGAAAAGTCGTTGATATACATGAGAAAAAGTAAAGGCCCTAAGATGGAACTTTGTGGGACCCCACATGTAATCATTTCCCAGTTGGATGATGCCTGATAGCTTAATACATGTCTCTTTCCTAATAATCCCCTTTGTTTCCTGCCAGAAATATAAGATTTGATCCATTTTACAGCATTTCCTATTACACTGTAGTATTCTAATTTACTTAAAAAGACATTGTGATGTCTAATGCCTTTGACACATCACAAAATATTCCAGTTGCCTGCAATTTTTTGTTTAATGAATTAAGTACATTTTCACTGTAAGTTTAGATAGTCTTCTCAATATCAAACCCCTTTAGAAATCTAAAGTGCGACTTTGACAGTATGTTATTTGTGATAAGATGGTTGTAAAGCTGATTGTACATTACCTTTTCTAATTTTTTTGAGAATGCTGGAAAAAATGAAATTAGACAGAAATTTGACCCATTTCTTTATCTCCTTTATTAAAAAGTGGCTTAACTGTATTACAGCCCAGACACTCTTGTGAAATGCCTACAAGCCACTAGGAGGAATGAGATATTGCAGAGGAAAGCTGAAAACCTTTTTAATATTGCAGCAAGAACCAAAATCAATAAACTGAAGTCAGAGGAGGAATTAATTCATGTCCAGGTTTCCCTCAGATTTTTACTAATAAAGAAGAAGCACAGTATGTAAAATGTGTTTTGCAGTTGAGTGAATTTGGGTTTCCTGTCACTCCAATGGAACTCAGAATGATTGTGAAGTCATACCTCTCCATGCAGACATGTATACTTTCCAAATTCAAAGACAATTGTCCAGGCCATGAATGGCTCTTGGGTTTCATCAAAAAGCACCCTAAAGTTTCTGTACTTTTTGCAACCAATATTAAAAGGTGTAGAGCTACTGTTGAGAGCATCTTCTCAGAGGATATGTTGACACTTGCATGCTGAACTGAAAAATGTCCCAGCAAGCAGTATATGGAACTTCGATGAAACCAATCTCACTGACAATCCCGAGAAAAAGAAAGTCCTCACAAAAGCAGGTTCAAAATATTCAGGAAACATTCGTAACTCCCCCAAGAGCAGCATATCTGTAATGTTTGCTGGCAAGGACGAGGAAGAAATTTTGTCTACATTCGTTGTTTACAAATCAGTACATTTATGATCTACACGGACAGAAAATGGGTGCACTGGATGCCTTTACTCACATAGCCCTACTGGATGATTTGACTGTAACACATTCAGTGAGAGGTTCACTAAGTTGATGCTACTGAGATTGAAAAAGCTAGAAGGAAAGAAGGTAGTAATCTGTTATAATTTGTCCTCACATTTGAGAAACTATGTCCTAGAGCTCTCTGGTGAGAATAACATTTCATTAATCTGTCCACCAGCAAACAGCACCCGTATTACATGGCCTTTATACATTGCTTTCTCTGGACCCATGAAAGCAGCCTGGAAGGGGAATATTTTCCTGAATTAATTACTGATGTTACTGATGATAGAGCTACAATCAGTTCAATTAAAACGTCTGAGAAATCACAGAAGTGGTCAATCCTGAAAGACATGAAGTGTGACTTTGATGAAATAACTTGCACCATTCAGCCTCCAAAACAGATAAGCCAATGTGGTTTTTGTTTTTATTTTTATTTTTTTGTGTGCCAGCGCTTGGTAGATATTGGAGTTAATAACTCACAATGTAGACTACCTTTTGTGTTAAATGTTTGATCTGTAAAAATATATTGGTAATAAAATTTGTTTATGCTTACATGAATGCTATTTTTCCTTCATTCCTATGGTCAAACATTGCAGCTCTGTAACCCTTATTTCTAATCAGTAGCAGCTCATGAGTGTATGTTCTGGGTGTTCACAAATTTAGATAAATTTGAGACTGTGAAACTAATAGTGTCTGCTGTGTAACAGTTACGCTTATCAACAAGTTTAAACAACTACAGCCACTGCCAATAATAATAATAATAATAATATGCATAATTTATCTGACAAAAGAAAGTCTTGTTTTTGTGGAATTTGTTGTTTTATACATAATTAAATACAGTTTAGGGCAAGATTGAAATAATGGGCAAACTTTTGCAACTTTTCATTTCACATTTTTGTGTGAGTAATGAGTTTTTGTGCTTTTCCATATTTTCAGACAAATGTACAAGATCCCCAACAGATGTATTAAACCACAAATTTACTCCCAAGCTGAGAATCAGATGTTCTTATGTTGCACCCACACTACAACTTATGCTAATTGTACGCTTCCTTGTTACATGTTTGTCTGCAGTCACGTCTATTTGATTTCGTACTCTCTCAATCAACAGATCTGGTCTCGATGGTCATAGTCACTTTGAAGCTAAATTTTTCTGGTTATTTACTTCTCTGTTCCCAGATGAGATTTTCACTCTGCAGTTAAGTGTGCAGTTATATGAAACTTCCTGGCAGATTAAAACTGTGTGCCAGACCTAGATTAAAACTCGGGACATTTGCCTTTCGTGGACAAGTCCTCTACCGAATGAGCTACCCGAGCACGATTCACGGCCCGTCAACATAGCTTTACTTTTCTGTTAGCACTTAAAATAGATTTGACACAGTTCATATTTACTCTGTACGCGAAAGCTGATCCTCGCATGGTAAACAACCAACTCCAAAGACGAAGTGCCATTTGTGGAAATGATTAATTCAAGTAGTAATGTCTACCCGATCAATTGGCTAGAGTACAGATGAGGCACAGAAATCCATAAGGTCTTAAAGCACACAGCTGATGATCCCACATTTAAGTGATTGTTGGAGAAACCAGTGAGACAGCTTTTTGTGAATGTTCATATTGCCATATAGAAGAAGGTGTAATTCGATGAATGACGAACACTAACTTCACTTAACGAAGGTTTATTCAGCACTTGCACATACAAGAGTGCGGAGCGAACTGCCTCCGGCCAGAACACATACGGTATATATATAGCTACAGAACATTCCAGTACAATGATTCTTGACATTCGTGGATACTTCTAGAATGTACTCAAACCGAATATAGAAATTAAAATTGTACAGTCCAGGTGAGTTTTGAACTCACGAACCTCCATCAACAGTTTTGTATCATAACCACTACACGACGGTGTCACTCAGCTTCTTCTGTGACACTGCTCCCTCCTTAAGGGAACAGTGTCTTGGCGTTACATCCTCCTAGTCCGGGAATGAGTCATCGGTCCTGCACGCTCCGACTCCCAATGACTGATGCTCGCCCTGGCAGTGATCTTCTTACAACTTCTTTTGCCTTTACGCTCTTCGTCACATTTTCAGTTGTTGCCTGTTGCTGGAACTTCGAATTTACTCTGGGTGGCAGGATCCTTGTAGGGCTTCATTCGAAGGATGTGGACCGTATCTCTGATCTTTTGTCGTCTTGTGTCGGGGTTGAAATCTTCAGCTTCATAAGTAACATCAGACAACTGTCTTACAACCCAAAGTAGTGCCTGAGGAGCTTCTCAGAGAGACCGACCTTCCAAAGATCCAGACGAGGTCACCAGGCTGGTAGACAACAGGGCGGTGGCTCGCATCATACCTTCGGCGATCGTTTTCTTGAGCCTGCAGCGTGCGGAGTCGAGCTAACTGCCGAGCTTCCTCAGCTCTGGTTAACACCTGGCTGATGTAGTCGCCATCCACGTCGTCAGAATCTAATGGAAACACAGTGTCCATCACGCCTCGTGACCATGCACCAGGAAAAATGGCGTAAATCCTGTGGTGTCTTGTTTGACGGTGTTGTAGGCAAACATCACGAAAGGTAGCACCTCATCCCAACTGCTCTGCTCAACATTGACACACATTGATTGCATGTCGACCAAGGTCTTCAGTAAGCCCATAAGTTTGCCGATGATAGGCAGTCGTCATGTGATGAGTAAAGTTGCACCGACGGTTTATCTCTGTCACAAGATTCGATTGAAAACATTCCCTCGATCCATAATTAACGACCTGTGGCACCATGTTTTAATACATTGTCTTCCACCATGAATTTGGCTACCTCGGGTGCTTCAGCTGTTTTCACGGCTTTTGTGATGGCATAGCGTGTCAGATAATCAGTGCAAACAATAATCCATCTATTGCCACTAGCAGACACTGGGAATCGTCCAAGGAGGTCAATCCCAACACGCTGGAAAGGTGTTTCGGCTGGTGGAATTAGTATGGGTCAGCCAGGTGGTTTCTGAGGAACTGACTTTCTACTCTGTGACACTCTCTACAGTGCGACACATAGTGACGGACACTCCTAAATAAACCTGGTATTGTAGGTCTTAATAAATCCTACATGTCTAGCCTCAGGTGTGTCACGGAATTTCTGTAGAACATCTATGCACATGTATTTAGGGATCATTGGTAGCCACCTCTTTTCAAATGGATCAAATTTTTCTTACAAAGTAATCCATTAACTACCTTAAATTGTCCTTTCACATCCTCTGACCGATTTAAGGCAAGCATAATTTAAGATATCTTGGCATCCTTCTTCTGCTCAGCAGAGAGATCCTGGAGTGCAGCGAGACAGTCACTATCTTCATCAAAGTCTTGCTGGTCTTGCACAGGGTTTCTTGAGAGACAGTGTTTTCTTCCACTTTTGTGCACTATGGTAATGTCATATTCTTGAAGACGTAGTGCCCACCTGGTGGGTCGTCCTGCTGGATCCTTAAGACCTGTCAACCAACAAAGTGAAAGATGGTCTGTAACAACTGTGAATGGCCTTCCATAGAGATAATGTAGAAATATGCACATGGCCCAGATCACAGCAAGAGATTCTCTTTCTGTAGTTGAGTAGTTTCTCTCAGCTTTTGTAAGTGTCCTAGAAGCATAGGCTATAACCTCCTCTTTTACATCCGAAATTCGCACCAGAACAGCACTGATCCCATGCCCACTGGCGTCTGTGTGGTAGTTCTGTAGGTGCTCTCTCATCATACAGACCAAGTACAGGGTCAGTCATCAGAGATTTTCACAGGACATCGAAAGAATCTTGTTGAGTACCACCCCAGATAAACTTAGAACTGGCTTTTAACAACTCTTGGAGTGGCCTGGCTTTGACACAAAAAGTCTTTAACAAAATGACGGTAATAAGAACATAATCTGTGGAAGCTTCGCACATCAGTAATACTTTTAGGAATAGGAAATTCCGTTATAGACCTCACCTTTCCTGGGTTTGGTCGCACACCTTTGTTTGACACAAGGTGTCCAAGTATTTTGATTTCTTTTGCTCCAAAGAGACACTCTCTTGGATTAAGGTTCAGTCCACCTTGTTGGAGACACTTAAGAATGGCCCTCAGTCTTTTGACGTGTTCATCAAATGTCTCTGAGAACACTATAATGTCAACTAAATAACAGAGACACATCATCCACTTCAGGTGACTTAGAAGATTATCCATCATTCGTTCAAAAGTTGCTGGTGCATTACACAAACCAAACGGCATTACCTTAAACTCATACAGGCCATCAGGGGTGAAGAATGCAGTTTTCTCGTGATCAACCGCATCTACTTCGATTTGCCAGTATCCCAAGTACATGTCTACGGGTGAGAAAATCTTAGCCCACTTTAGACAATCTAGTGTATCATCAGTTCGTGAAAGGGGGTTAACGTCCTTTTTCGTTATCTTATTAAGCTTCCTGTAATCAACACAAAAGCACCAACTGCCATCCTTCTTCCTGACGAGGACCACTGGTGACGACCATGGGTTCTGCCAAGGCTGAATGATGTCATTATTCATTTTCTCTACCTCGTCGCAAATTATTCGACGTTCAGTTCTCTGGCTTATTGGTTGATGGTCTCCAGTGCTAATCTGGTGGTTCACCATCAATTTGTCTAATTTCCTCTTCACCTGTGGATTGAAGCAGTCAGAGAACTCTTGAAGAATGGAAAGTAGCTTCTTCTGTTGTTCCTTAGTGAAATCTGGTGATAGTCAAGCTACAAGATCTTGTCTCGTAGTGGTAGCGCTAATTTCACCCACAGACTCGGAATGGGAGGTTTCCATGACACTCAGCAGTTCTTCAATTAATAGCTCGGCGTTTGCTATGCACATGCATCTTGGAAGGATCTGCAGTTCTCGGCGACAGTTAACTATCCGCAATTCACTGAATCCGTTCTTATTCGAGACGACAGAGGCTGAGATGGCCAAGTTATTCTTCAGTGGTATGCTTCTCTTACATTCCACCACAAGATCTATGGGTTGACGCATGGTACGACACGTGATACTTACCTTTCTAGCACTGATTGCGGGAATGATCACTTCATCCAGCACACATAGTCTCCACACACTCAGATGCACATCTTCCTGTCCACGATATCTCATCTCGTCTAGCATAATCTTCAAGCGACCACACTCTATAATTGCCTGAGAAGCTTTCAAAAAGTCACATCTGAGAATGATGTCATGACTACACTCTTGTAAGACAATGAATTCCAAGGGCTGTGTATGGCCACTAATTCCCACATGAATGACACATCTTCCTGTAAGTTTTACGTATTTCCCATTAGCCACCTTCAGCAGAGACGTTTTGCTGATAACGAATGTGGTTTTGTGCAACTTTCGACGGTACTTCTCCGAAATGCCTGAATATGATGCTCCAGAGTCCACAAGAGCTCAGGCTGGTTGGCCATCCGTGAGGATATCGACGTAGTTTCCTATCATTTTTGTAGAGATCGACAGCGGAGGATCTTTATCTTCGGTGCCCTCACCTCTGAGGAAGGTCGTACACTTTAGTTTTCCAGGTTGCAGTGGCTAGGTGATCGGCTGGAGCTTCTAAACAGCGATGGAGACCTCGATCGGCATGTTGGGGAGTGTCCTCTCTAGCGGTTAGCTTGCGGCAATGGTGACCTACGTAGTTCTGCACCCACATCTTCCTGTTCATCTTCGTCGTCCTGGAGTTGGCGTCGGCTAAGATCGGTCTGCTGTCTTCTGGCGCGGGCGTCATAAAATATCTGACGCCTTTCTCGACAGTAGCACACCACATGTCCCAATCGTTCGCAGTGGAAACATACTGGTTCGTTGTCCTGGATCCTATAGGCGTCGGTCTTCTTTGGTGCCCAAACAGGTTCCTCATAAAGCATTCTAGGAATGTAACTTCACCTGGGTCTCGACTTTCTCACCGTTTTAAAGGGGAATGAAGGGCGAGAGATTGGGTTCAGTGTCTGTTCCACTTCCTCCCTTGGTTCTGGCTCTGAGCACTATGGGACTTAACATCTGAGGTCATCAGTCCCCTAGAACTTAGAACTACTAGATCTGCACGGCCACTTCCTCCCTTATGACCTCTTGAAGCGTCTCAGGTTTTTGCTCACCGTGCAATCGAAGTGCCTTCTGAACTTTCTCTCTCACTATCTGATGAAGAACTCTTGTGAAATCAGTTTCTTCCTCTATCACAGACATCGATACGACATTTGGAAGCCGTTCAAACTTCTTGTCTGTAATTCTTTTTGGTGCATTGTCTCGATATACTGGCACCGTTTTATGAAGTCGCCTGCTGTCGAAACCTCCTTCAGGAGTAGGGCTTGATACATGTCCTCAACAACACCCTTCATGAGATGTGCAGCCTTATCTTCCTCCTTCATTCTAAGATCCACTATTTTACACAGCTCCAAGATGTCTTGAATGTAGGATGCTGTAGTTTCTCCTGGACAGCTTGCACTTGTGTCATTGTGTGTCACCGAAGTACTTGCGCAGTTCCGCCTGGAATACTTCCCAGATTGAGAACTTCTCCCTGTTGTTCTCATACCATTGCTTGACAGTGCCCTCCTAGTAGAAAAATACTTTAGCCAAACACACGGTGTCATCCCATTCGTTAAATTTGGCTATACGCTCATATACCTTCAGCCACTTGTTTGGATCTTGGCCATCGTCACCAGAGAACCCAGAAGGATGTCTCATGTGGTGGCACACAGTTGCTGTCATCGTAGCCGTCCTCTTCTTCTTCTGTCTCCGATAGACTGGGATCTGTCAAATAGGGCTCAAACTCGGGATTCTCGCCACGTAAATGGCGCCTCTGTTATGACCTGATGGAGACACTGTGTCGTCGATAATGTGCGCTATCACAAGTTTCAATTCCCAGCACGTCCACCAGAATAATGTCACATAGAAGAAGGTGTAATTCAATGAATGACGAACACTAACTTGACTTAATGAAGGTTTATTCAGCACTTGCACATACAAGAGCACGGAGTGAACTGCCTCTGGCCAGAACACATACAGTATATATACAGCCACAGAAAATTCCAGTACAATGATTCCTGACATTCGTGGATACTTCTAGAATGTACTCAAACCGAATATTGAAATTAAAATTGTACAGTCCAGGTGACTTTTGAACTCACGACCCTCCATGCATCAGTTTAGTATCACAAGCACTACACCACAGTGCTACTCATCACTTACAGTGTGGGTGTACAACTCATATAAACCTGACTCACCATAAGATCGGCAGATTTCAGAACCACGAATAAATGCTACAATGCCACAATCAACGGTGATGTGCTTCAGGCCCTTATGATTCTTAGCAACTCAAATGGATTACTGTATGATAAAATTCAAAACGTAATACACTGTAACTCATTCAGAAATGTCTGAAGCTCACGGTCTCAATGTAGTGTTTTCACTTCCCGAGCACGGGGTCCCGGGTTCAATTCCTCGTGGGGTCAGGGATTTCCACCTGCCCCGAGATGACTCGGTGTTGTGTCATTTTCATCATCATCATTCATCCACATTACGGTCAGAGGAAGGCAATGGCGAGCCGCCTCCATCAGGAATTCGCCTAGCACAGCAATGCGGGTCTCCTGCATCGTTCCCCTATGCTCTGTCAAGAAGGCTAGGACTTCATTTCCATTTCCATTAGAAACACACAAAATAGGTTTTTCTGTCGGTATAACTATAAAATATACTGATGTATGATCTAATTTTACTATATAGTGAGTGCACTGGCGTATCTGAGGAGTGTGCTATCATCTAGCAGTATTTACACCGAACGAACAGGGATAAAAGTCTGCCGCAATGTGCTACCACCTGGTGGCATTGATGTAAACTTGCAGTTGGCTTGTAAAGTCTAGGTGTGCACATCGTGAACCATGCACATTGCTTGTCAAATCCACAAGTACTTGGCCCATAAGGCAATTACGTCACCCCACTTCCACATGCGCTAAACCTCCTTAAAACGTGCACGACTGAATGTGTGCTCACGATCCTGACACCAAGTTTTGCAGAGTGTAGAAGAGCAGTAGTACAGTAGATTTAAGTGCCACTTCTTCCAGGTTGCAACACTACGTTATGTTTAACAGCATTCGAAGGAAAATAACCAATAAGTCCGCAAGGTGTTGAAAGTTAGGGTGCAGTAGCCATCACTATTTCTAATGTAACTGCTGCCTTTTCTTTCATTCCTAGAGTAAAACATTACTCCAGCCCTCTGTAAACCTTATTTTTACTGTAATTTAGACATCCTGTGAGAGGTATCCGAAGGGCAAGGAAAGTTTGCTCCACTTTTTTGTAAATGATCTAAAATAGAAAGAAAATGTTATATGAAGAGATATGAATATAGATTACTTTGCAAAAGACTGTATTAACTACTGAAATATTTTGAAAAACAAAAGTGTTAAAGAAACCCTGTTTTGAATCGAATTTCTTTAAAGATTTGTAAAAAGTGGAGCAGAGTAACCTCTAATGATGGTATGCAGTTTACTGTCGACAGTCAAAAAAGTTGTATTTATTTATTTCTTACTCCATAGATCCAACTGTGATAAAAGTGTGTCAGTAAACAATCAATACAAAGATAGTACTAAAGCAGTCAATCAGACAAAAGTAATACTATGTTTGCTGTACACATATGTCGTAAGAGTGACAGATTACATCAAACATTACTCATAAAAAGTGGAAAAAAAAATTAAAAACCAGTGGAAATGACTACGAATGTTACATGGGTATGGTATCTACGTCATTGCTCAAACTTAAACTATGGTATATTACACTCAAAATATCTAGTCCACAGACCTAGATGGCTTTTTTCATTGTGGCTAAAACACTCTTCTAAACTGTAAAATGACCTTTCCAGTAGAAACTGCTTCAGATGCTCCCTAAAAGAGGAATGGTTATCAAATTTGTTTTTGATATCTGGAGGGAGAGCATTAAAAACTTTTGCACCAGAGAACTGCACACCCTTTTGTGCCATGGTCAGGTTTTTACATTCATTGTGGAAATCGTACTTTCTCCTAGTATCACATCCATGGTATTCACTATTTCTTTTAAGAAACTCAGTATTTTTGCTGTTGAACCCCATAAGAGAAAATATGTACTGGGACATGACAGTGAGAATTTTTAGTTTCTGGAAAAGGTTTCTAACACTGCTCATTACTCTTATAACACATTTCTGGGCGAAGAG
Organism: Schistocerca americana; assembly: GCF_021461395.2. Classification (NCBI taxonomy): domain Eukaryota; kingdom Metazoa; phylum Arthropoda; class Insecta; order Orthoptera; family Acrididae; genus Schistocerca; species Schistocerca americana. The sequence continues at coordinate 22,223,709 of NC_060129.1, read as the reverse complement.
TATTTTCTTTGCTACTGTTTGGTTTCCCCAAAATATAATACCATATGTTATAAGAGAACAGAAATATCCATAGTATGCTACTTTCATTGTGTGCACGTTTCTACTCTCTGAGAGAACTCGTAGGGCAAAAATCGATGAGCTGAGTCTCTTCTGGAGATTTATTATATGATGAGACCAGTTTGCTCTGGAGTCAATTAAAATGCCTAAAAACTTTCTTGTTTCAATTCTGTCCATTGAATCTGTTCCACATTTCACAGTTAATTCATCCTCCATTTTAGCAGTTGCAGTGAACTGAATATAATTCGTCTTACTAAAGTTCAACGAGAGTCCATTGAAGCTAAACCATTTCACTAAATCAATAAGAATATTCATAACAGATCCTTGAAAATCTTCACAATCAAAATGTTGGTGTAATCTGCAAAAATGGTAAAAAAGCACTGTAACATTGTACATTGAGGTAGGTCATTTATAAATATGAGGAATAGTAGAGGACCAAGAATGGCTCCTTGGGCATTCCAGTCAGATGAAACCAGACCACTATGGATCTCATTGGTACTATCTACTACTACCTTCTGCTTCCTATCTTTGAGGTATGATTCCAACCACTTATTTGCTAAGTCACTTATTCCTAATAGGTCTGCTTTCTGTAATAGGATTTGGTGGTGCACAGTGTCAAACGCTTTTGACAAGTCACCAAATAATCCAGTTGTTACCATTTTGTCATTAATTCATCCCAGAACTTTATTTGTGAAACCATAAATTGTTTGTTCAGTCGACCGTCCCTTCCGGAATCCAAATTGACATTTGCTGAGAATGTTATATTTAGGTGTTCCAAAATTCTTGTATGCATAATCTTTTCTAGTATCTTAGAAAAGGCCATTAGAAAGAAAATTGGTGTGTAGTTTGAGACTTCTTGTTGTAAGGATGCATTAAAAATTTGGCTAAGTACATCACTAATGTAAGCACAGCACTGTTTTAGTAAATTATTAGAGATATTTTCCACCCCAGCGGAATAAGAATTCTTGAGGGAGATGTTTATTCTCTTAATTTCTGATGCTGTGACAAATCTAATGTGAATTTTACCTGTATGTTTGTGTATAGTCTTTTGCATATGACTTAAAACTTAATTAACAGAGCCCTTGCATCCTATCTGTTCTGAAACTGACAAGAAGTGGTTGTTGAAGATATTGGCTATGTTATCAGGATTGTGTACTAGATTACCTTCATGTTTAATTTTGAGTTCTTCAGAAGTTCTTATGGTTTTCCCTGTCTCCCTTCTAACAATGCTCCAGATAGTCTTAATTTTGTTATGAGAGTTATCAATTTCTTGATCATAATACATTGCTTTTGATTTTTGTATTACCTTCTTCAGTATCTTACGATAGATTTTGTAATGGTTAGTTGTCATAGTGTTCTTAGACACTCTAGTTGCAATGTAAAGTTCCCTCTTTGTTCTACATGATTGTTTAATTCCCTTTATGATCCAGGGCTTGTTCTGCGATGTACCAGTTTTGCTTCCAACTACCTTTTTTGGGAATACCTCTTCTAAGAAGGCTGATAACTCATTTATGAATATATTAAATTTGGCATACTGGGTTCGAGTCCATCTGTTGCAGTTTGTGTTTAAAGACTTCAAGTGAATCACTAGTCATTATCCTAATAGATTTCCAGATGGGGATTAGTTTCTTGAGGGGTGTACTGTCATGCAGACAGACTATTCAAGACAGGGGTGACAGTGAAGCAACGGTGCCTACTTAAATCTATAAAAATATTGTCTATCGAAGACTGACTCTCGGGTGTGATTCTCGTGGGACAGTCAACTACTGGAATAAGATTATATGAATTCATCAGATGCTGGAGCTCTACTTTCTTGTTGTTTTCAATTAAAAAGTCTACATTAAAATCCCCCAGAATAATTATTTCCTTATTTTTAGAAAATGAAATAGATAACAATAATTCTATTTGCACCAGAAAGGCCCTAAAGTTAGTTCCAGGTACCCTGTAAGTTGCCACTACTATAACTGGTGAGCTATCTACTGCGACTTCTGTTGCACAGGCTTCAAATAGTTGTTCTAGACAGTATTTACTTGCATCTATAGATCTAAATATGACATTATTTTTAACAAAAATAGCTACACCACCTCTTTCCTTGTTGTCTTTAGAGTAGTAGCTTGCAATGTTGTAGTTAGAATCTAAATGTAATAAGTTAATGCCCTTTGTGATATGATGTTCTGCAAAGCTTAATATTTGAGCATTGTTTATACAATTTCTGTCATTTATATTAACTGAAAGCTGATCTACTTTGCTGTTAAGTCCCCTAATGTTTTGATGAAAGATGAACAGGTTAGACTTGTTTGTAGAGATGTCATTTATCTTGGGTGCTTCCTGTTCTTTGTATCTGTAGTTAAAAAAATGTTTCAGATGCAGTGGGCATACTACTTTCCGTCTGCCTGCTGTTCCATGTGCAGTCTGCTTGGCTATTGTGTTTTCTTCTGTTGTTGGTGGAACATGTTTTTGAAAGCTCAGCAAATTTTTACTTTTGAAAGAGATGGAATTAGCATTAAATGTTGCTTGAAAAATGGAATAAAGTACAGCATCACATTCCAGATGTTGCCTGTGGCTTTTGGCGAACCTACCCGGAGTAAGACAAGGGTTTAAAAGTGGTATACACATTCATAAAGGGTCTGGGAGACATTGGAGAAAACAACTGTCCTGTACGTCATAGCACATCGATTACTGATGGTACTGTGGAATAAGTAAGGAAAATGGATCTGGAAAATCATTGAGTCACCATCAGAAAGGTTGCTGATGACATTGGCGTTTCCTTTGGCTCATGCCAAGTGATTTTTTCAGATGTTTTTGGCATGAAGCATGTAGCAGCAAAGCTCATTCCAAAATTGTTGTATGTGGACCAAAATGCCATTGCATAGTCATCACTCAGGAGTTGCTGAAAGATTTTGGCAATGATCCATAACTTCTAGAGCAGAATGTAACAGGTGATGAAACATAGGTATATGGGTGTGATGTCAAAACCAAGGTCCAAAAGTCCCAATGGAAACTGCCTGAAGAGCCAAGACTGAAAAAAAATTGACAAGCTCAAACACATGTGAAGGTTCTTCTCACTGTTTTCTTCGATTACAATGGGACAGTGCATCACGAGATCCTGCCTTATCGTTGTACAGTCAATAATGAATACTACCTAGAAGTTATGCAATTTTTGTGTGTAGCAATACAAAGAAAACAATCAGAATTGTGACAAACCACTCACGGAAATTGCATCATGATAATGCTCCCACTCAAATCTCAGTGCTTGTATTTAATAATGAAATTCACCAAACACCTGTGTAATTTAGATGTTATTTTATGTTATTTTCACTACCAGTTTCAGCAATTCGTTATGCCATCTTCAGGTCCCAAATGCACCTCTTAAAAAATAATGAATATCTGCATACTGGGACCATTTGTTTCTGGGTGTCATGAATTCCTTTCAAGTGCTTCCTTTGAAGACTTGACTGAAACGAGTTTCAATCACATTTCCAAAATAAATCACACAACAGCTCATTATAATCATAAAATCAAAGTGATATCAGATACAAAGAAAGTAGATATAGACGTATGCAAGGTAATGTATTAGGCAAATTTAGATGAGATAAGTCGTAACATAGTAGATGTACTGGAAAGTGTAAATGACATACCCCGACCTCAGAAACTGCGGCTAAGATCACGTCGTCTCCAGATGATGCTAGTCTTCGAAGGAAGCACTTGAGCTACGAATTCGTGGCATTCAGAAACATGTGGCCCCAGTATGCCAGTACAGATTATTTTTGAGAGGTGCATAATGAATTGTGAAAACTGGCACTGAAAATAAAATACAATAACATCTCAATTGCACAGCTGTTTGATGAGTTTCATTGTTAAATATTTGAGCAGCTGTTGTCCCATGTCCACAGTGGATCAACAGAGACTCAATGCTTGTAAGATATTTTTTGGTGGAAAACAAAACCATTATGTTGCCTCACACACCATATTCACCAGACATTGCCCCTGCAACTTCTTGCTGTTCCTGAGGCTGAAAATAACTATGAAAGGATGTCGTTTTGCCACCACAGGTGAGATAAAAAGAGAATCACTGAAGGAGCGGCACACCATAATGAAAACTGAGTTCCGGAAGTGCATCCAAGATTAGAAAAAGTGTTGGGACAAGTGTATTATATCTGAAGTGGATTACTTTTAATGGGATAAAATTTATGTTGATGTATAAATAAAGATTCTTTAAGAAAAACAAAATTTCTTATTACTTCTTGATCACATCCAATATATTCCCTGAAGTTCGGTACATCATAGTCTCGCCAACTCATTTCCGCATGGTACCAGTTGGAAATACTGGTTTTGATTCATTTTTCTCAACTGAATATAACTTTTCTTTGCATTAAGGGTCAGCTTGTTGGCACTGAACCATGATGTATGGACTTAAGGATCTGTTCAGTTCTTGTAGACAGAGATTCCTTAACATCGCATGCCATTACAATAATCTCATCTGCAAACAACATAATCTTCACTGCAGTTCCTGAGGTCAGTATGTCATTTATTTATATAAACGAGGAACATAAGGGGCCTAACACACTACCTTGCAATAGATCTAATTCTACTTTCTTTGCATTAGCTGTCACACTCATTTTACGATTATAATGAGCTGTTGTGTGGTCTACTTTGCAAATATGGATTGAAACCACTAGTTTTTTTAACCCTTTGATTCCTACTGCTTCTAGCTTACCTAAAGAATTTCAAGAATAACAGTTTGAAAAGCTTTAGAAAGATCTAAATTAACTTCTACAATACTATTGTTGTTTTCTAGTAATTTCATCTGTGTAACCCATTTTTTGTACTTCTTTACTTCTGCCTGCTCAAAAGCCATGTCAAGTACTGTTCAGTAGCTTCTGCTTGTTTACACATTTGTTGTTTCATTGATCTATAAAATACTTTAGAGTTTCGACAGTGATGAGATGAGTGGTATAGGTTGATCATTTTCAGCTTTTTGCCTGAATATGGTTCTGACTTACAAAAGTTTTAATCTGGGGGGGGGGGGGGGCACACTCCATCGGTGATTGATAAATTAGCAGTGTTAGCCAAAGGCTTTGCAGTTTGTTGTTTTGCCTTTGCAGTTACCTGTGGATAAATTTTCTTGTAAGTCTTTAAATATACTATACTGGGGACCTATGGATCTTTATTTGATAACCAGATCTTTTTAGAGTCCTACAGGAAGTCTTAATTTCTGACACAATCCAGAAACTAGATTTAGTAATTTCATACAAATGGATTCTGGTCACTTTCATGGGGAAGCACATTTTTAAATCAGTCAAAAACACTGATGAGAAAGCATTATATGCTTTGTTAGTACCTGATAGTGAAACTACTTACAACCAGGATTTATTACTTACACTGTTTATAAAAGTAGCGGGGTTTTCCACTGAGAAATTTCTTCTGTAAGAAAGATGCAGATCCTGTTCTTTCACAGGCAGATTTGGAATTGTAAGAATGAGAGCATTATGGTGAGATGGCCCTAATAGTTTCTCTCTCTGTGGTGTCCATATTTCAAAGCATGTTGTCTTTAAGACTTTCAGTTCTGTTTATTATTCTTGTGGGGCTATTTATAAGAGAGAATACATTAAAATTGTGCAATACGTTAAGAAATACCTCCTTTCGTGCAGATTCATTCACAAGATATATGCTGAAGTCGCCACAGACAATTATAGTGGCTTTTACAGAAAATATAATGTCCAGGAGAGACTCTAACTTATTAATGAAGGTGTTTGTGTACCCACAGGTGCTCTATACAGGGTGGTCCATTGATCGTGACCGGGCCAAATATCTCACGAAATAAGCATCGAACGAAAAAACTACAAAGAATGAAACTTGTCTAGCTTGAAGGGGGAAACCAGATGGCGCTATGTTTGGCCCGCAAGATGGCGCTGCCATAGGTCAAACAGATATCAACTGCATTTTTTAAAAATAGGAACCCCCATTTTTTATTACATATTCATGTAGTACATAAAAAAGTATGAATGTTTTAGTTGGACCACTTTTTTCGCTATGTGATAGATGGCGCTGTAATAGTAACAAACATATGGCTCACAATTTTAGATGAACAGTTGGTAACAGGCAGGTTTTTTAAATTAAAATACAGATCGTAAGTATGTTTGAACATTTTATTTCGGTTGTTCCAATGTGATACATGTACCTTTGTGAACTTATCATTTCTGAGAACGCATTCTGTTACAGCGTGATTACCTGTAAATACCACTTTAACGCCATAAATGCTCAAAATGATGTCTGTGAACCTCAATGCATTTGGCAATACTTGTAATGACATTCCTCTCAACAGCGAGTAGTTCGCCTCCCGTAATGTTCGCACATGCATTGACAATGTGCTGACTCATGGTGTCAGCCATTTTCAGTGAATCATGATAGCAAATATCCTTCAACTTTCCCCACAGAAAGAAATCCGAGGAAGTCAGATCCCATGAACGTGTGGGCCATGGTATGGTGCTTTGACGACCAATCCACCTGTCATGAAATATACTACTCAATACCGCATCAACCGCACACAAGCTATGTGTCAGACATCCATCATGTTGCAAGTACATCGCCATTCTGTCATGCAGTGAAACATCTTGTAGTAACATCGGTAGAACATTACGTAGAAAATCAGCATACGCTGCACCATTTAGATTGCCATCGATAAAATGGGGGCCAATTATCCTTCCTCCCATAATGCCGCACCATACATTAATCCATAAAGGTCGCTAATGTTCCACTTGTCGCAGCCATTGTGGATTTTCCGTTGCCCAATCGTGCATATTATGCCTGTTTATGATACCGCTGTTGGCGAATGACGCTTTGTCGCTTAATAGAACCCGTGTAAAAAAATCTATCGCCCCGTAATTTCTCTTGCACCCAGTGGCATAACTGTACACAACATTCAAAGTCATCGCCATGCAATTCCTGGTGCATAGGTATATGGTACAGGTGCAATTGATGTTGATGTAGCAATCTCAACACTGACGTTTTTGAGATTCCCGATTCTCGCGCAATTTGTCTGCTACTGAAGTGCGGATTAGCCACGACAGCAGCTAAGACACCATCATCATTTGTTGGAGGTCATGGTTGACATTTCACATGTGGCTGAACACTTCCTGTTTCCTTAAATAACGTAACTATCCGGCGAACCGTCCGGACACTCGGATGACATCGTCCAGGATACCGAGCAGCATACATAGCACACGCCCGTCGGGCATTTTGATCACAATACCCATACATCAACACGATATCGACCTTTTCTGCAATTGGTAAACGGTCCATTTTAACACGGGTAATGTATCACGAAGCAAATACCGTCCTCACTGGCAGAATGTTACGTGACACCATGTACTTATACGTTTGTGACTATTACAGCGCCATCTATCACAAAGCGAAAAAAGTGGTCCGACTAAAACATTCATATTTCTTTACATACTACACGAATCTGTAATAAAAAAATGAAGGTTTCTATTTAAGAAACGCAGTTGCTATCCATTTGACCTATGGCAGGGCCAACCATAGCGCCATCTGATTTCCCCCTTCAAGCTAGACAAGTTTCTTGTAGTTTTTTCGTTTGATGATTATTTCGTGAGATATTTGGCCAGCTCACTATGAGTGGGCCACCCTGTATATTGCTGTAATCATTACTTTACCCAACTCCTCATGCAACTGAGCAGTAGCAGTTTAAAAATGCTCTTCAGTACTCAATCCTTCTTCCTGACACCTCTTTTTGTACCCAATAGTAGATTTAATAAAAATACAAACTCCTCCACTTTTGGTATCCTTGTTATAGAGCTTAACCAGCTACTTATAGTGATTAATGTTAACAACACCTAATTCAAAATCCCTGCATCTGTTCTGCACAATGCACATGCAGTGAATATTGGCAGCATTAACTGCAACTCTTAAGTTCACAACATTTATTTCTGAAACTCTGGATATTCTCTTTTCTTCTTCTTCTTTTCTTCTTTAGCACTGGTCTCGCCTGGTGGCAGGAGACCCTGAGAGGATTAGTTGTCTCGACTTTGTTCGATCGTGGGCCGTCTCCAGGCGAAGATTTGCAGTCTTCAGGTCATGCAGAGTAATGGCCCCCATTGCTGTCTTGTCTCTCGGGCCTCTTTCCCGCGATTACCACTGCGTAGCCTTCCTTTGCTATAGTACTGTCCTACACATGCACCCCACACCGAACCCATTTCAGACGGCTTTCTCGCATTTTGTTGTGCAATGGGGCGATCCCAAAACATTTCCTGATAGTATCATTTGAAATATAATTCAGTCGAGTGATGCCACCTGTCCACCTGAGCACCTTCAGCTCCGTGACCCCAAGTCACTGTTATGCCTTTTTTGTAGCCGGCCAACACGCCGTGCTGTAGAGAGCGACGCAGAGCACGACCGTTCGATACGACTTCCACTTCAGGTGACCCTTCATCTGAAGACACCTGTTGTCATTCGTCACTTTTTCCAGTTGCCTGCATCCACGAGGTGACTTCATCTGTAGGTAGGCTATTGTGAGATACTTTAGAACTGAGATACTTACATTTTGTTACTCTCGACAGATCTTCCCTGTCAACATTGGTAGACCTAGCTTCTCGTGAATGTGATCTCGTGTACTCAGTATTCTTTTTGTTGAACTATAGGCCATATGACACAAGTTGGTCATTCCAGTCCTGCATTTGGCAGTGAAAATCAAGACTGTTCTCCACAGCCAGTGTGACATCATCAGGATTCACAAGTGTCCTCGGTAGTGGCACGTACTGGGTGATCAGAAAGTCAGTATAAATTTGAAAACTTAATAAACCACGGAATAATGTAGATAGAGAGGTAAAAATTGACACACGTGCTTGGAATGACATGGGGTTTTATTAGAACCAAACTAAAAACAAAGTTCACAAAATGGCTGACAGATGGCGCTGGACAGCAAAACGTCAGTGACTGCGCGTGACAATCGTGTATAAAAGGAGCTGTAAGGAGAGAGAGAATCAGATGCGCCAGCAGTCGCAGCATGTTGACTTTACCTGAAAAGGCGCTTTTAGTGAAGCTGTATTATCAGAATGGAGAATGTGCTAGTTCAGTGTTATGATCCTATCGCCATAGGAAGGGGATTCGAACGGGTAAAGGTCCGCTGACAAATGCAGCTGTGGCGAGAATGATTTTGAAGTTCGAAGCCGCGGGTTGTTTAGACAAGACCTCGTAGTGGCCGACTGAACACAAGGTGTAATGCTGCTGAGACAGTTCAGGAAGAAATGGAGACTGTAGCAGGTTCCTCTATGCACAGGGAAGTCAGCGCTCTCGCAGTCCCACGTCACACCAACCATTTGGTTGACACTGAGGTGTACCCTCCGATGCTATCCATACAAAATCCATTGGCATTGTGAACTGTTACCTGGCGATTTAGTGAAGTGGAAGGCATTTGTGGTGTGGGCATTTAAAAAGATGGTGGAAGATGACGATCGGTTGCGTAACGTGTTGTGGACTGATGAAGCTCATTTCACGCTGCCCACAACTGCAGAATTTGGGCCACTGAAAATCCTAGAACTGTCGTGAAAACTCCATTGCACGACTAGAAAGTCACGGTATGGGTTGGTTTTACCACATCTACCGTTATCAGGCCTTTTTTCTTCGAGGAAATGCGTGACTCTGGTTTTGTAACTGCTACCGTGACGGGTGAGAGGTACGCCGATACGTTACAGAATCGCATCATCCCCAGCCTGGCTGATAAACACCTGCTGGAACGTACGATGTCTATGCAGGATGGCGCTCCACCCCATATTCCTAGACACGTGAATGATCTATTGCGCACATTGTTCGGTGATGATCGTGTGCTCAGCCGCCACTTTCGTCACGCTCGGCCTCCCAGGTCCCCAGACCTCAGTCCGTGTGATTATTGGCTTCGGGGTTACCTGAAGTCGCAAGTGTACCGTGATCGACCGACATCTCTAGGGATGCCGAAAGACGACATCCAACGCCAATGCCTCACCGTAACTCCGGACATGCTTTAAAGTGCTGTTCACAACATTATTCCTCGACTACAGTTATTGTTGAGCAATGATGGTGGACATATTGAGCATTTCCTGTAAAGAACATCATCTTTGCTTTGTCTCACTTTGTTATTCTAATTATTGCTACTCTGATCAGATGAAGCGCCATCTGTCAGACATTTTTTGAACTTTTGTAGTTTTTTGATTCTAATAAAACCCTGTGTCATTCCGAGCATGTGTATCAATTTGTAAATCTCTATCTACATTATTCTGCGATTTATTCAGTTTTCAAATTTATACTGACTTTTTGATCAGCTGGTAGATCAGATGTGACAGTACCCGTCACAAGAATGAACAGCAGCAGTGATAAGGCTGAGCTTTGGTGGACTCCTACTGTGGTTTGGAAGTCATCGGATGCTCCTGCAGTCATCTGGACGCAGCTCCTCCACTCTACATACAGTCGACAAGGCACTCTGAAATGTCAAAGTCTCAAACTCTCGATATTATTGCATAAAGTATGAAAACTTTTAGAATATCAAGCAGTAATACTTATATTTACACTTTCCTGTGTCATATCTGAGCCTGCTTTGAGGCGGAGTATCAAAAATTCTCAAGTACTACAGGTTTCTTGTGCTTTGTAGGTCTTTCCTTTGGCTGCATTGTTATTCTTCTCACCAAAGCTGCTATTGATGAGCTGGAATAAGAGAAGCAAAAGTAGTAAATACTGCACTCATTTTAATGTGTTCCGTCTTTGCTCGTACTGTCAATGAGACTCCAACGGATTTATCTGAGAATACAGGTCTTTCGTATTCACCACATATCGGAGATGCTGAGTCATAGAAAGGCAGAACAAAAAGAGTGTCACACAATTAGCTTTCAGCCAATGAGGCCTTTGTCAAAATTAGACAATGTACACACATGCAAATGCTGTTCACACACCCATGACCAGAGTGCCTGGCAGCTGGAGTCAGACTCTGAAATATGGCATCCCTGATGAGCCCCCAGTTGAAATATTGTATCCCAGCTAAGACACAAGTTGAAAATATGGTCACTATTTTTTATTTACTTAAATTTGCCATATTTTGTGACAGTACCTTTTCCGTTAGACGTTTGCAAGGCGATATTAGTCTTGGCTTCAGTTGTCTAAGTATGATTCCACAATGCATCTTTGTCGGCTGCAGAAATGACATGGTTCAACGTGTTTGCCTCATTTTGGTGTTTCAAATACCATTCCTTCAAATGTAGTTTCTTTTTTTATGGTTAATACAAAAAAAATAGTAACATAATTCAAAATTATTTATGACAGCGACCTTCACATTGTTCTTCCGTCAACACACACCAAGAGTTAGCTGCTGACTGACTATAGTCAAAGACGACTCCAGCGTCAAAGACACTTTACACGATACCCAAGCTTCCACTTGTTATAAGTCTCTTTGCTATTCTTCGATACATTTACTAATAGTAATCAATATGCTTTCACTCTCAAAAACAGAATTAAATTAACACATAATAAGGCAAATTATAATAAATTCTGACAAAAAATATAAGAAAAACATTTACAATTTGGTATCAACAAATACAGTAAAAAAAAATAACATCTCCCAGATCCATTACAACTGCTCCCCAGGGCTTTTGTTGTTATGGACATATACAACGAAATACCGACCACACTCAGTGATGGATCTGTATTACACAATTAGTACATTAATGATGCAGTCTGATAACCTCTTCCAAATTTGGACTCTTTGAATCTGTGGACTTGTTACTGGCTGTTGTTGCAATGATACTTCCCCATCAATCCCATACACAAAAAATTCAAGTAAAGAAATTATTTGACATGACAAATATATATGGTATAAAACATACATGAGAAATATTCTAACATACAGCATAATTTAATTTTTTTAAATATTTGCCTTATATATATATATATATATATATATATATATATATATATATATATACACTCCTGGAAATTGAAATAAGAACACCGTGAATTCATTGTCCCAGGAAGGGGAAACTTTATTGACACATTCCTGGGGTCAGATACATCACATGATCACACTGACAGAACCACAGGCACATAGGCACAGGCAACAGAGCATGCACAATGTTGGCACTAGTACAGTGTATATCCACCTTTCGCAGCAATGCAGGCTGCTATTCTCCCATGGAGACGATCGTAGAGATGCTGGATGTAGTCCTGTGGAACGACTTGCCATGCCATTTCCACCTGGCGCCTCAGTTGGACCAGCGTTCGTGCTGGACGTGCAGACCGCGTGAGACGACGCTTCATCCAGTCCCAAACATGCTCAATGGGGGACAGATCCGGAGATCTTGCTGGCCAGGGTAGTTGACTTACACCTTCTAGAGCACGTTGGGTGGCACGGGATACATGCGGACGTGCATTGTCCTGTGGGAACAGCAAGTTCCCTTGCCGGTCTAGGAATGGTAGAACGATGGGTTCGATGACGGTTTGGATGTACTGTGCACTATTCAGTGTCCCCTCGACGATCACCAGTGGTGTACGGCCAGTGTAGGAGATCGCTCCCCACACCATGATGCCGGGTGTTGGCCCTGTGTGCCTCGGTCGTATGCAGTCCTGATTGTGGCGCTCACCTGCACGGTGTCAAACACGCATACGACCATCATTGGCACCAAGGCAGAAGCGATTCTCATCGCTGAAGACGACACGTCTCCATTCGTCCCTCCATTCACGCCTGTCGCGACACCACTGGAGGCGGGCTGCACGATGTTGGGGCGTGAGCGCAAGACGGCCTAACGGTGTGCGGGACCGTAGCCCAGCTTCATGGAGACGGTTGCGAATGGTCCTCGCCGATACCCCAGGAGCAACAGCGTCCCTAATTTGCTGGGAAGTGGCGGTGCGGTCCCCTACGGCACTGCGTAGGATCCTATGGTCTTGGCGTGCATCCGTGCGTCGCTGCGGTCCGGTCCCAGGTCGACGGGCACATGCACCTTCCGCCGACCACTGGCGACAACATCGATGTACTGTGGAGACCTCACGCCCCACGTGTTGAGCAATTCGGCGGTACGTCCACCCGGCCTCCCGCATGCCCACTATACGCCCTCGCTCAAAGTCCATCAACTGCACATACGGTTCACGTCCACGCTGTCGCGGCATGGTACCAGTGTTAAAGACTGCGATGGAGCTCCGTATGCCACGGCAAACTGGCTGACACTGACGGCGGCAGTGCACAAATGCTGTGCAGCTAGCGCCATTCGACGGCCAACACCACGGTTCCTGGTGTGTCCGCTGTGCCGTGCGTGTGATCATTGCTTGTACAGCTCTCTCGCAGTGTCCGGAGCAAGTATGGTGGGTCTGACACACCGGTGTCAATGTGTTCTTTTTTCCATTTCCAGGAGAGAGTGTGTGTGTGTGTGTGTGTGTGTGTGTGTGTGTGTGTGTGTGTGTGTGTGTGTGTGTATATATATATATATATATATATATATATATAAAAACGCTGGCAGGTCGATAGACACACAAACAAACACAAACATACACACAAAATTCAAGCTTTCGCAACAAACTGTTGCCTCATCAGGAAAGAGGGAAGGAGAGGGGAAGACGAAAGGAAGTGGGTTTTAAGGGAGAGGGTAAGGAGTCATTCCAATCCCGGGAGCGGAAAGACTTACCTTAGGGGGAAAAAAGGACAGGTATACACTCGCACACACGCACATATCCATCCACACATACAGACACAAGCAACAATTTTTATATATAATTTTTCACACGTGGAATGTTTCCTTCCATTATATATATATATATATATATATATATATATATATATATATATATATATATATATATATATATATATATATATTATTTTGATTTTTTATTATTCTTTTATTCATGTTTTTTTGTATATTTTTTTGCTTATGACTTTCTTTTTAATTTTTTTCTACTCATGGTTCTTTTATTTTGCATTTTTTTTTTTTTTTTTTTTGCTTATGATTTTCTTCTTTTAGTACAGCTAAAGATACATCAGTATTACTAAATTTTTGCAATTGTTTATGTACACTTGCCTCTCTACTACAATATTACTACAAGTCACATTCTTGTGAAGAGTACTTTTGCTCCCCACATCAGTATAAACAACAATAAACTGCTCATATATCATGAGGCTTTATCTAAAATTGGTTTTGAAACTTATACCTTTGCATGCATGTCCTCACATGCATGCCTTCACCCACAGGGAAGACTTAGCTTCCAAAAATTAGAAAAATTCAGAAATGCTCACTATGGAGACTTTTTTTTTTGCAAAAAAAGTAAAAATAAATCTTTCTCTCATTCTTTGTTACAACAGTGTTTTTTCATCAGTTTCAATTAACATGTGACTTCAAATTATTAATTTATACATGCAAATATACATACTTGGTTGTACAGGTAGTTTTGTTCTAACAAGCATATTCCAGTGGAGGACTTTTGTTTTAGATGATAATAGGTTGTTTAAATTTTGAAATTATGATTTCTGTTTATACAGTTTTAAAGAGACAACATTCCTGAGACCAAGTAATTTCTTTGACTTAGGATACACCAAACGATAAGCATTAGGGTGTGGATTTTCTATGACTTTTCTCATGCTAGAGCAACATTCTGCTTGCAAATGCATGTACAATGTATCTTAACTCCATTCTCTACTCTTTCTTGAAATAACTCTGCTCCAAGCCCATAATTACTGCTATCAGTGATCAAACAAAATGGTAAATTAAAATCAGGTCTGTGTAATAAGTGTTGCTTCCTCAACTCTTGCTTAATTTTATCAAACTCTTCCTGACAACTTTTATCCCAAACCCAAACAGTGTTTTTCTTAAGTAACTGGCTTAAACATGGTGCATTCAGACTCTGATCACTTATATGTTTTCGGTAATAACCGCATAACCCAAAGAACGACTTTAATTGTTTTTTAGTCTTAGGAATAGGAATTTCTGAAATTGCTTTAATTTTTTCTGGATCTGCCAAAATTCCCTTGTCTGTAACAACATGACCCAAAAATTTTAATTCAGAAACTGCAAATTTACATTTCTCTAATTTCAATGTCATCCCCCCTTTTCTAAGTTTTTCACAAACTGACTTCAAAATCGAAAAATGTTCCTCCCAATTTTGTCCTGTAACCAAAATGTCATCTACATAAATTATCAGTTTAGATGCAAGTTCTTGCCCCAGTACATGATCCAAAGCTCTTATAAATTCAGAAACAGAAGAATTTAACCCAAATGGCACAACACAGTATTGGTAACTCTTACCATTGTACAAGAAAGAAGTATATTTCCTAGAATTAACCGAAAGTGGTACCTGATGAAAACCCGAAGTTAGATGCAAACTTGACATATATTTTATATCTGTAAATTTATAGAGTAACTCATCAATATTTTCAGGATGGTCTGTCTGTCTGAACAAAATTTTGTTTAAGTGTCTAGAGTCCAAAACCAATCTTACTCCACCATCTTTTTTCGAAACTACTACTAGAGGATTATTATATGCACTGATACTCCTTTCTGTTATATTACATCCTTCCATCTTTTTCAGCTCTATCTCAACAGCAGGTCTTTTTGGTATTGCAATACTGTATGGTTTTATGAAAAATGGTTCATGAGGTTTTACCTGAAGCTCACACTGATAACCCTTTACCCTACCAGGTATGTCACTGAAAACATCACTGTATTCCCACAGCAGATTTTCTAACTGTTGTTTTTGCTCCCCAGATAAATTTTGTGTTTCTGAAATTTTCAAATTTACTAAATTCCCAAATTCAACTTCATCAGTATCAAATCTATGAGTTTCAATATTCTCCAATCTATTTTCGTTTAGTAAATTGATACTGTCAAAATTTCCATTACTCTGATCACCAAGTGTGTTCACAAAATTTGTCTGAATGTATTCCCTTTCACTAGTTTCTATCAAAAGTTTTCTTCCAACCCAATCAAATGCTGTATTTACTTTTACTATCCAATTCATACCCAAAAGAAAATCCTCATTAAATTCCTGAATTACAAAACATCCATGTGTGAACAACTTGCCTTCAATTAAAAATGTCACTAAAGCCTGGCTTTTTACCAATTTACTGCTCTTCCCAGTAGCACCTTTTATCTTTACCCTAACAACTGGCATTTCAACATAATCTTTCCCCACTTTCAATTTCTTGCTTAACCTTTCAGATATTCCCGAGATCTCACTTCCTGTATAAATTAAACATTTACCAATCCATGACCCAATTTGAACTTTTATATAAGGACTGCAAAATTGATCACTTTTCTCAGAACCTGTATCCTCATGTAATAAATCACTTTCAATTTCCCCAAACCTATACTTATCAGAATCATATGGTATATCATTACATGTATTATTTGTCACAGTTATAAAATTTGCACAAGATACAAAATTGTCATTAGTACTCTCTATTACCTCAAATAGCCAAGAATTTTCATCCAAATCACATTGTATACTATTGAAGTACTTATCCTTCAGCTTTTCAAAAATAAAATATCTCATCTTTTTCCACCACTCAGGACATACAGTTTCACATACATTAATAAGCATCTTTCTAAAGTTCTTGTCAAAAGAAATAGTTTCACTGTTCAGCCATATATTCATAAGAAATGTGTGTGTATCATTAGTATCTGTAAAAGTTTCACTTAGGCTAGAAGTTATACATGTGTCATCGTTATTTGTGTAGTCAGATTCTTTACCAACAACATCAAAATTCACACTTTCACATACATCCAGCTTGTGAGATTTATTCATCCTGGTGACATCCCTGGGAATTTCTATAATATTCTCACTATTTAACCCATTTTCAACCATGTGTATACCCAACTCCCTATTTAAACTAATGAAATACCTTTCGTCAACATCATCATCAATACCATTACCATCATTATCAACTTTATCATCAACATCATTATCATTACACTTATTCAGGTCATACACATTCAAATTATCCCCCAAAATATTATTTCCCCTTTCTAAAGTTACCAGATCCCTTTCACCAACATTTTCATTCTCACAGCATGCATTCTCTCTTTCATTCACACACATCTCTGAACCACTAGAAATTGCAACATCTGACAAAGTGTTGTTCTTTTCTGCCCAAGTGAAAACTCTGTTAAATTAAATGAATCACAATTACTTTTATTTACTGTACGTTCTTGTGTACTGAAAATGTTATCTTTATCATTATTATTTTCCTCTTGAAATTTCTTCAATAAGTAACAGCTAATGACCTCATGTGATAGCTTAGGTTTGGAACTGTCATGTTTGGGTTTATGATAGTCACACCCATTGGTCCTTTCATCATGCTCACCTTCTGCCTCAACCTTGCGGACCTTCAAGGGGGCGTCTACTCGTTTTTTATTTCCGGTTCCTGTTTGAACTGCTGATTGTGGTTCTGCCAATGTCTCTGATCAACATTTCTGTTCCCATTCCTATGCGAAACATTACCTGATTGTTGGTAGTTTCTATTGTACTGATCTCTAACAAAATTTCTGTGATTTTGATCCCTAAAGTGTTCTCTATTTTGTTGATTATTTCCGCGAAAATGTTGTTCTTGTTTTGGATGAAAATTATGGTCCTTCTTTTGAAAATTGTTATATCCCCCTGAATTTTGACTGACGCCATGACAATTGTTTTGTTCCCTTTTTTGAAAGTTATCATTTCCGCAATTTTGACCATTACCTTTCTGAGTAAACCCACTGTGTGTTCTTGTTGTTACCCTATCCAACTTTTCAATATAATTGAGAAACTGTTCTACATTACTATCAGGACAATGAACTAAACTCAACTGCATTGCTGATGGCAATCTTCTCTTTAAGGTATCAATTTTGATCAAGTCATCCAAAGGTTTTGTTAAATGAATAAGTTTTTGAAGTTCACTTTTGCAAAATTGTTTCATGCTCCCATCTGATTCTCTATAGTTTCTCCTATTCAAAAATTCACTTTTGATTCTAGTTTGTTTGAGATCATCCCAAAATTTTTCAGAAATTTTGATTCAAATTCTGAAAAGGTCATCCCCAAAGTTACAATCTGGTTTGCCCTAGTCAAAGCTTCCCCTTCCAAGAATTTTTTCACAAATTTGATTTTCATATGATCTGGTGAGTGAGGTAAAAAACAATCCTTACAATACTGTATAAAATCAACGGGATGTAAGGGTCCATCTACCGAAAAGTGCTTCACTGGAATATTAGATACAAGATTGCATGTGTTGACATTGTGATTTTTGCTTTGAAATTCAATGTCAAAACTTTCAAGTTTTTCGCTAAGTTCTCTGACAGATTTTTTGTTTTCTAAATCATTGCACTCTATTTTTTTTTCTAGAGTAACCAAACGATTGTCAGTTTCTTGTTGTACATTTTTTACTAAATCTTTTGTGTTCTCATCCAAATTTTTAATTTCTCCTTTTATCTCATTAAAATCAATTAAATTTCTTTCCCTATCTACCAGTAACTCATTTTTTACAGTATTAATTTCACCGCTCAATTTAGCATCAATTTCATTTACTTTTGCTTCCACAGATTCAATTTTTTCCTCAACACTGCCAACTCTGTTCGAAAGATCACCCACTTGGGTATTGACTGCTCGGACTTGCAACAAAATGTTATCAATTTTTTCATCCCAGTAAGTCTTATTGTCGTCAACTGATTGTTTAATTTCTTTCGTGAAATTTACAAGAAAACTTTTTAAATCAAATTGATTGGTTGTTTCTGTTTCATTTGACCTGTCCTGATGTTCGAAGTCTATTAAATTACTACTTTCTACTTTAGGCACAATACTCTCGAAAATCTCATAAGTCATTGTGAAGAACAAAAATTTATACACAACAATACAAAACAAGATAAAAATATTGTTTTAACAAAATACGAGGGTTTCGTGACTTATCTGGAACGCTCTTCTACTGTTGCAAATCCGCGTTTTCCATCCATGTGATTGTTGACCAAAATTCTTGAAGTATTTTCTTCTGTCGAAAATTATATTTTTTCCCGAAACATTTCTTCTCCAAAGCTTTTACTTCCCGATGAACACAAATACTGTAACACACATTCTGAAGAAACTGGTATTAACACACAAAAATTTTCTTCCTCGTAGCACTGTTGAAGATCTCGTGAACACAATAATCCCGGCTACAGTCCCCAGTTGAAATATGGCATCCCCAATGAGCCCCCAGTTGAAATATTGTATCCCGGCTAAGATACAAGTTGAAAATATGGTCACTATTTTTTATTTACTTAAATTTGCCATATTTTGTGACAGTACCTTTTCCGTTAGATGTTTGCAAGGCGATATTAGTCTTGGCTTCAGTTGTCTAAGTATGATTCCACAATGCATCTTTGTCGGCTGCAGAAATGACGTGGTTCAACGTGTTTGCCTCATTTTGGTGTTTCAAATACCATTTCTTCAAATGTAGTTTCTTTTTTTATGGTTAATACAAAAAAATAGTAACATAATTCAAAATTATTTATGACAGCGACCTTCACATTGTTCTTCCGTCAACACACACCAAGAGTTAGCTGCCGACTGACTATAGTCAAAGATGACTCCAGCATCAAAGACACTTTACACAATACACAAGCTTCCACTTGTAATCAGTCTCTTTGCTATTCTTCGATACATTTACTAATAGTAATCAATATGCTTTCACTCTCAAAAACAGAAGTAGATTAACATATAATAAGGCAAATTATAATAAATTCTGACAAAAAATATAAGAAAAACATTTTCAATTTGGTATCGACAAATACAGTAAAAAAAATAACATCTCCCAGATCCATTACAACTCAGACTCGAGTCTGTACCCTGCTGCCAGAGACCGTCGTCACGTGTGTGTGAGTTGCATTTGCGTGCGAGTTACGTTGTCTAATTTTGACAAAGGCCTTGTGGGCCAAAAGCTAATTGTGTGACAGTCTTTTGTTTTGCCTTTCTGCGACTCAGCACGGTGAGTAGCAACAATCATTTTCATTATATTGTTACATTCCATCCTGGATTTTCCATTGTATGTTTTTTGTATTTTTTGTTTCTGTTTGGATGCTCTCATAAGTTTTCTCAAAAGCCATTTCAAAAGGATCACCCTTGCTGCCTACATTCTTATTTGTTAAGTACACGGACTGAGCAAATGGTTCTGTACTATAAACACACATAAACCAACGGTGGGAATAATCTCTCCTTCTGGGTTTTGTTTTTTTCTACATCTACATCTACACTCTGCAACCCACTGTGATATGCATGGCAGAGGTTATGTTCAGTTGTATCAGTTGTTAGGGTTACTTCCTGTTCCATTTGCATATGGAGAACAGGAAAAATTATTGTTCGAATGCCTCTGTGCACGCAGTAATTATTCTAACCTTATCCTCACGATTCCTCTGTGAGCGATACATAGGAGGTTGTAGTATATACTTAGAGTAATCATTTAGAGCTGGTTCTTGAAACTTTAGTAATAGACTTTCTTGGGATAGTGTACATCGCTGTTCAAGAGTTTGCCAGTTCAGTTCCTTCAGTATCTCTGTGTCACTCTCCCATAGATCAAACAAACCTGGAGCCATTTGTGTTGCTATTCTCTGGCATTCTTCAATATCCTCTGTTTGTCCTGTCTGGTATGGGCCTCACACAAATAAGCAATATTCTGGAACCAGTTGCACAAGCGATTTGTAAGCAATGTTCTTTATAGACTGATTGCACTTGCCGAGCAAACTACCAGTAAACCACAGTATACCACCTACTTCATCCACGACTGAACTTATGTGATCATTCCATTTCATATCCCGACAAAGTTTTACAGCCAGGTACTTCCGTGAGTTGGCTGATTCAAATTGACATTACAGTCATATGATATTATTCTTTTTCATTTTGTGAAGTGCACAATTTTACATTTCTGAACATTTCGAGCAAGTTGCCAATCTCTGCACCATGTTGCAATCTTATCAAGATCTGACTGAATATTTATGCAGCTTCTCTCAGATAGTACTTCATTATAGATAACTGCATCATCTGCAAAACCCTGATTTTGCTATTAAAATTGTCTGCATGGTCATTAATACACAACATGAACAGCAAGGGTCCCAATACATATATACGTAAGCTAAAGGGGGGCAAGCCCCTCTCCCGCTGGGATGGGAGAGTAGTATACTATTTACATCCATTATACTTAAAAATAGAGTGTTAAAGAAGGTGAGTGAGGCAGCGCATACCCTAGTTCTGCTATGCATGCACTGGGACATAATTGTGGAAGTGGAACTCATAAGCCCGGGCTGCGGTTAGATAAGGACGTGCTATACAAGTAGTGTTTCTCTTCTTCCCTGGGGCACACCGGAAGATACTTCTACATCTGGCAATGACTTTCCATCCGAGATAACATGCTGTGTCTTCACTACGAAAAAGCCCTCAATCCAGTTACAAATTTTACTTGATATTCCATACGATCATACTTTTGACAACAAGTGCAGGTGTGGAACTGAATCAAATGCTTTTTGGAAATAAAGAAACACTGCATCTACCGATGGCTATCTTCATCCAAAGCTTTCAGTAAGTAACGAGAAAAGTGCATTTTGCATTTTACGTGATTGATGTTTTCGAAATCCGTGCTGGTTGGCATTGAGGAGGTCATTCTGTTGAAGATACCTAATTGTGTTTGAGCTCAGAATATGTTCTGAGATTGTACAACAAATTGATGTCAAGCATATTGGATGGTAGTTTTGTGGGCCACTTCTACTATCCTTGTTGTAGATGGGTGGGACCTGTACCTTTTCCCAAGATCTGGGCACTGTTTTTTGTTTGGGGGATCTACAACAGATTGTAGTTAGAAGAGAGGCCAACTCAGCCACGAATTCGGTATGCAATCTGACAGCAATTCCATCGGGGCCTGGAGCTTTGTTCAGTTTTTAAAATTTCAGCTGTTTCACAACACCACCAACACTAATACTTATTTCATTCATCTTTTCAGTGGTACAGGAATTAAATTGGGGCAATTATCCTGGGTTTTCCTTTGTAAAGGAACATTTGAAAATGGAGTTAGGCATTTCAGCCTTTGCTCTGCTACCCTCAATTTCAGTTCCTGTCTCATTTACTAAGTACTGGACACTAACTTTGGTGCCACTAACAGCCTTTACATATGACCAGAATTTCTTTGGATTTTGTGAAATGTCATTCACCAGTATTCTGCTATGGTAGTCCTTGAAGGCATCACACATTGCTCTCTTGTTAGCCAAATGCATTTCCTCCAGCACCTTTCTATCTATAGCCCTACACTTTGTTTCAAACCTATTATGCAGTAATCTCTGTTTCTTTAGAGTTTCTTAACAGTGACTGTATACCACAGAGGTTCCATTCCGTTATGAACTGTTCTCTTGGGTACATACCTATCCAGTGTGTCAGCAACCAGTCTTTTAAATTTGAGCAGAGTTCCTCTACGTGCTCCTGCCCTGTGCTGAAAGTTTCAAGTTCCTCATTGAGATATGACACTACTGATCTTTCTATTTAGTCTACAGAACTTATATATCTTGCCCTTTGTACTTTGGTAATAACTGTTGCCACAACCACATTATGGTCACTGATGCCAGTTTCCTCCTCAAAGAGGCTGGGTCTATTTGTTGCTATTAGATCCAATATATTTCCATCATGAATGGGGCTCCTAACTATCTGTTCTATGCTGTTATAATACCAGAGAAGCAAAGTTGCTACTCACCATATAGACACACACACACACACACACACACACGCACGCACGCAACTTGCAGACACGTCTGCAGTCTCAGAGAGTTGAAACTACACTGCGAGCAGCAGCACCAGTGCATGATGGGAGTGGCAACTGGGTGTGGGTAAGGAGGAGGCTGGGGTGCAGAGGGGGAGGGACAGAGTATGGTGGGGGTGGTGGACAGTGAAGTGTTGCAGTTTAGACGGAGGGCAGGAGAGAAGGTGCAGAGGGGGGAAGGGGTAGGTAGCGGAAAGGAGAGGAATAAAAATAAATTAAAAGACTGGGTGTGGTGGTGGAATGAGGGCTGTGTAGTGCTGGAATGGGAACAGGGAGGGGGCTGGATGGGTGAGGACAGTGAGTAACGAAAGTTGAGGCCGGGAGTGTTACGGGAACGTAGGATGTATTGCAGGGAAAGTTCCCACCTGCGCAATTCAGGAAAGCTGGTGTCGGTGGGAAGGATCCGTATGGCACAAGCTGTGAAGCAGTCATTGAGATGAGGGATATCGTGTTTGGCTGTGTATTCAGCAACAGGGTGGTCCACTTGTTTTTCGGCTACAGTTTGTCGGTGGCCGTTGATGTGGACAGACAGCTCGTCGGTTGTCACACCTACGTAGAATGTGGCACAGTGGTTGCAGCTTAGCTTGTAAATCACATGACTGGTTTCACAGGTAGCCCTGCCTTTGATGGGATAGGTGATGTTAGTGACCGGACTGGAGTAGGTGGTGGTAGGAGGATGTATGGGACAGGTCTTGCATCTAGGTCTATTACAGGCGAATGAGCCACTAGGTAAGGGATTGGGAGCAGGGTTTGTGTAAGGATGGACGAGTATATTGTGTAGGTTTAATGGATGGCGGAATGCCACGGTAGAAGGGGTGGGAAGGATAGTGGGTAGGACATTTCTCATTTCAGGGCACGACAAGAGGTAATTGAAATCCTGGCAGAGAATGTAATGGATTTTCCATTGTTTGTTCTATGTTGTTTTCAGAGAAGGCATTTAGTAAAGTTTTACAGGATGTCATTACATCCATCGTTAACAAAACTGTTATTTTCACAACTAATTTTTAGATCACCCCCCCCCTCCCCCCTATGAACCATGGACCTTGCCATTGGTGGGGAGGCTTGCGTGCCTCAGCGATACAGATAGCCGTACCGTAGGTGCAACCACAACGGAGGGGTACCTGTTGAGAGGCCAGACAAACGCGTGGTTCCTGAAGAGGGGCAGCAGCCTTTTCAGTAGTTGCAGGGGCAACAGTCTGGATGAATCACTGATTGGGCTTTGTAACACTAACCAAAACGGCCATGCTGTACTGGTACTGCGAACGGTTGAAAGCAAGGGGAAACTACAGCCGTAATTTTTCCCAAGGGCATGCAGCTTTATTGTATGGTTAATGATGATGGCGTCTTCTTGGGTAAAATATTCCAGAGGTAAAATAGTCCCCCATTCGGATCTCCAGGCCGGGACTACTCAAAAGGACGTCGTTATCAGGAGAAAGAAAACTGGCGTTCTACGGATCGGAGTGTGGAATGTCAGATCCCTTAATCGGGCAAGTAGGTTAGAAAATTTAAAAAGGGAAATGGATAGGTTAAAGTTAGATATAATGGGAATTAGTGAAGTTCAGTGGCAGGAGGAACAAGACTTTTGGTCAGGTGAATACAGGGTTATAAATGCAAAGTCAAATAGGGGTAATGCAGGAGTAGGTTTAATAATGAATAAAAAAATAGGAATGCGGGTAAGCTACTACAAACAGCATAGTGAACGCATTATAGTGGCCAAGATAGACACGAAGCCCACGCCTACTACGGTAGTACAAGTTTATATGCCAACTAGCTCTGCAGATGACGAAGAAATTGAAGAAATGTATGATGAAATAAAAGAAATTATTCAGATAGTGAAGGGAGACGAAAATTTAATAGTCATGGGTGACTGGAATTCGGTAGTAGGAAAAGGGAGAGAAGGAAACATAGTAGGTGAATATGGATTGGGGGCAAGAAATGAAAGAGAAATCCTGGTAGAATTCTGCACAGAGCACAACTTAATCATAGCTAACACTTGGTTCAAGAATACTAAAAGAAGGTTGTATACATGGAAGAAGCGTGGAGATACTGACAGATTTCAGATAGATTACATAATGGTATGACAGAGATTTAGGAACCAGGTTTTAAATTGTAAGACATTTCCAGGGGCAGATGTGGACTCTGACCACAATCTATTGGTTATGAACTGTAGATTAATACTGAAGAAACTGCAAAAAGGTGGGAATTTAAGGAGATGGGACCTGGATAAACTGACTAAACCAGAGGTTGTACAGAGTTTCAGGGAGAGCATCAGGGAACAAATGGCAGGAATGGGGGAAAGAAATACAGTAGAAGAAGAATGGGTAGCTTTGAGGGACGAAGTAGTGAAGGCAGCAGAGGATCAAGTAGGTAAAAAGACGAGGGCTAGTAGAAATTCTTGGGTAACAGAAGAAATATTGAATTTAATTGATGAAAGGAGAAAATATAAAAATGCAGTAAATGAAGCAGGTAAAAAGGAATACAAACGTCTCAAAAACGAGATTGACAGGAAGTGCAAAATGGCTAAGCAGGGATGGGTAGAGGACAAATGTAAGGATGTAGAGGCTTATCTCACTAGGGGTAAGATAGATACTACCTACAGGAAAATTAAAGAGACCTTTGGAGAAAAGAGAACCACTTTTATGAATATCAAGAGCTCAGATAGAAACCTAGTTCTAAACAAAGAAGGGAAAACAGAAAGGTGGAAGGAGTATATAGAGGGTCTATACAAGGGCGATGTACTTGAGGACGATATTATGGAAATGGAAGAGGATGTAGATGAAGATGAAATGGGAGATATGATACTGCGTGAAGAGTTTGACAGAGCACTGAAAGACCTGAGTCAAAACATGGCCCCGGGAGTAGACAACATTCCTTTAGAACTACTGACGGCCTTGGGAGAGCCAGTCCTGACAAAACTCTACCATCTGGTGAGCAAGATGTATGAGACAGGCAAAATACCCTCAGACATCAAGAAGAATATAATAATTCCAATACCAAAGAAAGCAGGTGTTGACAGATGTGAAAATTACCGAACTATCAGTTTAATAAGTCACAGCTGCAAAATACTTACGCAAATTCTTTACAGACGAATGGAAAAACTGATAGAAGCCGACCTCGGGGAAGATCAGTTTGGATTCCGTAGAAATATTGGAGCACGTGAGGCAATACTGACACTACGGCTTATCTTAGAAGCTAGATTAAGGAAAGGCAAACCTACGTTTCTAGCATTTGTAGACTTAGAGAAAGCTTTTGACAATGCTGACTGGAATACTCTCTTTCAAATTCTGAAGGTGGCAGGGGTAAAATATAGGGAGCGAAAGGCTATTTACAATTTGTATAGAAACCAAATGGCAGTTATAAGAGTTGAGGGGCATGAAAGGGAAGCAGTGGTTGGGAAGGGAGTGAGACAGAGTTGTAGCCTCTCCCCAAAGTTATTTGATCTGTATATTGAGCAAGCAGTGAAGGAAACAAAAGAAAAATTTGGAGTAGGTATTAAAATCCATGGAGAAGAAATAAAAACTTTGAGGTTCGCCGATGACATTGTAGTTCTGTCAGAGACAGCAAAGGACTTGAAAGAGCAGTTGAACGGAATGGATAGTGTCTCTAAGGGAGGATATAAGATGAACATCAACAAAAGCAAAACGAGGATAATGGAATGTAGTCGAATTAAGTCAGGTGATGCTGAGGGAATTAAGATTAGTAAATGAGACACTTAAAGTAGTAAAGGAGTTTTGCTATTTGGGGAGCAAAATAACTGATGATGGTCGAAGTAGAGAGGGTATAAAATGTAGACTGGCAATGGGAAGGAAAGTGTTTCTGAAGAAGAGAAATTTGTTAACATCGAGTATTGATTTAAGTGTTAGGAAGTCGTTTCTGAAAGTATTTGTATGTAGTGTAGCCATGTATGGAAGTGAATCATGGACGATAAATAGTTTAGACAAGAAGAGAATAGAAGCTTTCGAAATGTGGTGCTACAGAAGAATGCTGAAGATTAGATGGGTAGATCATATAACTAATGAGGAGGTATTGAATAGAATTGGGGAGAAGAGGAGCTTGTGGCACAACTTGACTAGAAGAAGGGATCGGTTGGTAGGACATGTTCTGAGGCATCAAGGGATCACCAATTTAGTATTGGAGGGCAGCGTGGAGGGTAAAAATCGTAGAGGGAGACCAAGAGATGAATACACCAAGCAGATTCAGGAGGATGTATGTTGCAGTAGGTACTGGGAGATGAAGAAGCTTGCACAGGATAGAGTAGCATGGAGAGCTGCAGCAAACCAGTCTCACGACTGAAGACCACAACAACAACAACAACAACAATTGTTAGATGATTAAAGTCTGCACAATGATTACTGTATGATTGGGGAACTTAACATTTAAGTGAACCAAGTTTTTATCTGAAGTTTTTGGTTACATCAAGAAATGAGTCTGGTGGGTGATAGAAGGATCCAATTATCATTTTATGCCAACCACTGACACTGGGTCTTGCCCAAACAATCTTATATGCAGCTTCAGTTTCTGTCTTGGTGGATTTGAGTTTTTGTCTACTGCAACAAATACACCAGCTCCATTTGCCATTTGCCTATTCTTTTGGTATACACTTAAATTTTCTCCAAAATCTAACTGCTATCAATTTGAGGTTTCCACCATCTTTCTCTATGTCGTATTATGTGAGCTGCACTGCTTTTCATGGGTTTACCATTAGGGTTTTAATACTCTCACCTGTGGGAGGCTTTTATTTCGATCTTACTCTGATACTTCTGGGTTTCCTACAGCTATCATTATTTGGATTGGATGGAGAGCTGCCTAATCGAAAAAATCTTTGTGTGCACCCCACACAGTTAACTACCTGAATAGCAGCATCTGATGTGTAGTGCACACCTGACCTGTTTAGAGGGTCCATACAGTTCTCAACTTTATGGTGGAAGTCCAGGAAGTTGCAATCCAGCTCATCACAGAACCTTCAAAGTCTCTGGTTCGGTCCTTCCACTCGCTCAGAACCAAAGGGCCATGATCAGTTCTGGAGAAAATGCTGCGGATTGTGAACTTCATTGAAACTCAATGAGCAAGGCTGGTCTTCCCGACATTCTCTGCCAGTCGCTGGAACGATCCGAGGATAACCTCGGAGTCCAGATGACGGGCATAATTTGTTCCAATGTGTGCCACAAGCTGCAATTGGTTGCATCCTGTTCCCTCAATGGCTGCCGGAATAGCCTCTTCAACATGCTGAATGAGGCTCCCAGGCATACACACAGAGTGCACTTTGCCTTTGAAGAAAAGGTCCATAAAGTACAATGTAATCTTTCCCCTCCTTCCTAATCCCATCTATTGCCCACATTAGTCTTTTATGAAGATTTGAGAGGAGCAAAGATTACAATAAACATTCTAGGTTACTTATCTTGTCATGTTGAGTTGGCACCAGTTCTTCTTGGCTAGGGATCTGATTCTTGAAGCTGAAAATGTCACATGGTTGGATTGATCTAAATGAATTTGAGAAATGATGTTGCAGAATTTTTGTTTTTGTGTTAATATATTTCCTCACATTTTAGTACATCATACAGTCTTTTGATTTTTCCCATTAACAGAAATTACATGATTCACGATGAGGTTCTCATGGTTGGATTGATTTAAATAAATTTGAGGATTGTAGTTGCAGAATTTTTGTTTTTACACTAATGTATTTTCTCACATTTTAGTATATCATATAGTCTTTCAATTCTTAACGTTAACAGAGGCAAAATTATATTGTTCCTATAAAGTAGAAAAATATGTCTGATCGCATCAGAGGTATGCTTATGACTCTCCCACTCTGCAGAAATAACCGTATTCCAGGGTTTACAATTTTTCTTAACAAATAAATTTCTACTAGTTTCTGTTACATTATAACTTTCGATTATTATTTCATAAATGAGTACAGGAATAAACATAGTAACCAGTACAGTATTGTGTAATTAATAATAGAAATTTTAAGTGTGCCAATAATTCATAATTTCAAATGTTTCTAAAAAAAAAAGTTATTTGAACTATTCATTCAGAACTAGTACTTATCGATTTTAACATTGAGACTAAAACGTTTTATAAAGAAATTCATTTTCATAAATTTTAGCTTGAAATATACTGTGTATAAAATTATATGAAAGTTTTCAGAAAAGCAACTGAGGTAATACTGACCTGTCAAAAATTTGAAAAATAATACTGCTATCAACAGCTGCTGTTGAGGAAAAGTAATGCTAGAGGAGGATGTCCCTCTACAAAGAAACATTCAACTTTATTAGAGAGTTCTGTGGTTGCTCAGCACATAGTGTTATCAGATTGTAATTGTAAAAGTTGCTGATTCGAATCTTGTTAGTAACGCAATATGGAATCTTATTTTTTAAATTGAGGTCACTGTGACAGTATCATCTGTCGGTGCTCAGAGATAGGTGAAGTATGTCTCTGAAAAGAGTGGGCACGTCAGATGCTTTTACGGTCACTCCTGTGAGCCACTGTGCCGAATGTCCACTCGGAGTGTGCAAACAGTTTTGACACCAGACGGAAGAGGTCATAAACAAATAGTGAACAAAAAGAGAGACGGAGAAAAGGCAAGTTGAAGCTTGTCGGGGAAGCTCTGGCCGATGATCAAACACTGCCGATGTTCGTGGTTATCGTGTTAACATGATATGCTAGTATTTATTTCCCAGGAAATGTTAACCCATATCTTCCCAAAAATAGTAAAAAATATAGTATTTTGTTATGCATTTCACTTTAAAATAATCAAAATAAAGTTAATAACTATTAAAAACTAGCAGTATATTTTGTCATTTGCGCCCCACATAATGTTGTGCTGGCACAACATTGGGAGTTTTCTGTTTTTTTTTTTAAAAAAAAAAAAAAAAAAAAAACCTTTATTATTTCAATCACATGCTTTTATTTGCTCAAAATGTATCACATTGTTGATTATATGAAAAACTTACCAAAGTTATGGCACTGCTCACAGAATTTTGAAAAACACTGTGTGAAGGTGAACATGACATTTCTTGTGAATGTAGTTCATCTGTCTTTTCCAAACCCTGGATCTCCTCCTCACATTTTCTTCATTACGGATGATAATATGGTCAGTTGTGTCATACATCACTGCTCCTGGCAATCTGTTTCCGCTGTGGTGTCCAGGGTTGATGTTTTTTCTCTGAGGCCAGTGGTTTACCTCCATCTCAGAGGCTTCTTCAGTTTTCAATAGCTATAAAGCAGTGTGGGATCTGAAGTCAACTTGACTTATACTAGAGCCTGTCTGCAATTGGTACATTTTCCAGACATTGAAAATAACACTGTGATCTCCATTGGAGGTAAATGGCCACCAACATTTCTTGCCTCTAATTCTGATTCTGTAGTTTGCAATTGCACTGTCACGTAAATCGACATCTCCCACGTCTCGGTTGTCCTCGTGGATAACATTCGTTGAGAAAGTATATTGTGCTTCTCGTTGTATGTCTTACATTTTTTATTGGCTCGTAGGTACCAAAGTTGGTAACAACCGTTACAATAGAATTGGCATGCTACCTAACAGCAAATACTCTGTTATTGCCATCAAATCAATAATAAAAGTTTCCTTTATGTTCTTTTGCTAAGGCTGTTGTTGTTTGAAGTGGACAAGGACCAACTCGGTTCTCTCTCTCAGTGCTGACTGCAAAAAATTTCATATCTGGCAACTAGGTAAAAAGTTACCAAAACCTATGGTATAGTTTACTGGATCACGAGTAACTTTCAGCAAGTTTGTTACAACCCTCTCATCTCGACGCAGGTTTCCATCAGTCTTCTGTGAAGCTCCACAATACAGGTAAAATTGATACACATATACTGCAGTTGAGGCTACGCACCACAGTTTGAATTCAACTGTCCCCTGTGTGGACATCTTTGCAGAGTATGTCCAAAATATGGCAGCATCTCTTCATCAGTTAATATCTTATGGGAAAGTAGACCAAACTGCAAATACTGTTAACTTGGTTAACTGAAAAAGGTCTTAGTTTGCAAAACTTGATTTGTCTAACTGACTTACTTCTGACTGGGCTGTGTCGAGTGGGGCAATTCGCAACATTATGTCAGTGCAATGAATACATAAATCATTCACTGCTGTGTCTCCATGTGTGATATGACTGACAAAAAAAATAACCATTTGCATCCCACATACAGAGTGTCCAAAGCTTTTGGGTCAGATTGAAACAGGTGATTGTGGGTCCACAACAGATTATACTGAGACAGGGAACCAAAGGTCGGAAATGCATATTTATTGTGTTACGGACACACACAGCATACACTGCAAAACAACCTAATCACAGTAATCGTTCAAAGCACTGACCACCTGTCTCAATGCATGTATTGCAACAGCAGTTCTGCCACGCTCTTGCAAAGATCCCAGGTGTCTGCTGTACACTGGAGTAGGCAGTGGGTGATAAACAATGTACACCCCTGACCACCAGACAGACATTCCGTACAGAACTTAGCGCACAGCACGTGCGTCACGTGACGACCGCACGCGTTGCACACTGGCGCATTAACCTGTGCCACACACAAAGACACTATCCCTGGTGGCTGTTGTCCGTCACATCAGTCAGCTTGTGATGTGTCCGTACTGAGGTGAGTTATTCAATACAGCACACGAGGTGTAGTCAAAGATGGAACATTGATCGTCACGAGAGTTGGCAGATACGCATTTAATGTACGGTGTGACAGGATGTAGTGCCCGTAAAGCAGCACGAACGTGCAGAGTACGTTCTCTCGACAGGTTTCAGCCTAATGGGAAGAAGTTAATCACTGTGTATACCGACTTACGAGAGACTAGGTCATTCACATCACAGAGAGCGGCCGGGGTTCCCCCCTGAGACATTTCGGAACACCGGACTTAGAGGAGACGGTGAGCAGGTATTATGCCCCTGTCATAAAGAATGTATGCAAGCAATGGGACGGATTTTGAGCCCCACACCCCCTTCTGTTGATGGATTATTCACCGCAGTGCTGAACTTCGTACAGTTTGTATTGTTCACGGAGGAGGCCTCATTCGCCTGCGATGCTGTTTTCGACAGCCACGATAGGGGTGAGGACAATCCCCACGCTGCCCACATCGGTGGCCGCCGGCAACGATTCTCTGTCGACGTACAGATGGGCATTGTCTGAGATCATATAACGGGACCTTACTTACTGCTGACCCGTCTATGTTACCTCGCGTTCCCACCACACGTGCTGCAGTTCTCGGGACTTTACTCCTCGCTGTCCGCGAAAGGATGCTGGAGCCGATGTCACATTTCTGTGGGTCCCTGGTCATGTCGGTCTGCCAGGAAATGAGGCTGCTGACACTGCTGCCGAGGCTGCAGTCCTCGTACCTCAGTCTGCGAGTACCTATATTCCCTCTGATGATTTCTGTGTGGCTGTCTGTCAGGAGGTGGTGTCACTGTGTCGTCGCCAATGGTCCTCCCTTAAAGGGAATAAGCTTCAGCTTATTAAGCCTCTCCCAGCACCTCGGACAACCTCCTCTCGGCCCTCCCACCTGGAGGAGATAATTTTAACTCGGCTGCGTATTAGGCACTGCCTTTTTAGCCATCGTCATTTGCTAAGTCGCACTACCCCAACACTTTGTACGCATTGCGCCCAAATTTTAACTTTCCACCACTTCCTGCTGGAATGCCCTATTTCTAGCAATTTACATCCCAGCTCGTGTTCGTGGTCTGATTTATCAGCAGTTTTAGCGAATGAAATGCGGGCTGTCGACCACGTTTTACTTTCTATCCGCCGAAGCAATATGGCGCAGGCCATTTGTTTTTTTAGCCCCCTTTCCATGTACCTGTTTTTAGATGTCTCCTATTCTGTCCGTTGGGACTGATGTGTAGTCGTTTAACTCCTCTCTGTGTTTGTGTCCTATGGTTTTAACTTGGGCGTGTATGACCCCAGTTGTTTCTTGCGCCCTAAAACAAAATAATACAATCTGAGACTGGGGATCATTTTTAACTATTGTTGTTACACAATGTATGCTGTATACATCTATAACACAATAAATATGCGTTTCCAACTGTTGGTCTCCTATATTAGTATAATCAATTGTGGACCCACTATCACCTGTTCCAGTTTCACCCACAAGGTGAATAAAGACATAAAAACTGAAATAAAAGTATTTCAACATTTGAAATAAATTATTGAAAAGAACATGTTTTCACTAATTCATTTTATTTCACAAAGCATTAGGCTAATTGTGAAATATAAAGAAATAGAGAGCTTGTGAATGTGTTTTAAAGCATGCATAATGAGTTTCATGTAAGTGTATTTTGAGTGCATTTTTTGAAGTTAAACTTCCTGTTACCTACAGGTAAGAAATGCATTCAGCTATAAGTCTACATCTATGTACAGACTGAAAAGCACCGTGAAGTGCACAGCAGAGGGTACTTGGCATGTTGTGACATGTCAGGATTTCTGCTGTTGCAGTCGCGTACAGAGAACTTGAGGATGGACCACCTAAATGCCTGTGTGCCTTCTCTAATTAGTCTCATCAAGTCTTTGTGCTCCCTATGCTGGTGACGTGTAGGGTGCCAACGATAATTTCTAGATTCTTCACTTAATACTACTCCTCTGGATTTTGTTTGTTTATTTACCCCGTTAAACTTTGTACAATGTGTTGATGTCATCAGTGTACGTACAATACTTTTTATTCTATTTGTTGTCATATTTGTATTTTTACAGGTACAAATAAATCAACGTCTTTATACCTAAGTCATTTAGAAAGGTATTCCCATCAGTTCTGTACATTTAATTAAGATACTCATGCATGATTTAATAACAGTGTTCTTGCAAGTACACTTTAAGAGCTTTTCTGGAAGAACACCTGTTATTCGTTTCTTTAATTTAAGTGTATTATACAATTGCGCACCTAGATAAAACACTGCTTTTGTGTCTTCTCCTTATTTTCCTTTTGTAGATGAAGACAACAGCTTTATCTTTTTCTACAGTATAGATGTGTATAGTGCTATGATTTTTCTTTGTATACACTGTGTTCCAGAATACAAATTCTCAAGCAACAGTCAGGAAATCTAACACTGCAAATAATTCTCTGTGATTAGTCCAATGACTGTGTCTGGTTACGATTCTCACTGCTCTCTTTTCGATTTTGAAAATGGTTTCTAAATTCTGAAAACTATTTCCCCAGAATATAGTCCCATAGCTGAGGACTGAACGATCATAGCTGATGTCTACAGCTCTCAGACTTGCACTGCTGCATACTGATGCAAGGGCTTGAAGCCTGTTGTGGACAGCTTTCTTGACACTTTGTTAACATGTTCACTCCACTTCGGCTGACTGTCAGTGTACAGCCCTAAGCACTTAGTGCTCGGTATATAGTCTACGGAAGTGGTGGGTAGCTTTAAATTTAAGAGACTGTGTTTACCATTTATTCTGAAGCACATATTGGTTTTTTTTTTTTAATTCGAGGGCTACTTTACTCTCTGACGACCACCTGTATGCGTTCTTGATTGCTCTGCCAGCATTTTCTAATGCTAGTGAAAGGTCTCACTGGTGAGTAGTATGTTACTGTCATCATCTAACAGTATTTTCACGCCAACCTGATATATTGTAGGAAGTTGATATACACAAAACTTTTTGTGTGTTGTGTCACTGAAGAGTAACATACACTATGTGATCAAAAGTATTTGGACATCCCCAAAACCACACGTTTTTCATATTAGATGCATTGTGTTGCCCGCTACTGCCAGGTACTCCATATCAGCGACCCCAGTAGTCGTTAGACGTCATGAGAGAGCAGAATGGGGTACTCCGTGGACTGACTTCAAATGTGGTCAGATGATTGGGTGTCACTTGTGTCATATGCCTGTATGCAAGATTTCCACACTCCTAAACATCCCTAGGTCCACTGTTTCCAATGTGACAGTCAAGTGGGAATGTGGAGGGTGACATACAGCACAAAATCGTACAGGCCGACCTCATCTGTCAACTGACGGAGACCGTCGACAGTTGAAGAGGGTCGTAATGTGTAATAGGCAGACACTTATCCAGACCGACGACACACAGGAATTCCAAACTGTATCAGGATCCATTGCAAGTTCTATGAGTGTTAAGTGGGATGTGAGCAAACTTGGATTTCACTGTTGAGCAGCTGCTCATAAGCCACACATCACGCCGGTACATGCCAAACGACGCCTCACTCGGTATAAGGAGCGTAAAACACTGGACGATTGAATAGTGGAAAAATGTTATACAGAGTGAAGAATCACGGTACACAATGTGGCGATCCGACGGCAGGGTGAGGGTATGACGATTGCTCGGTGAACGTCATTTGACAGTGCGTGTAGAGCCGACAGTAAAATTTGGAGACAGTGGTGTTACAGTGTGGTCGTGTTTCTCACGGAGGGGGCTCGCAATCCTGTTGTTTTGCATGGCACTATCACAGCACAGGCCTACACTGATATTTTAAGCACCTTCTTGCTTCCCACTGTCAAAGAGCAATTCGGGGATGGTGATTACACCTTTCAACACGGTAGAGCACCTGTTCATAACGCACGGCCCACGGTGGAGTGGTTACATGACAATAACACCCCTGTAATGGACTGGCCTGCACAGAGTCCAGACCTGAATCCTACAGAAAACATTTGGGACGTTTTGGAAGGCCTACTTCGTGCCAGGCCTCACCGACTGACATCGATACCTCTCCTCAGTGCAGCAGTCCGTGAAGAATGGGGTGCCATTCCCCGAGAAACCTTCCAGCACCTTATTGAACGTATGCCTGCGAGAGTGGAAGCTGTCATCAAGGCTAAGGGTGGGCCAACACCATACTGAATTCCAACATTACCGATGGAGGGCTCCACGAACTTGTAAGTCATTTTCTGCCAGGTGTTTGGATACTTTTGATCACGCAGTGTAGTTCGATGAAACTTGGGCAGTACATAAAACTGCTTCACTGTAGTGCAGGAGGTCACTGAAGGAAATACGCAATGAGATAAATAGAAAAGATGCTTTTACTCACAGTGTCTGTGATTTATGACGGTCTCCGGGACATCACGAAAGGTGGGACACAGTTCTTAATAAGGTGTGGGATCGCCACAGATAGCAGTGCATGCTATGCATCATTCTCTCGAGCTGGTGAACGTTTGTCGAGATTGGGTATTCCATTACTCCACCAGTATGGTTGACACCTGCTGGATGCTCACTGGTGTACACGCACTTGCTGCGTCTCCCCAACGTGCTCAATGAGGTTTAAGTGAGGTGGACAGGCTGGTCAGTCCATTCACTGACTAACCTCTCATTCCACAGTTCGTTACAGTCACTCATAAAAACAAAGTTGGGGCCAAATACAGCCCCAAAAAGATGCACACAGGGTAAGAGTTCAGTGTCGCAATAACAACGATCGGTGAATGTATCGCGTTCAAAGATTTGGAGGTTAATACGTCTGTCCGACATTGAGCCTCCCCACACTGTGAGGCTCCGACCACCAAAATTATGACATTCAAAAATATTCCCGAGTTCATTACATGCTCCCACTTCTCGCTATACGAAGGTAGGTACTGCAGCACAACCACATGCGCCGACGATGGACCAGCAATTGTTCACCACAGTGGTGGAGGAATGGGGTGCTCTACCACACGAACATCTTACTGATCCTGTAACTGGCACATTGCAGAGCACACACTGTCAACTGTGATGGTCACACACCCTATTAAGAAACATGTACTGCCGTTTGTAGTATCTGGGGGTTTGTCATAAATTGCGGTGACTCGAGTGCAACCGTTGTCCTCGAATGAGAGTATCAATTTTGTACATCTGATGGTGTATATCTTTGTTACCTTCTGCAATATACTGTAGCAGTTCTTTCCGTGTGTGGTCCAAGTTTCATTGAGCTTTTTTTACTTGGCAGTGACACATCATGCAGAAGATACCTTCCTCCTGTAGTTTTGCACATCAGTGTATATTGGAAACAATATTGGACCCAAAACACTTCCTTGAGGGTCTCCAACCTTAGCGCACTGTGGATCTGATATGAAATGTACTTACAATGTCAACATCACATCCGCTATGTGCTGCTGCTGGCAATCGTTTCTATCAGTTGCAACCAATCGAGTAACAGTCCACAGTAGGCAACGAGACTTTAATGAGTCTAACAAAGTTTTCAGCAGAAGATACTAATTGATTATTTTGATTTTGACACTGAGAGTGTGAGTTTGGTGATTATTGATCTGGCTGTTATGGTTTATAGGGTTGGTTACTAGTTCTTGCATTTATTTCTTGTGTCGTGTGTTTCTCAGATGTGACAGGATTTCGTGGAGTATTGTTTTGGATTTCAATGTTATAGTTTTGTTGTGAGATGGTGAAGCCAACAAACGTGAGTGTAAGAAAACTGGTTGTGGCAACTGACTGATCTGTAGTGTAGCTCGAGGTATACATATCTTACAGTTTGGTTGTGAGTCGGTGAAGACAACGAATGCGGCTGGAGGAAAAGTGGCTGTGATGATGGAGCCTGATAATCGTTTCAGAAACTTTACCAGTTATTTTGAAAATGTCCCGATCTCCGAGATGGTGATTGGGCAGGAACCTACAAGAAAAGATTACATTGTACAGAATAGTCTGTTTTAAATGACAGTGACCTGCACAACGTACTCCTTTATGCCACCGTGTAATTTCGTAGACTCCGTATCAAGATGGCATTTATCAAACACCATTTTCTTATCAGTTCAATCATTTTGTCTTATCATTTGACTAACAGTTCTTCGTGTTCATTTCCTATTATTCACCGTGCAAACAGTTACTAGCTGCAGTACGCAATGGAAATGGTGTAAGTGCATACACTGTAAGTGCATATTAACCGTTGGTTTTCTATGACTTGAATCTCCTGAAGAAGTGCCAGGTTTCTACATATTATACTCTGTATTCTACACATAAACGATACCATTTATTAATTAATTCCCTTAATCCACTATAGATCATGGTGGTCAACTGTATCAAAAGCCTTTGAGAGATCTAAGAAAAGGCCTTAACTAAGTGGCTCTAAAATGACTTTTGTGAATCACACAGTTTTGTATTCTGGGCCTCTGTCAAGATTTGAAGCCAAACTGTTTTTTGCAAATGAGATTGTATTTCTATTCTTTCAACACGCTCAATGTGTTTTCCTCTAAACCTGTCAAGTTTTTGCTCTTTAATCGCTTTACAACAGATGATAAATTAGCCACTGAATTATATGTATAGTTTTGTGTTGATACATTACAAATTTTTGGAATACTTTCCTCTATCTTTGTTGCAATGCCAATAAAGTGAGTGTTCATAAAGTTTGCTATGCTTCTGTGGCACACTTTAAGTTTTCTTTCTTCTGATTTTTGTGTTTGTACACACCCGTTTCACCTCTTCTATTTCTTGTTTCTCTGTGGTCCAGTTAGCCTTACAATTGAATCACTGATTTCAGAAGGGCCCTATGTCCGTCTGACATAGTTGTGAGAAAAGTGGAAAAAAAACTATGTTAATTTTTACAGGACGTTTTCTTAATTGCCTGCAGTGCCCATGTGAGAAATACCACTATGAACAATTATCTGACTTACTATATACTCAAAGCTAAATATTTCTCTTTGATATAAGGCTTTTCTGAAATAAGTGAGAAATGAAAATCTTGAAGCCTTTACATCACACAGACAGTGCATGTAAGTAAATGTTAGAGAGACTTTTAAACAATTCATAATATCCGTTCATGAAAAACTGTTTATCAAATACTAGAAATCTGAAATCACACATCTCTGGCCAATGCTCCTGCAGCTGTTGGCCAATTATGAACGGTACCTCAGAATCCTAAGGGATGTTCTTCCTGCACTATGTGAGCAGCTGACTTCTTCATACCAATCATCATTTTTGCATTGATAGGAATATAGTTACTTGAAATGGCTCAAACATCTGGGAAATTGACACTGAATTGAGAAATACAGGTAGTCCTAATTTGAATCTGTGGGTATTTAAATCATTAATCTTACTGCAGCCTGATACAGTCTCAAGTATCTCATCACTGAAGACAA
Source organism: Schistocerca americana (assembly GCF_021461395.2). Lineage (NCBI taxonomy): Eukaryota > Metazoa > Arthropoda > Insecta > Orthoptera > Acrididae > Schistocerca > Schistocerca americana. The sequence continues at coordinate 22,184,877 of NC_060129.1, read as the reverse complement.
AATGATGAAATGTTGAAACACTGAATGATACTTTTAAGTCCCTTCATGATGTAACTGTCTCTAGTGAACGAGTTGTCCTCTTGTAAAGTCTTGTCCACCACAACTTGAAATTCATCTGTCGAGGTAATCTTTACAGAGAATTGCACCCTCGCACTCAACGATACAATCACTTCAACGTAATTCGTAATAGTATATACTCTGTCAGTTCTTCAGTGTTTCCTCTATTGTGCTAAGAGCTCTATCAGACAATAAAAAAGTGCCCCGATAGGAAACAACACCTTTATTTTCGGAAATTTTCCAGCATCCATGAAAGTTTGACACATTCTTATTAACAGCGACTTTTGTTTTGTGTTGGGCAGTTATCAAAAAGACAGATGAACAATTTTTGTCCTTAGGGATGCATGAGGTGAGGTACTGATACAAGGAAGTGCACACTTCATTAGGACCTTTGTGGGTGATGCATTTGTCATGAAGGTAATGAAATGCTGTATTCTCTTTCAAATTGTGAATACTGAAAACATTAACAGTCAGCTGCCGGAGATAAAATAGTTTGGTAGACGAACATTCCACATGAAATCAGAGCTCACACTCAAAATATTTGTTCTCTTTGCACAGCCTTTCACTTACATTCAAAGCAGTATAGAATCTCTTGGCTCTTCTCTTGTGCACTGTTAAATCAGTAACTGCAGTCTGTAGAGATGCCTCATTCAAAATTTTGTTTTTAATTTTCACTGTTAACTGCTCACATTCACAACCTACATCTGCCTGTGGTCTGCCAAAATGAAGGTAAAAATCCTGGTCAAATATTTTCACATAGTATTCGTATAAATGAAGGTCAAAACCATGGTTAAAAATTTTCATGTATTATTTGTATTTCAGAGAAAGGGGATTGACTTCTTTGAAAGCTCATACATGATCCCCACCTTGGTATATGTCATTTTACTTTTTCTGTCTGTATTAGGCTCTGAAGGTAAAGATTTTGTTCATCTTTAGTACTAAGATCCAGAAAATGTGTGTGAATTGATAATTATCATCTTGACTAATGGATTCCAAACACTTAGAACAGCACGTACAAGGCTGTCCGACAGATTTTTCTGCTATTAGCTTACCTCAGTTAATTGGTATGCTGCAATTCTTTTCTTATGGATAGGTTCAACTTCACAATCAGATTCATTCATATTCGATAGAATATAAGATAATGAGGACACAGTATCATGTCCTACTGCTTGTTCTAAAACAATGACTTTGAAACAAACCACAGATGGATTATTTATATTGTTCACCCACCTATTCTAACAATCACGTCATCTCAATAAAGTACATGGAGTTAATCACGTCATCTCAATAAAGTACATGGAGTTATTCACGTCATCTCAATAAAGTACATGGAGTTATTCACGTCAGCTCAATAAAGTACATGGAGTTATTGCTCAGAACTGTTAAAGCGTCCTATTTCCTGGACATGGGGCTCTTTTGAAATCAATGAGAATTTCTTTGCTCTATATTTCAGCTATTTGACAAAATGCGGAGGTCCTTTCCTCACTTATCAGTAAGTGGACTCCTAGAGAACATATAAATGTACATAGCATAAGATGTCATAATAGTGGACTTACGGCCATTCTGAGATAAGTGATTCAATTACTACAGTCCTTCATCAGCCGACTTTTTCACAGCATAGAATACTTTTGATGGTAATGCAAGAAAACTAGATCACTGTAATTGTTTTTAATAGAGCTGAGGGGCTTGAAAGTTTGAGCAGTATTTCCAGTTCTTTTATTAATGTATTTCTTTTGGGTAAATGTTTCAGTACGAATTAATATCTTGGGGGATACTACTTCAAATTCTCCCTTAAGCAAACACGTGAAATTGTAGAACTTCTGATGACAACTGTTTTTGCATGTACAGGGTGTCTGTGCAAGAGATATACACAAACAAATCCTTATAACAAAAGAAAAAGACGTTTTATGTTGTTGGGTATACATGCAATCCACATTCTGCAAGATGTGATCCTCACCATTTCGTAACGGCACTGAGTCGCCTGGAGAAGGTGCGCCAGTGGCAACACACCTATCTCGACACGCTGGTGAACTATGCGTTTCGACAGATTCCTCCGTACATCATTTTCCAGCAGAACAGTGCCCCATCTCACTATCACGGGGATGTTACCACATTTCTCCACGAAACATTTCCTGAGCGCTGCATCAGAAAGGGGGAGAGGGCCAGGGTCCCATTACCTGGTTCCCTCATCTCCCAGTCTGACTCCACTGAATTTCAGTGCACGGGGTTTTATCAAGAACACTGTTTACAGAACAATTGTTTGAGATCTAGTAGATTTGAGAAAATGAATCTACGCTGCAGTAGAGGCCACAAAACCTGACACGCTTACAAACACGTTGCAAGAAGTGAGTACCTTTTCAATATCATTTGATCTACAAACAGTGTCCACAGTGAACTGTACCAATGTGCATAAAAATGTTTGACCTTTTGTGTACAGCTCTGGACAAATAAAGTCATAAACCTAATAGGTACTGAAATACAGGGTGGGCTAAATAAAAATGGTCCGGACGAGTGGATACCATTTGTGGCACCACGAATGGAGGAGGAAATGACCTAAAGTTGCTTCCAACAGGATGGAGCAGCTGCCCTTTGGAGCACATTTACACAATCTGCATCGTCAGAAGTCAGTCTGGTCGTGGTCCTACCTGCCACCCAGATTACGTGATCTCTCACTTTGTATGGGGAACCCTCAAGTCTAAAGTGGATCGTAGCAACCCTCATAGTCTTCAAAAAAACCGCAACAGAACGTTTTGGATGAGACTGCAGCAGTCCGGCTTCGAACCTCCTCCAGCAACTCGCTGACTGGGGCGCAGGAGTGCCAAGAGATGAGTGGTGTTCGCTTTCAACATATGCTGTAGCTAGGTTAGTACCATATTTCCTTTCCTCTGTTGTGTTTCCTTGTACCCTTAAACTTTGTTCTGCATGCCATTTTTATTTGCCCCGTGCTGCATAAACAAATATTTTCATATACCTTTAGCCTGGACAGCCTATACTTCTTCCCATCTTAAATATAAGTAAAGTTCTTGCTAGCATAGCTGATTTAGAATAAACTATTTTTATGTGCATGCTGTTTCGCTGGTCTTTCTACAGTAGCTTTAAATAATGGAAAATCTAGGGCAGAATGTAACAATATTATGAAATGGATAGTTGCTACTTACCATATAGCGGAGATGCTGGGTTGTAGATAGGTCCAACAAAAAGTCTGTCACAAAATAAAGTTTTGGCCAACAAGGCCCTTGTCAAAAATAGACAAAACACACACACACACACACACACACACACACACACACGACTACAGTCTCTGGGCGGGGAGGGGGAGACGTGTCACGGTACAGGAATGGTAAAGTGCTGCTGGGGAGTGTGCAGGGATGAGCTGGAGAGAGGGTGGGGTTGCTAGGTGCAATCGGGTGGTTAGACGGAGGGCAGGGGAGAGGTGGGGTGGTAGTGGAAAAGGAGAGAAGTAAAAGGACTGGATGTGTTGGTGAAATAGAGGACTGTGTAATGCTGGAATGGGATCAGGGAAGGGGCTAGATTGGTGAAGTCAATGACTAAAGAAGGGAGAGGCCAGGAGGGTTACAGGAACGTAGGATATATTGCAGGGAGAGTTCCCATCTGCTTAATTCAGAAAAGCTGGTGTTGACGGGAAGGATCCAGATGGCACAGGCCGTGAAACAGTCACTGAAATGAAGACTGTCGTGTTAGGCGGTGTGCTCAGCAGCAGGATTGTCCACCTGGCCACAGTTTGTCGGCGGCCATTCGTGCGGACAGACAGCTTGTCAGTTGTCGTGCCCAAGTAGAATGCAGCACAGTGGTTGCATCGTAGCGTGTAGGTCATATTACTGGTTTCACAGGAGCCCTGCATTTGATGGGATAGGTGATGTTTGTGACCTACTCCAGCCCTATAACTCTCCTGGCCTCAACCTTTGTTAGTCATTGTCCTCACCCATCTAACCCCTTCCTTGTATCCATTACAGCACTACACAGCCCTATATTCCACCAACACACCCAGACTTTTTATTTCTCTCCTTTTCCACTACACCCCCCCCACCCCCCCCCCCGCCCGCCCACATTTTGGCAATGGGCTATTGACAGCTGGGTTCAAGACCATTCAGGCCAAAAAGTTACTCATCTGCAGTTTCACCAGCTGTCGATTTGAGTGTGGAATTGTGCTGCAGCTGTGGGTAACGGCACTTCTAGATTTTTAGCCTGTGGGATTTATCCACACCAACCGCCCACCAAAATCCGACCACACACTTGGAACATATGACAGAGTAACAGGCGATACAATTAAAAATGGCAGCAAATGTACAACCGACATGCAATTTATAGCAATCTTTTAATCCTGCTGTACAATCCACGAGCCGTATTTCAACGTCTATTCCTGCACCCGCACAGCTCAGTCCCAAAGCAGCAATAGCTATACGCAATGCAGGACCATAGAGAAGTAGTGGAGAACGATCTGATAATTCCCCTTTTGATGACGTAAGTCCTATTCCTAAGGTTTCGGCATCTAAGCCAACCGAGAGGAAAACACAGATTTCAGAGGTTCTAATGAGCAGTCCCAAAAGAAGGCAGATGAAAGGCAAAGCACAAAAGAACAGATCAAAATGCCACATTCTACGAAGGATGACCACGGAGTTCATCTTCAAGCAATGAGGAATCTTTACACCCGATTAACACAAATGGAGAGAATCACAGCGGTGACGATATTTGCCCTGACTGTAAAAGGATCCGAGTGTGACTGGATTCAATGCACTGGATGTATGGGTAAGAAGTGGTTGCCTGATTACTGTGGAAATGACAATGACTACTGCAACATCCAGACTATTCTTGTTTGTATTTTTCATAAACAATATAAATTAGTTGTGTTATACTAGATTAACAAATTCTGTTTCCTTCACACAGTTGCATCTCCCTCTATTACAAGTAGAATCTTACCCAGCTAGATGCCGGCTAGACAGTGCCTTCACAGTCACAGTGTATCTGCCATTTATTCAAATATTTACTGTTTGTATTTGAATGGATTTTATTTCTGAGTAAAATTAATTATACATTGCTTAATCTATTTCCCTGGCAGACCAACTGATTAGTGATGAAGGTAACCGGCTACAGCACGTATGTACGGATGTAATTCAGAACATGTTCTTTACAGTTGATGATCAAAGGAACCAACTGAAACTTTCTGGCAGATTAAAACTGTGTGCCCGACCGAGACTCTAACTCGGGACCTTTGCCTTTCACGGGCAAGTGCTCTACCATCTGAGCTACCGAAGCACGACTCACGCCCGGTCCTCACAGCTTTACTTCTGCCAGTATCTCGTCTCTTACCTTCCAAACGTTACAGAAGCTCTCCTGCGAGCCTAGCTGTGAGGACCGGGCGTGAGTCGTGCTTCGGTAGCTCAGATGGTAGAGCACTTGCCCGCGAAAGGCAAAGGTCCCGAGTTCGAGTCTCGGTCGGACACACAGTTTTAATCTGCCAGAAAGTTTCACATCAGCGCACACTCCGCTGCAGAGTGAAAATCTCAAAGGAACTAACTGTTACATATAGTTCTGTTCATTTCCAAATGTTGCAGCACCTCTTGTGATTGTGCCATTATGGCGAAATACAGGTTATGTGACAAAACAGATAAATGTATCAATCTGCACATTATCCGATTTGTGGAGTTTAATGCATGCAGCAATGATTTGCTAGAATTATTTAGTAAAACTATGGGGTTTGAAGAAGCACAAAATGAGCTTAATTTTCCAGATATAGGTAAGAAGAGAAAGACTATAGCTTCCTTTACTGATTTAATGGGAATTTTAACTTTTGAAAATGTTAGTATAAATTTGAACAAAAAGAACTTTCAGAATTTTTGTAATTGTTTTATTCCCTTATTTAATTGTGATGATTTCTGCACACCATCTGTATCAATGTAAGACTAACGAGACTGTTGCATGGCGACATTGTTAGGTAGTTAATGACCGATTTGAAACATTATGCCTTCTGCGTGGGGACACAGCCCAGACCGGGGGTGCAGGGGTGGGAGGCTGGGGGGGGCGGTGCAGGGGGGGGGGGGGGCGGCAAGGATCTAGAGAATCTCGTTTGCAAGACACAGAAGTCCAGCGCAATTATTCAATTAAAATACAAAAACATGTACGCAATAAATACATCTGCTACAACAGCTAAGAAGAGAGTGAGTAACATCCACTTTTTATTCAATTCAAGAGAAGGAAGTGCACTCTCTTTTTCCAAAGGGAGCAAAAATTAATTTCCTACCATTGCTTTTCAGAGATGAATAGTTAACATACAATTAAATATTTCGCTTACATATAGTTTCACACCATTTTACACATTTATTTACACAGAGAACAAAAATTATTTATAATACTCAATGAATATCCACTAAGTTTCGGGGTATATTTCCATTCCTTGTCCTTACACGAGTCATATTTCTCCACCCCCCTTGAATATTTGACTTCATTTTGTCCACGCAAATACATGACACTTATTCAACTGTAGAATATTTAGCAAAGTATTTATTAAAGTTCTGTTATGAGACAACACCTTTTTATATAATCAAACTCCACAAAATTCACATTTAGTCCATGTCCTTTTGTAAGACCATTGGAAAAAAAAGTTTTACTCTTCACAGTTATGAAGTTCTGACTGAATGATTAGGTTGAAAAGTTTCACAAAAGATACTACTGTCTTTAGTAAAACTATTCATTCTTGTTTAGAAAATGGATATTAAATAACAGTACAACAACAGGAGTCCTTTTATTATGTTGAAAAATTTCATACATTTGTCCTTTTATTGTTAATAAAAAATGGTAAACTGCACTCACAAGTGCAGTCAGTGGATGTACATGCTATAAATGAGATGCACGAGGTACACAGAGAGCACGCTCAGCGTGGCCCGGTTTTCATTCAGCGAAACCAGTTGCCGCAGGTAGTAACGCGTAGCAAACAGACGACTTCGATCGACGGTCCCTGTCGGCGAACACGGCTAGCAGTAAAGAAACTGCGCTGTGTCCGCAGGCCGGAGAACTCTGTGGGTAGTGACAAGGTGGCGACAGCTCGGTGAGGGGTGCTGGACAAAATGGTTGTGCCGGCTTCTGAGCGTGCACTTCTCAGCTGGTTCCGAATGTGACAGATTCCCTCGGAAACATGCAAAGTTCAAAAGGGTAGTATTAGTGATACAAAAATATTTAGCCAAAGCAAAGCTGCCCCAAGGAAAGACTTGATTAATACATCATAGTTTCATATCCATACTTTTATTATGTGTAAACAACTTTGAATCCATGTAAGTTGAGGACTTTAGTTCTTCAACTAGATTTGTGTTGGCATTACTGTTTGTACACCACTTCAGATTTTAAATTGAGTGAGTCTCAAGATTGTACACACTGTGTTCAGTTAGCATAACAACACTCATTAAGCAGATTAGTGCTCACCACAGTCATTTGAGTAATGACAATGCAGTCGCTGCTTATTAAGTATGTATTAGAAAATACACTTGGCACACAATAAAGTCATGTGCGCGTGACAATGAAGACAGTAGATGACCACGGAACCTTTCCACTGCGTCGTCTGGAGTCCAGCCCAACCACTTGCACGTTTTCTGTTTTGTGGAGTTTATTGTGTGAAATAATAATGTACTAGAGACTATGAAGTCGGAACAAGGCCAATATGACCACAATTTTCTAGATGAAGGTAAGAAACGAAAGATGACGTGAAAAGCGAAAGTCTAATATTACAAAAGAAAAGACTGTGAAAGGGTAAACCTACACTAGTTCATCGTGGAAGGGGCGGGGGGAGAGGAGGGGGGGGCGTGTGGACTTGTGTTCGACTTTATGCAGCACTCGCCTGAGCCAAGCGTCTGAGTGCGAGAAGTGTTTTACTCGAGACAGCTATTTTTTTTGATTTTGTGTAATAAATCTGTAGGACAACGAGAATGCAGGTGAATCTGTTTGACTTCTGCCGCGGTTGCACCTATGTGAGCACCCTTCCTTCGGCAGTGTGCTTCCACTCGGGAGCCCTTTTCTCACACGATATACTGCGAACTGTGGACAGAGGGCAGGTCGAGAGGCAGGTTCCACATCTCTAGATTTCTGAAAAGCATTAGACACAATACACCGCTGCAGACTTTTAACAAAGGTACGAGCATACGGAATAGGTCCTCAGATACGTGAGTGACTCGAAGACACGTGAAGTAATAGAACCCGGCACATTGTCCTCGATGACAAGTATTCTAGGCTGCCGCCAGGAGTACCCCTGCTAAGGGTGACAGGAACGCTCTTATTCTCTATACATACAAGTGATCTGTCGGACAGGGTGATCGACAATCTGCAGCTGTCTGCCCAGTCGCTGCGGTATGTGGAAAATATCACTGAGTGACTACAGGAGTATACGGGACGACTTGAACAAAATTTCTAGGCGATTTAACAAATGGCGGCTAGCACTGTATGAGAAAAATGTAGAGTTAATGCAGATCAGTAGAAAAAACAAGCCCATTTTGTTTTGGAGCCAGAAACAACTAGGGTAATATGCACCCATGTCAGAACTGTAGAGCTTGAAGCCGAAAAAGCCGTCAAAAGTGACTACAGTGTTACATCTACATTTATACTCCGCAAGCCACCCAACGGCGCGTGCGTGGCGGAGGGCACTTTACGTGCCACTGTCATTACCTCCCTTTCCTGTTCCAATCGTGTACGGTTCGCGGGAAGAACGACTGTCTGAAAGCCTCCGTACGTGCTCGAATCTCTCTAATTTTACATTTGCGATCTCCTCGGGAGGTATAAGTAGGGGGAAGCAATATATTCAATACCTCGTCCGGAAACGCACCCTCTTGAAACCTGGCGAACGAGCTACACCGCGATGCAGAGCACCTCTCTTGCAGAGTCTGCCAGTCCAGTTTGCTAAACATCTCCGTAACGCTATCACGGTTACCGAATAACCCTGTGACGAAACGCGCCGCTCTTCTTTGGAACTTCTCTATCTCCTCTGTCAACCCGATCTGGTACGGATCCCACACTGATGAGCAATACTCAAGTATAGGTCGAACGAGTGTTTTGTAAGCCACCTCCTTTGTTGATGGACTACATTTTCTGAGGACTGTAGCAGGACTTTGAATTTCGCCGCGCTACACTTGTTCCCTCAGACAAAAATTATACCATCGCAGTGGTATGAGCGCTCGATGGGAGAGAGAAAATACTAAAATTGTTAACTCTTTTTTGTTTTCTATTCCGTTTCGATTGTCTCTTGATAGCCAAAGCTTAAGGCAGACGTGATCTGATGAAGATGTTTTAAAAAAAAAACTTTTTCGCTAGTCTCAATCTGATTTTAATGTGTAGACATATTGTGGAAGTTGTTAAGAAATTCGGAGTATGGAAGTAGCACAGTAAATTAAATTGCATACAGTATCAGGATGATTTTAATTGGTATAAATTAGTGATTCCTGGACAATTGCAAGATTTCGGAGCAGACTTTTCACGCAGAATTGAAGGAGATTTTTGAAGACCTGGACGCCGCACAAAAGAAGTCAAGTTAACCTGGTAAAGGATGATCTCTCATCTACTCCACTTCCCCCTATCAGTTACATTTTGTTATTCTCTGTTTCTTTTCAGTAAGTTTTGTAGTGGAAATTGGTTAAACTTTTGCTCAAAAACGCCACAAGGACCACCCCAACTATAGCTTTTCTGTAATACGAAGTCCGATTTGCATTTCATTCTTTCTTTTTTTCACGGTCATTTACGATTTTAAAACTCCCTTTGTATTCACCATTTCTTCCCTCATTTCCGAATCATTTCTTTTCTCTTATCTTTTTCTTTTTTTTATTAACCACTACAGGACTCTCCCAATGAATCTCAACCTGGTACCCGCCTTACCGACAATTAATTTTATGTGATCATTCCACTTCAAATCGTTCTGCACGCATACTCCCAGATATTTTACCGAAGTAACTGCTACCAGTGTTTGTTCCGCTGCTGACGATGAAGGCAGACCTGAAGCCACTGTCAGTCCGAGAGCCATCAGTGTACACAAAGGTAATATCACAAAGTTCAGTGTGAAGGTTGAGAAATTTACGGCGACAGATCGAGTCTGGAGTAGAGTCCTCGGGAAGCAAATGACGTCCGAGGTGAACGTGGCCTGCTGCACAAAGCCAAAGTGGTGAAGGGCAAAGTGGCAGGTACTGTGAAGTTAAGCTTCCAGAGAAATACCCAAAAGTGAACTCCAGGAAGTAACAAAGAAGAAGGACGCACCCTATACTGGCGATCAAACGCGCCATCGAAGGAGGAGGCATCGGACAGGTAGTCAGACACAGCGTACGAACGACAAGCGTGTCTGCCGAGGAGAAAATCACGGCGGTATGACAGCAGTAGTTTGGCAGCTCCCGCATACAGACTCTCAACTGTGCTAGTATAAAAGGTGCCAGTGGCCAAACGGATGCCACGACGGGGGATCGTTTAAAGATGGCATAAAATGGACAGACGTACAGATGCACAAACGAAACACTCATAGTCTAGTTTTGTATGGACAAGGGACTAGTACAAACAGAGGAGAACGATGCAATCAACTCCCCAGGGAGTACTGCTCAGGACATGTGAGGCACTGAGGGACCGCGTACATTGGGCAGCCACGTAAGACGTGTGAGAGGACCGAGGAAGTTTCCTATTGAGCACGAGCCCCACGAATTTCATAGTTTCATCAAATGGAAGAAAAACAGGCCCAAGATGTAAAGACAGTGGAAGAAACCGATTTCTCCACTAGAAATTCATACAAACAGTTTTGTCAGTGGAAAAGCGAAAGCCACTGTCGATGCACCAGGAGTAAATACGGTCGAGACAATGCTGAAGATGCGGCTCGAGGAGACAGGTCTGTGGAGAACTGCAACAGGTAATAAAATCTGTCAACAAAAAGGGAGACTGCGAGATGTCCGGTGGAAGACGGGCCATAATAGGGTAAAGGGTGACAGCAAAGAGGATGACACTCGGGATGGAACCCTGAGGCACACCGTTTTCTCGGATAGAGGTGTCCGACAAGGTGGAATCACATGTGCCTCGAAAACTCAGTCTTTTAAAATTCCTGAAGGAAACGGGGCGTGCGGCCCCAGAAGCCACACGTGTAGAGAGTATGGAGGAAACCAGTCCTCCAGCAGGTGTTGTAGGCTTTCTCCAAATCGATAAACATGGCCGCAGTGTGCTATTTTGGCAGAGAATTATTCACAGCACGGGTTGAAAAAGTGACGAGATAATCAACTGCAGAACGGCGTACTGCATACTGGCTGAGTGTGACTTGTACATTCCACCACCTTGCGTACACTACTAATGGGGCAGTAGCTAGAAGGAAGGTGTTTCTCCTTACTGGGCATAGGGATGGGTATGGGTATGACATTGGCTTCATATCAGCGCCTGGGAAACACGTCCTCTGCCCAGATGCAATTGTATGTACAAAGGAGAAAGAGCTTGCCTGCAAGAGAAAGGTTCTGCAACATCTGAATGTGAACGTTGTCCGGGCCTGGGGCGGAGGGTCGGGATGAAGTGAGAGCACGATCTAGCTCTCTCATAGTAAAGACGGCATTGTAACAATTCTTAAGAGAGAAGCGTATTGCCCGAGCCTCCTCCACTCATTTCCGATAGAGGAAGGCAGGGCGATAGTGGGTGGAGCTCGAAACCTCCGCAAAATTGCAGTCTGAGATGTTGGATATAGCAATAGGGTCCACTATAACACGTCATCTACTACAGTAAAGGCCAGAAATTGGGGAACGGACCTCGGTCCTAGAGAGCCATCGGAGGTTGGCCCACATGACAGAAGAGGGAGTGAAACTATTAAAAGAACTAGTAAATGAATTCCCTCTAGCATTTTTGATATGCCAAAAATGCAATGACACTGAGTACGCAATTGTTTATAATGAATGCGGTTTGCTATCGTAGGATGACTGTGTTAAAAAACGTGGAGAGCACGTCTCCACTTACGAATTGTGCCTCGGCACACTTCAGTCCAAAAAGGGGTCGGAACACGGATTGTAAAGACGAAGTGTGAGGAACGGAATGTTCTGCGGCAGTCAGGATAACGTTCTTCAGGTATTCTACATAGTCATCACAACTGGGGAAATGTTGTTTGTCAAAGGTCGCCAGGGACGAGTAAAGCCTCCAGTCTGCCTTATAAAGCTGCCATTTGGGTGTGCATGTAGGTGGAGTGGGAGTCAGCAAATGGATAGCACACTGGAAATGGTTGCTCAAGTTCGTGTCCGAGAGAACAGATTGCTTGAGACTATGGGCAAGTTGGGTAGTGCAGAAGGAGAGGTCCAAATGGGTATAGGTGGCCATAGAGTCTGAAAGAATGTGGTTGCTTCCGTGTCAAGGCAAATGAAGTTAAGTTGATTGAGAAAGTCAGCCAAGAGAGCATCTCTTGGACGAGTTCTGGGAGAACCCCAAAGGGGATGGTGCAAATTAAAATCATCAAGCAGGAGAAAGTGATGAGGGAGTTGCTCAATAAGCTGGAAGAAATCTGCCCTGGTGACACCGAATGACGGAGGGAAGCAAACGGTACAGAAATGAACCCATATTACAGTATTACTCATGTTCTGCATTATGTAGGTCGTTTAAATACCTGGGCATAACACTGCAAACCGATACAAAATGGAACTAGCACGTGCGGATTTTGGCAGAGAGAGCAAATGGTCAGCTTCGATTTACAGGGAGAATTTTAGGAAAGTATGGTTCATCTTGTAAAAGAGAACTTAAACTGGATGCTAGTGAGACCTATTCTTAAACAGGTGTACGGGAGCTGCAGCAGATCACATTACAGAAAGACACTGAAGCAATTCAGATGCAGTTTGCTAGGTTTGTTACAAGTTTTCTAGGTTTGTTACCAGTAGGTTCGAATAACATTCAAGTATTGCAAGATGCTTCGAAAAGTCAAAAAATGGGTACGCCTAGAGAGAAGGCGGCATTGTTTCTGAGGAACGCTACGGAGAAAGACTAAAACTGTGTGCCGGGCCGAGACTCGAACTCGGGAAGGTAGAAGACGAGGTACTGGCAGAAGTAAAGCTGTGAGAACGGGGCGTGAGTCGTGCTCGGGTAGCTCAGTTGGAAGAGCACTTGCCCGCGAAAGGCAAAGGTCCCGAGTTCGAGTCTCGGTCGGGCACACAGTTTTAATCTGCCAGGAAGTTTCATATCAGCGCACACTCCGCTGCAGAGTGAAAATCTCATTCTGCCTATGGAGAAAATTTAGAGAACCGGCATTTCAAGCTGACTAAAGAATGACTATTGCTTCCAAAATACATTAAAGACATGGGACAAAAATATAAGACAAGAGAAATTGGGCACATAGATAATCTTTTTTCTTCATTCCATCTGCGAGTGGAACAGGAAATGACTTCTAGTGGTGCACAGTACCATTCACCGTGCACTGTATGGTGCCTTTCATAGTATGTGTTAGTAGATGTACATGTAGAGTGACAAACCCGTGCTTTTGGGACTACTGAGTTGCCGTCAGAGCAATGGTGGCAACATCAGTGGACGTCTTAGCCTTTGTTTTCTGCACGCAGCTTCAAGGCTAGAAAAGGAATAATCCTTGTCGATCACAGAAGGGGCTTTCTGCAAGGACTGATGGCTCCATTGCTTTGCCTCGTGTTGCATCTTTGGGCATGAGCCCTATAAGTATAAAAAACTTTCTTCCGACAGTGCTGTGGCTTCTCGAGTAGCCGTGAATGGTGGAGCTGACTCCGGAAGTGCTGTGGCTTCTTCACACGACTGGCAGAGATGCCTCCGGCTTCTTGGGTAGCAATAACTGGTGGAGCTACCTCCAGCTTTTTAAGTAGGCACGAAATGGACGAGCTGCCCGCTGTTTCTCGGGTAGCCACGACTGGCGGAGATGACTCCAGCTGCTCGAGTAGGCACGATTGGCACAGCTGACTCCAGCACTGCTGCAACTTCCTGAGTATCCACGACAGGCACAGCTGACTCCGGCAACTTTGGTAGCCACGACTGGCGGAGCTACCTCGGGCAGCACTGTGGCTTCTCGAGTAGCCGAGACTGGCAGAGCTGACTGGCGGAGCTGCCTCCGGCAGTGCGGTGGCTCCTCGAGTCACCGTGGCTGGCAGAGCTGACTCCGGCTCCTCGGGTAGCCACGACTGGTGGCACGGTCTCCGGCATTGCTGTGGCTTCTCGAGTAGCCACAACTGGCAGAGCTGACTCCGGCAGTGCAGTGGCTTCTCGAGTAGCCACGACTGGCGGAGCAGACTCTGGCTTCTTGGGTAGCCACAACTGGCAGGGCAGCCTCTGTCTTCTTGGGTAACCACGAGTGGTAGAGCTGCTTCCGGCAGTGCTGTGGCTTCTGACTGGCAGAGCTTACTCCGGCGCTGCTGTGGCCTCTCGATTAGCCACGCCTGGCAGAGCTGCGACTGGCAGAGCTGACTCCGGCTCCTCAGCTAGCCACGACCAGTGGAGCAGTCTCCGGCAGTGCTGTGGCTTCTCGAGTAGCCACGACTGGCAGAGCTGACTCCGGCTTCTTAGGTAGCCGTGACTGGCGGAGCTGACTCCAGCTTTGTGAGTAGCCAAGACTGGCAGAGTAGACTCTGGCTTCTTGGGTAGCCACGACTGGCAGAGCAGCCTCTGTCTTCTTGGGTAACCATGACTGGTAGAGCTGATTCCGGCAGTGCTGTGGCTTCTGACTGGCAGAGCTGACTCCAGCAGAGCTGTGGCTTCTCGATTAGCCACGACTGGCAGAGCTGCGACTGGCGGAGCTGACTCTGGCTTCTCGAGTAGCTACGACTGGTGGAGCTGACTCTGGTTCCTCGGGTAGCCATGACAGGTGGAGTGGTCTCTGGCAGTGCTGTGGCTTCTCGATTAGCCACGACTGGCAGAGATGACTCCGGCTCCTCGAGTAGCCACGACTGGCAGAGCTGAGGCTTCTTGCGTAGCCATGACTGCCACCGGCTGAATCCGGCTTCTCGGGTAGCTGAGACTGGTGAAGCTGCCGGTGGCAGTGCTGTGGTTCCTCGGGTAGCCGCGACTGGCGGAGCTGACTCTGGTTTCTTGGGTAGCCACGACTGGTGAAGCTGACTATGGCTTTTTGGGTAGCCAAGACTGTCAGAGCGGACTCTGGCTTTTTAAGTAGCCATGACTGGCAGAGCGGTCTCCAGCTTTTTAAGTAGCCGTGACTGGCGGCGCGGTCTCCAGCTGTGCTGTGGCTCCGTGGGTAGCCATGACTGGCATAGCAGCAACTGTCTGTTTCTACCTGGTGATGGGAAAGACCTTCTTGCCTCTCTCATGGCAGCAGAGCTGGACGCCAGTTGCAAAGCAGTGGGCAGGAATGTACACTTCTGCTGACTGTTAACGTTGAGGATACAGAGCTGAGGCTGCATTTAATATTGTGGCATGTGATTTCCTCGTGTTGTCCTTGTGGCCCTCTGTTGACAGTTGATCTGTCATAGGTGGAGGACAGAATGGGTTGCTGACAGAGTAAGCTCTGGTGGACGGTAATCTGCTAAACCATTCACTTCCATATCCGAGGCTGCGTCCACATAGCAACAACCT
This sequence comes from Schistocerca americana, assembly GCF_021461395.2. Lineage (NCBI taxonomy): Eukaryota > Metazoa > Arthropoda > Insecta > Orthoptera > Acrididae > Schistocerca > Schistocerca americana. The sequence continues at coordinate 22,169,298 of NC_060129.1, read as the reverse complement.
CGTATCCGTATCACGTCAGTGTCTCCGTCCGAAAATGTGCTTGTCCATTGTAAGTGGTGGAGTGGATGTAAGGACAGGAAAGACTGACCAGTTGAAGCCAGCAGCAATATTGTAATTCAGAATAATAGATATACTTTGGTACTTGTTTGGTTTTGGTTATAACAGGTTCTTTCATTTTTTACTAAGAACAGAGTAGAAATGGCATATCAATTTCCCATAGCAGAACGCTAAAATTTTTGGTTTTTAAATGCACTTTTTTAAAAACAAGTAACATTTATTGGTAAAATTACCACTGCTTTGAAATACTGGATTATTATAGAAATTGGGAAAACGGTGAGCACTGTTTTACTAACAGCTCCCGCAGTTAGAAACCGGCAACAAACAGGACATAAGAATCTACATCACTGCATAGACAATAACGTACCTGTTGCCACGCAGCTTTGCTTATTAGATGCTATGTTCATACTCACTACGTGCAAGACTTACACCCATCTGATCAGCATATACATCCACATACACACTCTGCGAGCCACTGCACGGTGCACGATGGAGGGTAACTGGTACCACTACTAGTCACTTTCTTTCCTGCTCCAGCGGAAAATACAGCGAGGGAGGAACGACTGTCTACATAATTCCATACAAGCCCTAAATTGTCTTATCTACGTGGTCCTCACACAAAATGTACAGTGGCAGCAGTAAAGTTATTCTACAGTCAGCTTCAAATGCTGGTTCCCCAAATTTTCTCAACAGTGTTACGACCGCTCACAACAGCCTCTGAAAGACTACACTGGTGCAAATCTGCAACAGACCAGATAACTTTAAACTAAGAGTTTTAACAATTTACACAAGCACACAAACTATGCACCCCCCGTAGGAGGGATGGAAATGACACAAAACACTAACAATTAAAGTATTAACCTTGCCACCAAAGGTGCAACTTGATTTTAACTTCTAAGAAAAGTCTTATGGTGAAAGAGTGGCAACCTTATATACTAAAATGATCATTTAAATAAAAGCCCACGAAATGCAGTCTTATATAAAACCTACAACGTTGGTCAAACAATAGTTAAGATGCTCTACAGTACACAGATACCGCCACTCAAGGTCATAGGCAATAATATCACAGTTTCCGAAGATCAAAACATATTTCAGGTATTAGGCCGTTACACTCCAAGCAATAAATTCGTTAACACACCAAATCCGACAAACATGACAGAGGCAGCTACTAACGTACGGTAGATCGATAGGGAGATTACCGAACAACACGAACTGCAGGTTGCTCTAACCCGCCCCTACTCCACGGACCACCCAATTTATAAACAACCACCTTCCCGCAGGTGGGCAAAAGGAGAAGAATGGTGGGATGACCCCAAAGCAAAACAGCTGGTGACCTCACCAAGAAAATGAGTAGAATTTAACAAGAGTAAATCAAACAAGATATCACCAATCACTTAACTTCTAATAAACTGCAATTTCTCGAGAAGACCTGGCGCGGCACCCCCAAATCGCTCTCCTGAACCGTCCGCTGCCAGCCGCTCCAGCGGACGCAGGAAGGCGCGCCGATCTCCTGTCTCATGGCGTCGCAGCTCGCACCGGCCAGACCGATGTCGTGGGGTTGACTCCTGCTGCTCTCGTGTTGGCCGCGAAGCCACTACCCCTCGCTATACGCCGCGGCCCACTGGACTCATGTGGCGACCTCACATGCGCCGACGCTTGAGACGGACCAGTCATCTCGTGTCTCAGTGAGCGACTGACCAACCGATCGATCTGACCGCCAGCCACCATTGCCTGAGCAAACTCGAGCAGACTGGCGGCCTAACGCGCAGACTCAGATGCAGGAACTCAGCCCCGACTGGGCGACCACTCACCGAGTTCTCTTACTGGCGGAGTGGAAAGACTCTCATCTTGGCGGCTTTAAGGGTTTATCCAAACGACAGACATACTAGCACTCCCAACGACAGACAGACACTAACTGCCTAACAAATGCAGATGAGAGACAGACTAGCAAACTGGGGATAAGAGACTGACCCAGACTGACCGACTGGCGAGCTAATAGCGCCCCTTAAATGCGCGTGAACAGGCAACCTCTCCCCTTTGCCACCAGAGGGAGACACCAAAACTGCGACTGCCACAGCGGCGCCACCGCCAAAAACGGAGGGCAACTGTTTCACACTACGCGCTGCAGCGCACTCTTCAAAACAGCAAATTTTCGCCACGGCTCAGATCACAGTACAGTTAGTTGGTGGGCAAGCAGGTTACGTGATGAAAACGGGCACAGCAATATTGAGGATTGTCCTCACAGTGGCAAGCCTCATACTGCACGCACTCCAGACAATGTGCAGAGAGTTAACGAATTGGTGACTGCTGACAGACGCATCACAGTGAACGAATTGTCACGCTACGTTGGGACAGGGGAAGGAAGTGTTTGCAGAATACTGAAAGTGTTGGCGTTAAAAAGGGTATGTGCCAGGTGGGTTCCCAGGATGTTGACAGTGGCTCACAAAGAAACAAGAAAAACGGTATGCCACAAACTTTTGGAACAGTACGAGAATGGTGGAGATGAATTTCTTGGCAGAATTGTGACAGGTGATGAAACACGGCTCCATCATTTTTCACCAGAGATGAAGAGGCAATCAATGGAGTGGCATCATACAAATTCACCCAATAAAAAAAAAAAAATGCAAAAACACACCTTCTGCTGGAAAAGTTATGGCTACGGTGTTTTTCGATTCCGAAGGACTCTTGCTTGTGGACATCGTGCCAAGTGGAACCACCATAAATTCCGATGCATATGTGATGACACTGAAGAAACTTCAAGCTCGATGGAGTCGTTTTCGACAGAATGTTTTGCTGTTGCACAACAATGCACAGTCAGATGTCAGTGAAAAAACCATGGAAGCGATCACAAAACTCATGTGGAAAATACCGAAACACCTGCCTTACAGTCCTGACCTGGCTCCATATGACTACCATCTGTTTGGGGAAACTGAAAGACTCTCTTCGTGGAACAAGGTTTGAAGATGATGACTCCCTTGTGCACACTGCCAAACAGTGGCTCCAACAGCTCGGTCCAAAATTTTACCGTGTGGGTATACAGGCGCTGGTTCCAAGATAGCGTAAGGCAGATGAGAGGGATGGAAATTATGTGGAGAAATGAAAATATTGTTCCTAAAGAATGTATCTACACACTGTAAAATTTTAAAACGTGTAGAATAAAAGATGGATTTAAAAAAAAATACTGTGCATTTCTTTTGGAGTGACCCTCGTACGATACTGTAGCGCCCGTGTTATTCCAAATTACGACTCAGTGTTCCTTCGGACATGCAGACAGGCACTGCAATATCGTATTTATCTGCTGACACCGGGCAAGCAACTTTCAAGTAAAATGTCTACCCTGAACAAGAATATACATAATGGATGTGAGAGTACAGACTGTAGACATACGGCCGACGCAATACGGAAGTTTGGGTCTGGCTGTGAGTTGTGCACGGATAGCAAAATGGGAAGGTGACCACTCGCAGTAATCAGGAAATCCAGGTGGAAGTCCCGGTCCGGCACAAATTTTCGTTGTCGTCATCCCATTATCCAGCTGACGGTTGTCCACGTTCGTAACTGTGAATACATTCCATGCATCTCCGTAACACTTGCGTGTCGATCGAGCCTACCGGTAACAAACCAAACCCTTGAGCTGGGATCGAGAACAGATAAGCTAGTGTCTAGTACACAATCTCCTTTACAGATGAAACACACTCTCCTAAAATTCTCCCAATAAACTGAAGTTGACCATTCGCCTTTCCTACCGCAGTCTGCACACGCTCGTGCCATTTCATACCCTCTGCAATATTACGCACAGATATTTAATCGCCACGACTGTGTGAAGCAGTTCACTACTCGTGCTGCATTTCAACATTACCAAGTTGTTTTTCCTACTCGCTTACATTAACTTGCACTTTTCAACATTTAGAGCAAGTTGCCATTCACCATACTAGTCATCTTGTATCTTCCCAGAGTCACTCAACAATGATGCCTTCCCGTACAACTATAGCATCCTCTGCAAACAGCTGCATGTTGCTGCTCACCTTGTCCTTCAAATCACATACACATGAGAAATGTTCAGTAAATATTGCAATTTTTTTTTTTCTTTCTGAAAGCAGGTTGCTTTTACAAAGGATTCCAATACACCATATTATTCCCCACTCTTTCTGACTACAAGGCCCTATTTTTCATCACACCCTCTGCTCAATGGGACAGCCTCAGCCACCTTACACGAGGGCCTGTACGCTCACGCAGTACCACTCCACCCACTCCACGGGTTGGTGTCAGAGCCAAAGGCTGGCGGTACTGTTAATCTCCCTGTTACCCGTGTACTGCTTCCTGTAGAGCGTATCCTTCACTGGACCAAAGAGATACAGTGTACGAGATCCAGGCTATAGGGGGGACGAGGAAGAACAGTCCAATTAAGTTTTGTGAGCTCCCCTCGGGTGTGCAGAATTACGTAAGGCCTTGTGTTTTGGAGTAAGGGAAGTTCATTTCAATTTTTGTGGTGACGATAAACTTCAGAGTTGATTGTTGCACGATAAGGGAGGACATCAAACAGAATAACCCTGCAGTCCCAGAAGACCGTAGCCATAAATTTACCAGCCGAGGGTGCGGCTTTGAACTTTTTCTCTGGAGGAGTGTGCTGTGGCGCCATCCCACGTTCCGTCATTTGTGGTGACGATTGATGAAAAATTGCCACGGTAACACGCAAGCAAATCTGCACAGGTGGTACTGCATTGCTCTTTACGGACTTCTGTTAGACGGCGAGGTACCCGATGGGGGTACACACACCTTTGAGTACCCCTACTGGTGGACCAGTGTGTGGGAATTACTAACAGACATCCAGTTGAGCTACACTGGAGCCGCCACCTATCAACACTTCATGAAACTATAGGGGATGAGGTGCGAATATTCCATGAAGTCCCACAGCAAATTCCACATTTTTCCAAACGAAATTGACTGAGACAAAAATGTGTTTCATTACTTAGTGTTCGCATCGTATACAGAACACGAGAGCTACCCGATCACACTTCCTTGCGTCACTCCACACCCTAGTCTCTGGTGAATGCTCGCCATAGAAGACAATGTACTGTTGTCTCTGTATGTCATACCGTTTTCATAATGAAAGTCTTCGAGCCACTCAGACATCCGCACACTTGTACCTTCATTAACTGTCAGCAGTGGCATACGTGTCCAACGCTTTCCAGAAATCTGATAACATGGAATGTGGCTGCTGCCCTTCATCCACGGTTCTCAGGATATCATGTGAGATGTTTTCTAAATCCTAGCTGATATGTGGACAAAAGCTCTTCCATCTCCAGGAAATTTATTTTATTCAAACACAGAATACGTCCAAGAATTCTACAGCAGACTGATGGTAACGATATTTGTCAGCAATTTTGATGATCTGTTGTTTTGTCCTCTTACATATAGGACTCACTTGTAGTTTTTTCCAGATGGTTGGTTGCTTGGTTTTGGGGGAAGAGACCAAACAGCGAGGTCATCAGTCTCATCGGATTAGGGAAGACGGGGAGTGAAGTCAGCCGTGCCCTTTCAGAGGAACCATAAAGGAATTTGCCTGGAGTGATTTAGGAAAATCACGTAAAACCTAAATCAGGATGGCCGGACCTCCGGCTCCTTCACCTTCATTAGAAGTTTTAAAAATATGTTCAACATCTAAGTTTGTTGTTTATTCCTGTAACTAGTAGCAATAAAAAGGTTATTTCAGAACCATTTATTTTGAGGGGTTTTAACAGTCACATTAAACTGCAAACAAAAAGAACTGAACCCTCCAGAAACCAGATGTATCAGCAGTAAGTGCCATTACCAGCCCAATTTTGGCGAGTGAGAGAGAGAGAGAGAGAGAGAGAGAGAGAGAGGGAGAGAGAGCAGGCTCTGTTGGACAGGAATCTGCAGCACCCTTCATCTCGTAATAACAATCCACACAACAACAATCTCGTCAGTGTTGTCACTCCGGTTCACTGCCACCAAATAAACTCAAACACAGTCGTCAAGAAAGGTTACGGCGACTGTGTTTTGGGATCGGAACAGGGTACTCCCCATCAATTTCGTGCAACCTAGGACGACAAACTCAGACAGATATTGTGAAACACTGACCAACTTCCAGCGAACAATCCATAATTGCCAGAGAGGACGATGGGGGGAGTAGTGCTTCTTCACGACAACGCTCGACCCCACGTTGCTCGTCAAATGCAGGAGCTTTTGAAGAAATCCCCATACAGTCCGGACTTAGCCTCCAGTGACTATCACCTCCTCCCCAAGTTAAAGGAACACTTAGGTGGCAAACGCTTCATGAGTGACAATGAGGTCCGAGCAGAGGTCACAAACTTCCTGAACGGGTTGGTGGGAGACTTCTTCGACTTAGGAATAAACCCGGGAGACTTCTTCGACTTAGGAATACAAAAGCTGGAGCACCATCTTTAAAAGTGTGTCAGAAAATAATGGAGACTATGTTGGAAAATAGACAAAAGTGTAAGCTTTCCAATGATATATAAATTAATAACAATAAACAATGTTTTCTATTTGTAAGAAATATGGGAACCTTACTTTTGGTACAACCCTCGTATGTACACTAGTTCACACCACTTGTCCCCCAACCTTTATCTGTTTTTGCTGTACAGTGTGTGTGTCTAAAAGATGTTAATTTGTCAAATTTAGATGTATACAATCAACCTCCTTTATTTCATTCTAGATGTATGTGCACAAACACACCTGCCACGCATCAGGAATTTGGTCAGGGCAATATGTGCTACCACATTCACAGCATCACTGTTCACAAGGAAACAGCACGGCCCTGTACAAGACATTCAAAAGAGAACCCCGTGCGCAGGAGCTGACACAGACAGTGACACAGCAACCTCCGTCTGGTGCTGACGTAGGCCACAGAATGCCAGCAGTGCAAGATCTGGTAAGAAGTGCTACCAAGGAAACGCAGGGTTCTCTCCTCGCAACAGTCAATAAAACAATGCAGGTGCTAATGTGATTTTGTAGTGCGCAAACCGCCAGTGACTGACATAATTTTCTTCTTCTTATCATCCGTACTTTTTAACACAAACTACTTTTGAAGTGCCAAAATGTACTAGAACAAATAAAATGTCTGTAAAATGCCACACAGTACACCGTACTTGCGGTGAGACTGTCGTAATTCCTGAAATCTATCACCCGTGGCTTCTGGCCTGTTGAGGAGCACCACAGTCCCGGGTCCGTGGATAAACCACGAGAATCTGCTGCATTATGCCACATGCAAACAGACCCGGTCTGTGTGCAGATCGGTGAGACTCGATCCGAAGGGCAGGGCCTGCAGACTAGTGGGAATCAAATGACTTCAGATCAGCAGGCCCGCCCCATTACAGATACCCACAGAAACGACCTCCGATTTTGGGTCATCGTGGAAATCCATCGTCTGGTCAGCAGTTCACGAGCCACAGAGAGCATGTTGACAAAATGAGACCACGGTGATTAATTTGGGCAACAGATTACTTGTTCAAATATTCTGAGAATCAATAATAATAAGGATAAGTAGCATCTCACTGTAAAGGCGATTGCTGAGCCGCAGACAGGAACGTAGAAAAGGCATTCACACTATCACAACTAAATTTTCGGCCATAGCTTTTGACAGAAAACGAGAGCACACACACATTCACACGATCACACAGACACAAGCCGTGCACACGCGACTGCTGCATCTACAGTCTCTGAGAATCAGATCCAAACGTACCACTCCCCTCGGCTCCCTGCCTCCCTTCGGCGGTTGCTAAGCTAGCGGCAAGAAATGGTGGCAGGGGAGAGGTAGGGTGGGAAGGGGAGAAGCAGTAAGAATGAGGTGTAAAGAAGCGGCGCACGTACTCAGCCGCTTCCAGCCAGTGACGATGCATGACATTTCGGTAAACAAACTGTTTCATCTACTGAGACAAAAACAAAATCTTCCTTTCTTTTTTTTCCCCTGATATTTCCCAGACACGTTTGAAACTCTCTGATTTCCGTAACTTGTGGCAATCCTGCCTTTTCCAAGCGAAAACAAGGAAGACTCGAATGAGGGTGAATGTGTTCTTATATGTGACTTTTCTGATAATTACACTTTTGTGATCCAAGACGAGGCCCAGTGTTATCAATAGTCAAGTGATCGTGCAACAGTGTACTCCTTCGTAGTGTGTTAAATAGGAGAGAATAAAAGAGAGCACACGAGTTATGACATAATTTCTAACTGTCTAGAGCATAATACCACAGCAATCTACTGTTTGCAAAAAAAGCTAATTTCGCTTTTTAAAAATGAAATTTTACACCGATGTACAGAAGGTATACTGCTTTTCGCAAGGCAGTGCAGCCCATTACAAGAATAAAATGAATTTTGTAAACTTACGCTTCCACAAAGAACATTTTGGCATCAAAACAGAGCATATTTTGCCTCTGCTCACGGAAAAGGACCTTGTGATGGTGTTGGTGGCACTGTTAAGAGATCAGCAACAAAAGCAAGTCTGCAGAGGCTGTATGGCAGCCAAATTCTTTCTCCGCAACAATGTTTTGATTGGGGAGTTAATAATATTACACCTGTACATTTTCTATTTTCGACACAACAAGAGTACACTGAAACTGAGAGATATCTTGAAAGCACTTTAGTCAATCTGTTTCCATAAAAGGAAAACAGAAATTACCTGCTTTTATAGCAGCTGCATCAAGTACATAAAAATGTTGGTAAAGACTATTTCAGACACATCAGCACCTACTGTTAAAAAGTTACAAAATTTCCAGAAAGACTGTCTTTGAAAGACATTCATGGGTATGTTACTGTTATCTATTACAAGAAATGGTGGTAAGCTTATATTTTAACAAAAGCCAAAGATCTCAAAGATAAAGTTAGTTTCCTTCACCCAGCTGGTCCATCACTGTCTTATACATATCCTGTAGAACTAGATATTCTGTGGTTATCCATAAATGATATTCTTTGTAAAGTAAATCCAGTTACACCAACAAGAATATATCAGATTCCTGGGGATGAAACTGTAGAAACAAAAGAAGCATTGAATACGAAGATCAATCTTAAAACACAGACTGTTTAAATCAGGTTTTGCTAGTGACTTTTGGGACGTATATGCAACAGTAAATTTGAATGCGGACATAGTCATATTAAGAATGAAATTATTGTATATTTCTGCTTAAATCTGAAAATTTTACAAAAATGTAATTTTTTTAGTGAAATGTGAATTTTTGAAATTTTATACAGGTGGGAACCCATGACAGTCCCACTTTCATACTTAGGTAATTAGTTAACAATAATGTGAAGCATTATATACAATGTTTTTAAAATTTTTTGAAGATGCACTTTTGAGAAATTAAAAATTTTAATTTTCATTTAAATTAAAAAAAAAAAAAATCATCTCAAAACCGTATTGTGTTGTATATCACAGGAAAGCTCATGGGAAATGCTGCAAAATGACATCTCTCCACCATATTAACTTAATTAGGACGGGTGCTACAGCAATTTGAAATTGTGGCAGTGAAGAGTTTTTTTTGTAATTTTTTACAACTTTACATTGTCATATTTTCAAAACGGGTCAACATATTCTAATACAATTGGGTACATTTCTTAATGTATATGATTGCCACCTTTATGCCAACTTTCATCAAGATCTGAGATGGTGAGTAAAAGCACTGTGTTGATTTGACATTGATTTACCCAGCCTGCAATGACGGTTAGGATGTTATAAAAACAGTCAAAGAAAATTTTGTCTTTACATCACAGCAAGATATTTGCCGTGAACATTCAAAAGAGATGCAACTTGATCCCAAGGTCCTGTGTGAATCAGACTACCTCAAAAACTAACTTTAAATTATAAAAGCCTTGTAAGCATTTTAGCAATACTTATGTTGTAGATATAAAAAATTTTTGTAGATTGTGGTTTGCCAACCACAGGATGCATCTCACCAAATCAGGAAAAAAAGCATAAGATACTATTGTTGTTGTTGTGGTCTTCAGTCCTGAGACTGGTTTGATGCAGCTCTCCATGCTACTCTATCCTGTGCAAGCTTCTTCATCTCCCAGTACCTACTGCAACCAAAATCCCTCTGAATGTGCTTAGTGTATTCATCTCTTGGTCTCCCTCTTCGACGATTTTTACCCTCCAATACTAAATTGGTGATCCCTTGATGCCTCGGAACATGTCCTACCAATCGATCCCTTCTTCTAGTCAAGTTGTACCACAAACTTCTCTTCTCCCCCAATTCTATTCAATACCTCCTCATTAGTTACGTGGTCTACCCATCTAATCTTCAGCATTCTTCTGTAGCACCACATTTTGAAAGCTTCTATTCTCTTCTTGTCCAAACTACTTATCGTTCACGTTTCACTTCCATACATGGCTACACTCCATACAAATACTTTCAGAAATGACTTCCTGACACTTAACTCTACACTCGATGTTAACAAATTTCTCTTCTTCAAAAACGCTTTCCTTGCCATTGCCAGTCTACATTTGATATCCTCTCTACTTTGACCATCATCAGTTATTTTGCTCCCCAAACAGCAAAACTCGTTTACTACTTTAAGTGTCTCATTTCCTAATCTAATTCCTTCAGCATCACCCAACTTAATTCGACTAGATTCCATTATCCTAATTTTGCTTTTGTTGATGTTCATCTTATATCCTCCTATCAAGACACTGTCCATTTCGATCAACTGCTCTTCCAAGTCCTTTGCTGTCTCTGACAGAATTACAATGTCATCGGTGGAACCTCAACATTTTTATTTCTTCTCCATGGATTTTAATACCTACTCTGAATTTTTCTTTTGTTTCCTTCACTGCTTGCTCAATACACAGATTGAATAACATTGGGGAGATGCTACAACCCTGTCTCACTCCCTTCCCAACCACTGCTGCCCTTTCATGTCCCTCGACTCTTGTAACTGCCATCTGGTTTCTGTACAAATTGTAAATAGTCTTTCGCTCCCTGTATTTTACCCCTGCCATCTTCGGAATTTGAAAGAGAGTATTCCAGTCAACATTGTCAAAAGCTTTCTCTAAGTCTACAAATGCTAAAAAACATAGGTTTCCCTTTCCTTACTCTGTCTTCTACGATAAGTCGTAGTGTCAGTATTGCCTCACGTGTTCCAATATTTCTACGGAATCCAAACTGATCTTCCCCAAGGTCAGCTTCTATCAGTTTTTCCATTCGTCTGTAAAGAATTCGCATTAGTATTTTGCAGCCGCGACTTAATAAACTGATAGTTCGGTAATTTTCACGTAAGTCAACACGTGCTTTCTTTGGCATTGGAATTATTATATCCTTCTAGAAGTTTGAGGGTATTTTGCCTGTCTCATACATCTTGCTCACCAGATGGTAGTTTTGTCAGGACTGGCTCTACCAAGGCTGTCAGCAGTTCTAATGGAATGTTGTTTACCCCCGGGGCCTTGTTTCGACTCAGATCTTTCAGTGCTCTGTCAAACTCTTCATGCAGTATCATATGTCCCATTTCATATTCATCTACATCCTCTTCCATTTTCATAATATTGTCCTCAAGTACATCGCCCTTTTATACACCCTCTATATACTCCTTCCACCTTTTTGCTTTCCCTTCTTTACTTAGAACTGGGTTTCCATCTGAGCTCTTGATATTCATACAAGTGGTTCTCTTTTCTCCAAAGGTCTCTTTAATTTTCCTGTAGGCAGTATCTATCTTATCCTTAGTGAGATAAGCCTCTACATCCTTACATTTGTCCTCTAGCCATCCCTGCTTAGCCATTTTGCACTTCCTGTCGACCTCATTTTTGAGACGTTTGCATTCCTTTTTGCCTGCTTCATTTACTGCATTTTTATATTTTCTCCTTTAATCAATTAAATTCAGTATTTCTTCTGATACCCAACGATTTCTACTAGTTCTCGTCTTTTTACCTACTTGATCCTCTGCTGCCTTCACTACTTCATCCCTCAAAGCTACCCACTCTTCTTCTACTGCATTTCTTTTCCCCATTCCTGACAACTGGTCGCTTATGCTCTCCCTGAAACTCTGTACAACCTCTGGTTTAGTCAATTTATCCAGGTCCCATCTCCTTACAGTCCTACCATTTTGCAGTTTCTTCAGTTTTAATCTACAGTTCATAACCAATAGATTGTGGTCAGAGTCCACATCTGCCCCTGGAAATGTCTTACAATTTAAAACCTGGTTCCTAAATCTCTGTCTTACCATTATATAATCTATCTGAAACCTGTCAGTTTTTAAATGAAGCAATTTTGGAAGTAGACAACAAAATAACTCCACATTTGGAGCCTATTCCCCCTCAAATGTCTCCTGCAACTTCACCAGGCCAATTTTCGAGCTGAAAATATCTGTGAAACAGTTTACAATGAGCCTATGGTTTCAAAGACCTCCAACACATTTTTAAGCAAAAGAATGCATTTTCAGCAAATAATAAAGCAACAATAGTTTTTGACCAAAACATAGGGGGACTCACAAGTAATGTAAACAAAATTTCTGTTTTCTTAGAGGATCCACAAGGGATACAAGATGCTGATACATCATGTTTTAGTGAACCCATATGAGAGGTGCTGACATATTGCAGTTGAGTGGTTATTGTCTAACAACACACTACTTTCAAACTTTCTCATAGAAAAGTGGTGCAGTAATTTACTCAAAAAATAACATACCTTACAGAGCATTTGATTTAAGGAGTCACTCTATAGAGCAACATATTGAATAGATATTACTATAAACAACTTGCCAGTTGTAGTGTTAGCACTTTACAGAGCTCCAACAGGCAAGATTCATGTGTTCCCGAGGCAACTAGATTCTCTTTTATCCCAACTGTGTTCAAAGACCAAAAATTTAATAACTGCAGGTGATTTTATACTGGGTGTTCCACGCGAAAGAGGCCCCACAAACAAAGATTTGCATAATTTACACTTAAAAGCTATGTATAAAAATCAGGAAATGGAATAAACACATCAAACATTGTTCATGGGGAAATGAAAGTGAATCACAAAAGGTGAAGAAGTGACCACCCTCAACTCATAAACACAGTTGAACACTACACTGTAGTTTCTTGAATGTGCTGTCTGAACCTATGGTGTCACTGCCTGGATTTCACAGATGATGTTCACTTATAAATCTTGCAAGTTGTATGGTTTGTTCCATGTAGACCTTGCCTTTTAGGCCACCGCAGTGAAAAAAGTGAGGTGCTGTCAAATTGGGTGACCTCGGGGACCACAGTCCTTCCTAAATCACCGTGCCTGGGAAAAATGATTTGACCTCGGCCACGGTCACTCGAACCACCATCCCTCTGGTACTGGCTGAGGATAAGTTCTTCGTTGTCCAACTAGTTCAAAAATCCCTGAAACATTGCAATGTAAACTGCACTCATCACAGTAGTCTTGAAAAATATTGGTCCGATGATGCGACACTGTGATATTGCACAGAACGTGTCAATCTTTTGTGAATGCGGGGTTTTTCGACCAGTGCATGTGGATTTTCGTGACAGTACAAATGTGTATTCTGAGAGTTGACATAGCCAGAGAGGTGGAACCACACCTCATCACTGAACTATGTGTACTGTAATATTCCTTGCCTCTGAGCAATAAATTGCTGAAACGAATGGCAAAATGTATTGTGTTTCTCACTGTCTTCAGTTTCTGAACAACAGTAAACCAGTACAGATACATGCAGACTTTCAGCTCTGTGACCTGTACTCTGTGACATTCCACATTCGCGAGATATACTACGAACAGACTGTGAGTGAGAGGCCAACAATTGTCCCTTCACACCAGTCACTTTTTCTTCTGATAATAGCAGCTATCCCCTGCTGTGAAGATCCAAAACCATTTCACTGTTCTCCATCTTGTTCATTAACTTTTGTATGCAGCATTTAGAAAGTATGTGGTGGTCACCAAACCGTCCAACAAACATTTACTCACTTGTCTTAACAGAACCAGTAATCCAATGTTGTTCCACAAGAAACGCGCTCTCTGACACAATAGCGATACATTGTCACTGAACACATTGAGCTCCCGTCACAGTGACACACAGAAACACTGTTGTGTCAAACGATGTTGCAGAGTGCAGTGTTGCCACCTCAAACGTCACAAATCACACAGTGCAGTTTCAGTGGAACTAATACATATTTGTGGGGTGTCTTTCAAGTAGGGCACCCTGTATAAATTTTCCAAATAAGAGCAATAGTAAAGAAGATTAAGAACATTTAGTTGGGTCTTTTAACCTGATGCCAGCTTGGTAAATTTTCCAACTTGGGTTGCTAATAACTTTCAAAGTCTGATATTTATAGATAAGACAACAGTATCAGTGTATGTCCAATTGTCAATGGCTTTTCTGGTCATTATGGTCAATTACTTAAACTCACTGACATGTGCAAAATTTCTGAGCATTCTTAGAACTCTTTTATGATGACAAATGATGAGATCCTTAAAAATTCAACTACAGTCTGCGTGAAATATACTGAGTCCAGTTTACAGTGAAACAGATATAAATAAAAAGTTGATAATCTGTTTCAAAAATAAATAAATAAATAAATAAAGTACAAAAATAAATAAATAATTTTAGAAACAGCTACCAGGGTGTATACGTGGACAAGGAAACAAAAAATATTCCCGGATTTTTCGTACGCTGCATATTTTCATATTACGAAGGTATAAATTTGAATTCCACCTAACACCGCATATCACTTTCCAAAGCATTGAAATCAAGATTGCAATGAGCTTTTGTAAGCCAGTCATAGCTCGGGCCACATGATGTCGCCAGCTGATGACAGCATACGACACGTGATGTAGTCAGCCAATAGCATGATCGCTCTTAAGTAGTGCAAAAACACAAGTAAAAAAAGGTAATGGTTTAAATTAATATACATAGCATCACATATAATATTGGTCTCAAAGATTAATAAGCTAGAAGAGAAGCTAAGCTTCCACATATAATTTTGACCTCGACTCAACTGCGCATGCGCAAGAGCCCACCTGCAACTGCTCAAACGAATCTAATTTAAACAGTTTTCACGTCACGCTCATCAGAGACAATTAGTTGTTATGAAGCATTGCATAGTCTGCCTAAAGCCTTTGACACACTTTGTTGTTGGCAGACGTTTGTATGAGCACTGTGTTTTGTTAATGTATATGGCGCATTTCCTTTGCAACTTTTGCAACTTAAGTTTTATTTTTGTTCCCCCCCCCCCCCCCCCCCCCCCCCCCCACCTCCCCCAGTTCATGTTTTGTTGCTGCAGTATTATTCTTCAGTAGCGGGATATAGTAATATCCTTTGTTAGAGTACTGGTTTCTACCAGTCAAAATTACAAAAATTTAACTGAAAACTAAAAAATGAAAAATTCCCAGAATTTTAAACAATTCCCGGGTTTTTCCCAGTTTTCTCCCGGATGAAAAAATTCCCGTGTTTTTCCCAGATCGTATACACCCTGAACTACGTAACCACTGACCAGAAGAATAAAAGTACCCTGCAGAACAAAGAGGATGCTACACAATCCTCTCAAGACTTGTGATGACCCAAAGAGACAGCAGCACTACATATTTACTGCAGCATGCTAAAGAAGATAACAAATAAATCTAACAATGTGAGCATACAAAATGAAACTGATAAAGCAAAAAATAAAATATAAACAATCTGGAATGTGATAAAGAGGGAAACTGAAAAAAAAAAAATGGGTGCAGGAATATTCAAACATTTTTTGACAGCAGCAGAGAATGCAGGTTGTAAATGATCTGTGGGCAAAGCAATGGCTATTCTACAGAAAGATATTAGCAACAGAAGCTTACAGGCATCCTTACCTTCTATTACATAAAATGAAACTGAAAGGATTAATTAAGTCATTAAAAATAAAAAGCTCAGTGGTGTGGACAATGCTTCTTGTAAAATACTGGAATATTGCTATAAATACACAAGTCCAGTCTCATGCAACATATTCAATACATTTCTCCCTCGAAGGAACTGTTCCTGATAGACTAAAACTGGGTGTAGTGATACCTCTCTTTTTAAAAAAAGTGATAAAGATATGGTCATGAACTATCGCACAATCTCCCTTTTAACTATCTTTTCAAAAATTCTTGAAAAACTCGTGCAAACATTGTCACGTTTCATGTTAGTTTTTGTGCTGGACAAGCAACATTCTCTTTTAACAATCAAGTCGTTAACAAAAAAATGTAGTAGGTATTTTCTGTGGTCTCTTGAAAGGTCTCATTTGTGTACACTACCAAATTCTTTTGAAAAAGGTACAATGTTATGGTTTAGGTGATACTCCTGGTTTGTGGTTTCAGTCACCGATGGCAGACTGTAATGCTGAACGGTTCATCCACAGAACCTGCCTCATCTGAGTGGGGGATCTTAAAATTGTGATGTGCAACAAGGCTCTATTTTAGGTTGTATGCTATTTTTATTTTTCCCCTTTCTGTTCCAATACAATGAATAAATTGGCCCTTTTTGCAGATGATACTACAATTCTCACTGATGAACTGTCCAAAAACAATCCTGAACAAACTACAAACAAAGTTTTCACTGAGATTTTAAATTGGTTTCTTCAACTGATCTCTAACTCAATGCACACAAAACCTACTACAGAAGTTCCATACACCACTCAGAAAACTTGAAGAAATTAACATAGAAGTGTAGAGACCAACTGATACATTAAGTTGAGTGAGGTCAACTGATACATAAAATTGAGGATACAAAATTCCTGGGTGCATATATAGACAGCAAATGTAACTGGTCAATGCACATTCTTCATCTTTTTAAAAGATTTAGTTCGACAGTATTTGCACTACAAGTTAGTGCTTCTGAGGCTGAAGTAGATACCATTAAGGCTTCCTACACTGGCTACTTTCATTCATTAATGTCATGAGCTGTCAGAGTAATTTGTGATGTCCATCATAGACACTCTAGCAGGTGCTTGTTTCAAAAGGTGGGGAGCCTAACAACCTCACACCATATTTTTTCTTTGTTGATCTATATAATAACTTATTTCTGAATAAAGACAACAGCGAATATCATGACTACAACACGAGAACCACAAACAATTAGCACACTGAACTGAAAAGTCTAAATCTGGTTCAAAAAGGAGTTTATTAGTCCAGCATTAAGCTGTTTAGTGCAGCACAACCTCAAATCAAATGCCCTCATAAATAATTGCCAGCATTCAAACAAATTCTAAAAGAGTACCTAACAGAGAAATCTTTTTATGCAATAAATGAATTTTTGAGAGAAAATTAATAGCACCACTAGTTTTACAACTGTTTTACAAATACTTTTCATTAATTTTATTTTGAACACTATCACAGACATTCAAAACTTTGTTTTTTGGTGTTCATTGATTGTAATACTTAGCTTAACTTTGATTCCTGTATACATTACTGATCCTTCGTCAGTGTAACACAACTTTCTGTTACACACAGTGTCCCAAAAAAAAAAAAAGTATACTCTCTTTAAAACTGAATATCTCTTTCATTAAAAAAGACAGAAATACAGTTTTTGTGGGTAATAATTCAGATGGCAATGACAAACATATCAACGCTTTCTTTTGTTTCAGGATTGTAAACAAATATCGTTGGATCAATGGAAATGGCTGCTAAAACGTTACTGGAAAACAGCTAGAACGTGAGTGAGGGTTGAATTTGGAACACCACCAACAACAACGGTAACAGTTAAAAGAAGCCGAGATAAGTCTGACTTTGAAGGAACGGTGTAGGATAAGAGGATTGCTGAAGAAAGAGAAATTCTACAGACAGTGAAAGTACTGGTGCAGTGCTCCAGGCGTACACATAATTCTCGAAGAATCTGTGAGGCAATGCTCTCGTGAGACAGGAATCTGCAAAATCAGTATTAACAGAATTTTGCTGGCTCAGAAATTTAAGACTTACATTCCAAGAATTTTTCACGCTCTTAAAGAGGACGATATTGATGAGGCGAAGTGAATTTTCTGAGTGGTTCGGTAAGAGATGTGAAGGAGAGCAACGTTTCCAAGATCTAATGCTTCGGTCAGATGAAGCGATCTAAACTTAATGAAGCAACTAACTGCTGTAATTGCAGGTACTGGGCCAGTGAGAAGCCGACAAAAGGCATGTTAATCTACCAGGAGTATCAGTCTGGTGTGAGCTGTCTTCTAGAGAGTTAATCAGGCCATAATTCTTTGGAAACATTGCCACAGGTGACTCTCACTCAGAAATGTCGCATTTGATGACTCCCGGTCTTATTGACTTTTATAATGTGAGGACATTTCTCAATCGCACTTTCCCTGCCGGATTGATAGGACTACCTCCCTATTTAACTTCTCTAGTCTTATATCTATGGGGTAGTCTCAAGACCACAAATACTGGATGCCCTTAGAGAGCAAATTGAGCAAGCCTGTGATGCTACTCCATTAGGAACAATACAGTCTGTCGTAATTTGTTGTCAGCACGTATTGCGGTGGGAAGGGACCACTTTGATCATTTATCACCTTCAGCTGGACCACAAAGTACACCACAAACACTGTACTGTATTTCTATCTCCTTTAACTGAAGAGATATTCAGTTTCAAAGAGTGCACACATTATTTTGGGACAGCCTGTATATTCATTCTTAACCTGTTATCTTATTTATATTGTTGTATCTTTTATTGTATTTATGTAAGTTACATCTAATCTATGTACAATTTGACACTTTTCATATCCTTACGATTCACTCGCAACCTGATTCTACAGGACATGAAATAAACAAACAAATAAAATAAATAAACAATGTTGATGTTAAGTTGTTTCTTTCAGAAAACTAAAGTGGTTTTACACTTTCTTCCAGTATATTTAATTGATTTCTGTATGCTGACAATTGAGGCTGTGTACTGACGATGATTTATAAACTGAACGGTCTACTCACAACTGAGGATCACTTGGCAGGTGTCTGGCAGTCATTGGCATCCTCTGTGCGCCTAAGGTGTCTCACAGGAGAGCAAGGCTTCGTCACCGCAGTGGGCGCTCGCGCTGGGAATGAGGTTAGTGTAGCACAGTGAGGAAGCAATCTCAGAGCCTCTAGATGTCATCTGGTGGCAGAAGCTGTAAGTAATGACACCACTTAGTACACAGAAAGTTGTGAGGTAGCACCACAGAATGGCTATGACGCTAATAAATTTAGGTCAAGGAAGATGGAACTGGCCTTTCAGCTGACCAATGATGTGTGCAATATGAGGTCTATCTCCATTTGAACTAAGTTATGGCATAACTCAGTAGATTACTTCTATTTCCTGTTTTATGTTTGGATGTGACCGCTGTGCCCTTCCGGTCTTTAGGTATGGACCTTTCGTCAAGTGAGTGGTTGTATACGAGGACTAAGCATTTGTCCAGTGTTGTCTGAAACGAATCTAACTGACACACAATATGGACCAGAAACTACAGTAGAAAGAGCATAATGCCTATACTCACAAATGCAGGGATTTGAAGACAAAAAGAAAACATGCAGAAGAGGAGAAAATTTTAAGAAAAATTGTGTGTCCAACAAAACAGTAAGATGAGTACTGGGACATGATGAACAGAGATCTGTAGGAGAGAACTGAACAACGAAATGTCACAATGAGAGAATGTATAATGAAAACAGGATACACAGGAAAACTTTTGAAACGTCAGCTAAAAAAAATCTCGCTAGTGTCAGTGGATCCATGAAATTCAATGTGATTTGAAAGAAAAACAAAAAGATTGAAGAACATGAAATTCGTTTCAAAGATTCATTTCAAAAGAACATTTTAGATTCCTATAACCAGAGAAAAATAAATAAATAAAATTGAGGCAAAGTGGCTAGAAGTTTGTAAACAATAGCACTCTGAATGACTTTAAAAGTTATTGAAAAACCAGAAGTTACATCAGAACTAGTTACTTACATGGTCCACAGTAGGCCCAAATGTAGTACTTGCAAAAAGAAACCCATGAAATGCGAAAATATTCAACATATCACCCTGCATCTGTACTCTGCAAGGCAGTGTCAACATCCAATTCTAGTGAAATGCCCGGCCGCTACAAACATTAATGCTACACTAGGTTAAGAATTCTTTATCATTGCGGTCATTGGTATAATATATAAGGGGCGTTCAAAAAGAAATGAGCCGGATGCATAATTACATAAACCAATACCTGTATGTTAGAAGTATTGACCCTGACTGTTGAGACACTTGTCCCACTGCGACACTCCGCACGTACAGCTGGACGTCGTCGTCCGAGGTGAATCGTTTGCCCATCAGAGCCTTTTTAATGGGACCAAAAATGACGTAATCACAGGGAGAGAGATCCGGATTGTATGGAGGGTGGCCGAGAACCTCTCATTTGAATTTCTGGAGGAGTACTTTGCAGTGTCGTGGAGAAGAATGTTCCCACGAGTGAGATTGCCTGGTCGTCTTGATTTGATCGCTTGGCAAAGGGTGGTCAAGTTCTGCAAGTAATGCTGGGCACTCACTGTTGTCCCGTGCTGCAGGAAGTAAATCAGAAGGGGGCCATCTTGGTGAAAGAAGCACGTCAGTATAACCTTTCCTGCATTCATTTGGATGACGATGTCTGGCTGTATGTGCGGAACTGGTTAACATCGCAGCCTTGGGAATTTTATGAGACAGCCATTCACTGCCTTGTGTCACAGTGGGACAAGTGTCTCAACGGCCAGGGTCAGAACTTCTAACATACAGTTACTGGTTTCTGTAATCATGCCTCTGTCTCGTTTCTTTTTGAACGCCCCTTATATTAAGTTTGCAAGAGTAAAGGTCTTTATACTTTCAAGAGAAGAGAACATCAAAAGATTGCACAGTGCATTTCAAATGGTAGCATTTATACAGACCTTCAAATGAACTGGATGCCCCCGTCAAGATTTACTGGGAAGAAAGCCTTGATGTTGACTGTTACGTGGGGACAGAGGCCTCGTCTTAATAAAGTCAGAAGTTAGCCAATTTTTGCTATGCTCACACCTGGTTCATGTTTCTGTGTATTATTACTCTTTATTTTATTGGTAGCTTCGTTTTTGTGACATGATAACCTGGATATTTTTCCTATGGGTTCTTCCCCAAACACAGGTTTTACAATATACGGACAAAGTAAAACTCCACATCACATACAAATAGGAATGAATGTAGATAAAATTTTCATTAAAAACTTATTTTTAACAATTTTAGCCAGCTCTTTCAGAGTAGAAATCAAGTATTAATTTTTATTTTATTTGGCACCTAAAAATATTTTAATGCACAATAGAGAAGGTAAAAAAGGCCTAGATGTATTGCTTTCTAAATAATGTTTATTGTGTTTGCACCAATACAACCATATTTACTCTAGCAAGAAAATGACGATGATTTGAAATGTTTGGAGGACACTTTTGCTATTACTTCACTTTTCAGCATTGCAGAACATTTATGTACAATCTTTGTCGAGAGCATTCATCATGAATATTGCTTTGGTCATAAATAAGCTTTATCACTGCTGGTTCCTTAATTCTGATACTATATTCCAAATTCGTATATCATATATGATATCAAAAACCTCACCTTCATAATTTAGTACTGGGGTAATCGAAGATGACATGTCTAGTGTGGAACACATCACAATTAGGTGGTGACATTTCCTTCCATTCCAATGGCACCAAAGTGAATCGACATTAACACTGCAAAAATGGTCCCTCTGAATTAGCCAAACACTTACTTCATGCACCACATCAAACTATTTAATTACATAGTGACAAAATGACTTGCTATTATGTATTTCAAGTGCTGCTGTTATACACATTTAAAAAAGAAAAGGATAAAAAGCTATTATGCAGCTTTTGGGAATAGTAAGTTCCTTCCTTAGGGAGCAAAGACTGTAAAAGAGGGGCAGCTCACTCAGAGTGAGGGAACCCAGCTGCTGTGGGGATGATGGGAGGGTAAGGTTTTTGGAGGTGGAATACCCTGGTTTACCAACTGTGGTCTGAGATTTTTGATATGCTTAAAACATTACTGACAAAAACACTGATTAAGACCTCCATATTCCTAAGGAGACCATGACACTCTTAGTTAAAACAGTGATCGCCTGACAGCACCTTCACCATACTCTTTACGTACAGCGAATCAATGTGACGTTGACAGCGTCAACGATCGAGGCTGATTACTAGCTACTTCTTGCATATTATACTAATTAAATCTGCAATCACTGAAACAAAAAAAGGCAATTTATGTTACATGGATTATGGTGGTTAAACTGCTGGGGCAAAGCCTAATTTTAACCAAAGAACTTAAAAACCCACACTGTACAGAATGGTAGAAACAGCACAGTGAGTGAAGTTATCTGCATATTCAGGGGAGCATAATTTCTACCTACCAATGCACACCGATTCAGTTTTACAATTACAGTACACCACAGTGGAAAGTGCAGCTGCTCACTATGAGTCTAATTAACAAGGGCTATGTAATGTAACAAAGCTTCAGGTCACCAGATAGCTGTACCAGTGTCAAAAACTATTTTATGCATAACAACAATAATGTAAAATTTTAAAAAAAATGTTAACTTATTATGGACACAAAAATCAAGTTTAAGTTGGACAAGATTCATAACATCTAAAGGAGACTTTTTTCCACAATGTATTGGTGTCACCCCCCCCCCCCCCTCCCTATATACACTGCTTTGCATTTGACATACACCTTAAGCTTGCCAGTGTTTCAGTTCATCTTTAATAGCATAGTTCAAAAGATGGCACCAAATTTAATTCACAAGTGAGTAAGCTCTAGTAATAAATCTAGGAATAATAAAGTAAGTCTGTGTCCTGTAAAATTTCAGCTGGTATTGCTATCAATTATGCACGATGTGTTATATCATATAAAAGTAACTGAAAAATAGTGATAAATCTACAAATTGTTATAAGGAAACTGCAATGGCGATGAGTGTAAAAGCAGAATAAAATCTGCAAACAATATCAAAGAATCTGAAGAAATATGTGTCAAATGTACGAAGTTGATGTAGCTTCTGATAGGAAATTTATTTCTTGTTACAAAATTGTGAAGGTTACGGAAAGAAACAAGCATCACAATGGTTGTTTACAGTCAACTTTGTCATATGGCCAGAAAAGTACACTTGAAGAAGCAATGGACAGAAGTCAGTGGTTAAGAATGCCATTAAAGGTATTCTGTTTCAATGTAAATATTTTACCACTATAGCTGTGTAAATGTATAAAAGTAAACACCAATGATAGCAGAGAAGAAATAATTTCAGTGTTGTTGGAAAAGTTGCAAATGTTAAAATCTAAACATGACAACTTGTTACATAAAAATCAACGAAGTAAATGTCAAATCCAAGATGAGGTGGAACATTTGACGCCAGTCTAAAAAGACAGGAAAGAAAATCTCATTTCTCAGCAAGTGAATCATGTGATTACTAACAACTGTTTTAGTGCCTTGGCAGATAAAATCGTAGAAAAAGAAAAATCCAACTGAATGACAAAACAAGACAGTCATTCTGTATATACAGCAAAAGGACCACTTAAGAGTCAGCCTACGAAAAAAATGTTATTGCTATCCAACAGTCACGGTCGAATATGTGCATCATTGCTAAATGACTTTATAAAACCTAAGTACTGTGCAATGTCTGTCAGTAAACCTGATGCATGTCTCAGTAGTGTGGTTGAAGTAGCACCTGAACTTGCTAGTGATTTTAAATGTGATGATGTAGTTATTATTCTTGTAGGAACGAATGACATCTGTAATAAAAGCAACTTTTTGCATGATTTTGAGGTGATCTCAAAACTTCACTGTGCTGGTGTATACCATTCCTTACTGTTATACATGTACCAGAAGTCAACCAAACTGTGTATAAGCTTAACAGATATATATTGAACATATCATAAAAGTTTGCTAATGTGTAGGTGATAGATATCAATCTATGGTATTCTTGCAAAGAAGTCACTACAGTAATCATGGGCTACATCTGAACAAACTAGGCAAGTTCAGACTGTGCAAAAACACTGCAACAACAGTAAACACGGAAACAAGATAAAGTAATAAAAACACTTACAACTAGCTCGGTTGGAAAACTCTCCCTTTGTGCTGCAGAAGCCACTCCACATCAAGCTAAACAGGACAGAAATATGAATGCAAGTGGGTGCATCATACAGCCTTCTTCAAAAGCTGTGATCAACAGTGATATAACTGCACTGCAAACACCGCCTGCTGAAACAACAGTGCTACATGATGCTTCATCCAAATAGCTCCAAGGGCTTGAAAGTATTTCCGCTGTTTCATGCACAAGCAAAAAACTGCACCACGAGTATCAAAGAGAACAAGACGAGTTTCAAAGAGAAGCAGTGATTTTTTATGGCTGGCACCTTCATGACTACAGCAACTCCATCATGTGGACAAACTTCCAGCTGTGACATAGGCCACCGTATAGTCAAGCCAGCTCGGAAGTGAAATAGTGAAATATGGTGCATATGTAGAAAAGGACCAACATCAGGGCAGTGACAATAACTTGAAGAATCTAAATATTTTTCACCAAAATATCAAAGGTCTCAAAAATAAATTAGATATTTTATGTGTAAATCCAGGTGATATGGATCTTGTAAACCATGCACGTTGTATGTCTTACTGAACACCATATGACAGTTGGTATAGGGGGCTGCAGCTTGATGGGTATGAGTCAGCTATTCGCTCTTGCAGATCAAGTAAAGAGAAAGGCATTACAGAAGTATCTATTTCCGTCTGTCTCCTTTGACCCGTGACATCAACAATATGGCGGAAACAGCTAGTTCCAGCGAATGCAATACAGCGACAATGACGTCACTACATACACCCGTAAAAAAACGCGAGGACAAAAAAATGACAATTATGTCTTACTCCAAAAATAAAATGAAACTAACTGCAGGTTTAGGGAAGGAACAAGCTAAATATACAACTATAAGGAAACAACAAACCATCTTAAAATAAACAATATAAAAAAATTTACATTCAAACACTCACCGCAGCAATTGATACCAAAACATCAACATCTACAACTCCAAAAATTGGAATCAAAACCCCAACACTCAAACACCCCATATTCACTACATGAATTAAAATATGACAAAACATCACAATTACTTAGAATAAAACCAAAACAAAAATTACGTACCAACAAAAGCCTCCAGCAATACCACGTGAGTGGGCCACCACACCCGGACACCCCCCCCCCCCCCCCCCCCCACACACACATCAAAAACACAAAAAATCTCACTAAAACACCCCCTTCACTACGATATCAATGCCTCACTAAAAAGCAATAAATAAAATTAGACTTCTTCCCACACAACAAACAACAAACTAATCATATCTGCCACACACACAAAAAAAACACTTAGCAACTCACTGAAAACACTTCCACAACCCACGTTACTGCACTAACTACCTACACTCAAACCCATATTAGCACAATGACAACCAAAACTGAAAGGAACCCAATACCACATATTAAACTCAGGACATTCACATCCGTCACCAAAGCATACCGTTAAATATGGCAACACAACATCTACAAATACAACCAACCCAAAAACACCACGCCGTAGTGGCATCACATACCACAACACCATTACATCATAGGTCAAAGCTGACGAGTGGAATTGGATGTTTCTGTTGATCCAAGAGTAAGGTGGTGCTGTAATTTATACAGCTAAAACATTTAGTTATAAGCCACTAGATTTAAACAAATATTATACACATCAACGTTTTGAAGTCTGTGGTATTAAAATTACTGCAATGGACAAATTGGTTACAGTGCTTACAATTTACACAGCACTGGCTGGGAAGTTTTGTATCTTTATGAATAAATTACCATCTCTTTTGGCTAAACTTTTTTCCAATACCAGAAATGTAATATTTATAGGGGACTTTAATGTTAACTTCTTAACTAAAAACATATATAAGACTCACCTCGAGCACTTAATGGATTCTTAGAACTTGGCTGCTATGGTTAACTTCCCCACAAAAATTACACAAAAATTGCAATATTTTTATTGACAAGAATAGAAGAAACAGTGCAAGTATACGTCAAGTCATAAATGGTCTTTCTGATCACGATGGCAAACTGTTTACGGTCAACAACATCAGCGTGTCTAACAAAGTTT
The DNA here is from genome assembly GCF_021461395.2 of Schistocerca americana. Lineage (NCBI taxonomy): Eukaryota > Metazoa > Arthropoda > Insecta > Orthoptera > Acrididae > Schistocerca > Schistocerca americana. The sequence goes on along the minus strand of NC_060129.1, from coordinate 22,143,177 downwards.
CTCACACCTAAGATGTATAAACACTGAAACTTTTTCAGCCTTTAATCACCACATGTCACAGATTGATTGGGATTCAGTGTATAGGATAACTAATCTAAGTGACAAATTTAATATTTTCTTCAACGAATTCATCTCTACATTTGAAATGACTTTTCTAAAAAGAATTGTGAGGAAAAGCATTAAGGTTTTTCCAGGAAACCATGGATTACCAAAGGAATTACAATTTCTTGCAGGACTAAGAGAGAATTACTTGTACACATCTTACACTGGTTTATGTCGACTGGATTAACTCCAAATATTGAAAATTAAAAAAACTCAACATATCAAACTATGGAAAATCCAGGGTGGAGTGCAACAATTATGAGAAGGAAAGTTTGCTACTCACCATATAGCATCATACGCAATTTCAAGCATCTTGACAAGAAAATGAAGTAATTCACTTGACCTGTGATAACCAAAATATATTACTTTGTGAATCTGTGAGGTTACTGGGCATTCTAATTGATGGCAAATTAAATTGGTCCAGCCATATTCTACACTTTTTAAAAAACCTCGTGTGGCAATTTATGCCCTATTTGTAATTGCCCCTGTTGGTGATATGAATGCTATCAAAGCTCCTTATTTTGGCCATTTTCACAGTATCATATCATATGGTATAATTTTTGGGGTAATCAACCTTTGGAACAAAAAAATCTTTATTGCACAAAAGAGGGCAGTTAGAATCATGAGTGGCATTCATCCAAGTTATTCTTGCAGAGACTTGTTCCACAAGGTCCAAATATTAATGACCACTTCTCACTGCATCTCTTTTCTGGTGGTTTTCGGCTTTAATAACCATTCTCTCTTTACATCTAATAGTGCATACCATGACTACAATACAAGGTCCAAAAAAGATTTACATAGGGTTTTAAAGCATCTAAATCTTGCACAAATATGTGTCTACTATTCTGCCACAATTTCAATTCTCTTCCATCAGATATTAAAGTCCACATTAATGGTCAACCTGCATATAAATCGAAATTAAGAAAATATCTTATGGATAAGTCCTTTCACTCTCTTGATGAGTATATGAAGATTGACCAGTGACTGTTTTTGTAAACTAGTATTGTGATTTGTATTTATGTTTTGAGACTTTAAATTTCTAATGTGCTAGCCATTATTTGTCTTCCTGGTATATGATGGTCCATGTATAAATATAATTTTCTTTTTGTACCTCAAGATATTATCAGTAATGTACATTACTTTATTTACACTGCTGATTGAATCTATATAATAATGTAAATCTGACTCATTCCCCATCCTTGTGAATCATCACATTATGGATACATGGAATTCGAAATAAACAAAACAGTACATAATCAACGGAAATACAAAACTGACCTCCTTTCTTGCTGCACAACTCAATCAACAAAGGCTACGCCGCATAATTTCCGGGAACTAACCGTAGCTGAAATTTGCAAATTTCACCTTTCGTACACTGAAAAAAAAAAAGAAAGAGAAATACATATATCCCTTCCAGAAAAGACAAACATTCAGATATGGAACCGGACAACCTGATATGGTTAACAACACACAAATAACCATTTACGTTGGTGTCGGCAATTTTTAATTGTCGAATGAAGTCTATACGACGAACGGGCTCTTGACTATACGGTAACCGCATTCCTTATAATGAAATTCTTGTTACTTTCACGTCTAATGCTTTCATCATTAAACAACTCTTAAAAGTGAATGAACTGACACGAACTCACAAAATAGTCACATTCAAATTTATTTGCGTTGTTACAAAAAATGCTCAAAAAAATGTTCAAATGGCTCTGAGCACTATGGGACTCAATTGCTGAGGTCATCAGTCCCCTAGAACTTAGAACTACTTAAACCTAACTAACCTGACATAACACACAGCCATGTCCGAGGCAGGATTCGAACCTGTGACCATAGAGGTCGCGCGGTTCCAGACTGTAGCGCCTAGAACCGCTGGGCCACTTCGGCCGGTTCCATTGTTGCACCTTGAATTCCAACACTATAAAAGCATTGTCCATGATAGTTTCCCTACATAGATTTAGTTTCGAGGCTGGCTTTTCTCCGTCGTTCGGTGTAGTTTTGATACTGCAGTCTGAGGTATCTGTGGGCCCAGACTCGGCGTGCTATAAGGGTGAGATAAGTTTTTTTTTTTGGGAGGTTATAAAACCATACTCATATTATTATTATTATTTAGCACACAGACTCAAATTCTGGCTATTCGGTTACGACACTCTACCCGAACGATAAGAACGGTAACTCCCCAACTAATTGATACAACAACTGGCTAACCTGAAAACTGAATCTGTCGAATAAGATGATATACAATCAATATATACTGTAGTTACTAAGTTACCTACAAAAGAGCACAACTGCGCCAGCTTCGAGCAAATAACACACACACACACCCGCCATGAAATTTATATTGAAACCACGTGACCAATTGTTACACAAGCGGACGAAAAAAAGTGAACATCGCGACAAAATAAACGCAATCTCGGGTACAGCTCCTTCCACAATAATTCCCGCAAACGTCACCGTCATTTTGACGTCACACACAATACCGAAGACCGCATGGTCGGCTATCGACTTTCGTTTGTATTCGACAACAATACTTAATGTGTGCGAAACGGAGACTTACAAAAACACGTCGTTCTTGGACTGAAATAATTATTGCTATAATAAAATGTTGCGGAATGATTTCTCGATGGTTACTGCCTTCATATATGAGTGCTCGTCGTGCGGTAGCGTTCTCGCTTCCCACGCCCGGGTTCCCGGGTTCGATTCCCGGTGGGGTCAGGGATTTTCTCTGCCTCGTGATGACTGGGTGTTGTGTGCTGTCCTTAGGTTAGTTAGGTTTAAGTAGTTCTAAGTTCTAGGGGACTGATGACCATAGATGTTAAGTCCCATAGTGCTCAGAGCCATTTGAACCATTTTTTTTTTTTATGAGTGCTCTCTTCTCTTAGGAGTGCGATATTATCGTCAATAATTTACAATTTGAGAATGAAACACACTTCTTTTATAATTTGCAGTATGCCGTTTTAATGCAACGAAGCACTGAAAATTTATCTCAAACACATCACTGTTATGATTAAATGTCAGTTAATAATGCACAACATTACAAGCCTTCAAGACAGAATATGTTAACCAAGACCGGACTTAGGAAACATCGCAGGATTTGTGCTATCGTAATGATTAATGTCGTGGTTTCTGGAGTCGAAAATTATTGGTTTGCATCCCGTTACATGCATTTTTTTTCATGTTAGCGTTTTCAAAACGTTCTGTTACTTTCTTATGAATGTAATACAAGTAAGCTCTGCAATATATTATTTACAGTTCGTTTGATCTGAGAATGAAGGACGAAATAAATATTTAAAGATTAGCGAGTATGTGGTTAGGTAGGAACCTAAGAGGACAACTTAACTTGCTGCGAATGAAACGAGCAACAATAAAATTAATATGCTCCCTTCTCACAAGTATTTGGCTCTTTATTTCCGAATATATGCTGCCTTTCGAGTGCGTGGTTAGGCAAGAATATAAGAGGAAGCTTAAATTGTTGCGCGGGAGGAGCATTAACATTCATATTCTTCCTTACCACAAATTTCGCTGTTTATTTACGAATGTGTGGCGTTTTCTGATGGTATGGTTGGCAAGTACATGAGAGTATAACCTTAATTGCTGCGACTGAAACGAGCAAAAATAAAATTCATGTTCTGCCTTTGCATTAATATTTGGCTCTTTATTTCCAAATATGTGGCGATTTACGAATGTGTCGTTAGGCTGAAACCTAAGAGTAAAGCTTTAAATGCTGCGACTAAAACGAGCTGCAATAAAATTCGTATTTTTTCTTCGCACAAATATTTGTCTTTTTATTTCCAAATATGTAGCGACTTCCGAATGTGTGGTTTGGTTGGAATCTAAGAGGACAGCTTAAATTGCTGAGAGTGAATCGAGAAGCAATACTATTCTTATTCTTCCTTGTCACAAAGTTGACAGCCGATCATGCTGTCGTCGATATTGGGCGTAACGTCAAAAAGACGTCCCGTTTGCAGGAATTATCGCATTATTCCTAAATGTCACGCATAGGAGTTACGATGTACATAAACCACTAATTATTTTAGAAATAATTATACCATGAATATGTGGTAACGTAAAAATAATATATATTTCTCACTACTTCAGTATCACTGCAAGCAACGTATCAGGGGGAAATACACGCGTTTTAATTACGGCTGTCTACAAGGCAACGATTATTAAATACCACATTGATTAACGAACTGAAATACACCAAAGCCGCTTACAAAATGTTGATGCTGGAACGGAATCTTTTGACACGTAACAACCGTGGTAAGTACAGAAAGAGTCATTACAATACCGCGAAAAACGAAGCACAAAGGGAAACTCGAGGTCTAGCGTACCAAATATCAGCGCATGTTATGAAATAAGGCAATATAGAGCAGCAAGACGATGTAGTGACGCAACTCAGATTCAGTTTAAAAGCACCATAGCCTAGCTTATATTTCAGATAGACCACAAAGCAAAATTTGAAAGCAAACAAAAATTTTCTCCTTGACAACTCCTTCGATTCCGCAGAATAATTTCGATTGTTGCAGTCTGTAAAGAGTTCCGGTACGAATTAGTAACTCATATCGGTATATTTTGAAAACAACTTACATATTAATATCGTCTGCAAGGACATTAATATACAATAGGAACAGCGCACTTAGATTCTCTTTGGATAGAGGCCGCTGCTGTCGTGGTGCGGTCCTAGCCAGAGTGCTATATAGGCTGACGCCATCTCACAGCGTTCTCTGCGGTTACGTTTTTAATAATTGTGCCGGCTCTTGTCGTTACATAGGGATACATTTAATAAACTGGAAAAAAACTCCACTGTATAAGCACAATCTCAGGGAAGTTATTAGTTTACTCGCATAAGAGAAATGGACAGGGAACACTGAGAAGCAGTAAGCACTGTAAACTGAAAAGCGAGCACTGCTCGTGGCGGAGGAAAATGCTTTCCAGTAGAACGCCACAGCCGCTGTACAGCGTGACCAAGAATCAACTTCCCCTCTAGCAGTGTAGAACAGTGTGTGGAGACTTACATCACCAGCGATTCGTAAGGGACACTGCTGAGAACTGGTATAACCTTGTGAATAGCCTGTAGTTGCTTTTTATGATTTAGTGGGATAGACAGACTGGGGAACCACCTGACCACTCTTCAATTTGCTGACCTATGGAGGAGGTAAGTGCATGGCCACAACTCCATCCCCATTGTCTCCGCCGTGCCACACACCGAGAACCCAATATATCACTTAATATGGCTCTACTACACTTTGTTCTTACCCCAGTTCATTTAACAAGAAGTATTAATTTTATACCATTAAAACACTATTTTCAATAACCCGCAACTTTTCCAACCCTTGCAATGTGGAAAGTATTAGTCCCAGAGAATAAAATGAACAGGACCTTTCTTGTAGGAAATTTAATGCAGCTTAATTTTTGTACAGGGAAAGATTTTTGCAAGAAGCCCCAGTTTTCAAGTTATTGGAGAAAAACATAGAAAAATACCTGTAAATCCCCCCCCCCCCCCCCCCCCCCAGTCACTCGGCACCAGTTAAGGATCAGTATGTTGTTCATGGCACTCCCCCCTACAAACTGCATAAAAATTAAAAAGTCCGCAGCTCGTGGTCGTGCGGTAGCGTTCTCGCTTCCCACGCCCGGGTTCCAGGCTTCGATTCCCGGCGGGGTCAGGGATTTTCTCTGCCTCGTAATGACTGGGTGTTGTGTGATGTCCTTAGGTTAGTTAGGTTTAAGTAGTTCTAAGTTCTAGGGGACTGATGACCATAGATGTTATGTCCCATAGTGCTCAGAGCCATTTGAACCACAATTAAAAATTTGCGACAACACGACCTTTTTATCTATTTGACATTTTTTAGTCTTCTCTGACTCGTCTGTTCCTAAAGGAGAAAGATGTGAAATGAGTCTAGTTCCATATTATTTGTCAGAAACTCAATCGATACTTTTTTAAGTATGCTGATGTCTGTTACGACTTGAATTGAAATGAAATGTCGTGTGGCTAGGGCCTACCGTCAGCTAGACCGGTCGCCTGGTGCAAGTCTTTTGAGTTGACGCCACTTCAGCGGCTGCGTGTCGGAGAGATGATGATAATGAGGACAACACAGCACCCAGTCCCTGAGTGGAGAAAATCTCCGACCCAGCCGGAAATTGAACCCGGGCCCCTCAGCATGGCATTCCGTCGGCCTGACCACTCAGCTATCTAGGCGGACATGACTAGACTTAAGCTACTCACAATAATAATTATTGGTCTTATTTATAGACTAATATGTTAGGAGCACACCAAATGCTTCAGAAAATGCACTATGAAGTTGCTAATTCTCTTTACCACATCACACTAAATATTTATTTAACTTTATAAAAGACACGTTTATATTACATTAGTCATATTCGGTGGAGAGTAGCCCCTAGAATGTGGAAAAGAACTCAAAAATGTACATTATTTTAAGTTAAGTTCAAGACTGTGAATGAATATTACATTACTGTGTTACAGGGCTAATTCTAATTATACATCAATGTAAAACATTAAATTCTAGTTTTTCTACTACAATATTTTTCAACGAAGTAGAAGGAGAAGCCCTATACTAGGTTCTTTAATTCCATTTTGAACTCTGTTATATTATTCATATCATATATTGTATAATGTCTGTCCTCTGGTAGGTTGTGGTCTTAGCATAATAATAAGTAGATAATTTTCATTGTGTTGAGTGCCACAGCTGAGACTGCCTCAGCTGTATTGTGTTACAACCAGTTTCATTCGCCGAACGTCTTCAGGTTGCCGAGTAGTGCTGAAGTTGTGAAAAAAATGGCCTGACCGAGCGGGGTACTGCATGGCGAGCACACTGGACTCGTATTCAGGAGGACAACAGTTGAAACCTGCATCTGGCCACCCCGGTTTGTGTTTTCACTGATTTCTCTAAATCGTTTAAGGTAAATGCCAGGACGGCTCCTTTGAAAAGGGCACAGCTGCTTTCCTTCTCCACCCTTCCCTAATCTGAGCTTGCGTTGTGCCTCTGACGACTTCATTGTCGACAGCTGATCTCCTACTCCCTCCTCCAAATGGCGCGTTTGTCTGTCATGTGTAACATTAAAGACCAGATCCAAAAACTGATTATAAACAGTATGCTGACCACATGCCAGAAGTACAGTGGGCAGACGCAGCACATTGTGTACAGTAAAAGTTTCCTGTTTGCTGTAATTCTACCAGGCAGTTGGCAAAATGTTTATAATCAGTGTTTTTGGATTCGGTCTTTAATGTTACACACAACAGAAAACCGAACCATTTGTGTCATAGCTGTAGCACTACTCAACAACCCGAAAAGGTCTGACGAACAAAACTGGTAGTAACACAATAAAAATGTAATGATAAATTTGTGTAAAATGTATTGTACCTTTATGTTTGAATTTTTGTTTCGAGAGATATCACACTCTGAAGTATTACTAATGTAATATGTTTTGCATTTTTTTCTCCTAATAAAGTACATTTTTTGGACAAAATAAGACTTTCTGAACAAAGATTTTAAAAAAGGAAACGATTTACACCGACAATACTGGATTTTGCGTCTCATTTTTATCTCAATAATAACGGTAGACTGCTACAGTCGTAAATATACGCACCGGGTGAAAATAACGCGCAGAGGGAGGCAGCCGCTGAGAGTAAATGCGCAGTGAAAGGGTTCGCTGTTTCATACGAGGAAAGGAAAAGCATCAGACCCGTAAGCTCTGCCAGTCTGTTCATAGACCTGATACACAAAAACCAGCATATTTTCATCACAACTGGCAGACTTAAGGAAATCCGAACCAGTTACAAACACTTGGATCCAGAATTACCAGTATGTAACAAGTTGGCAGCACAGGCATAAGATGTAACACTTACTATATTTAGATGTTGTTGTTGTGGTCTTCAGTCCAGAGACTGGTTTCATACAGCTCTCCATACTACTCTATTCTGTGCAAGCTTCTTCAAGTACCTACTGCATCTGATATCCTTCTGAATCTGCTTAGTATATTCATCTCTTGGTCTCCCTCTACGATTTTTACCCTCCACGCTGCCCTCCAAAACTAAATTGGTGACCCCTTGTTGCTTCAGAACATGTCCTACCAACCAACCCATTCTTCTTGTCAAGTTGTGCTACATATTCCACTTCTCCCCAATTCTATTCAGTACCTCCTCATTATTTACATGATCTACCCATCTAATCTTCAGCATTCTTCTGTAGCACCACATTTCGAAAGCTTCTATTCACTTCTTGTCTGAACTATTTATCGTCCATGTCTCCGTTCCGTACATGGCTACACTCTATACAAACACTTTCAGAGAAAACTCTCTGACACTTGGCAGCACAGGCATAAGATGTAAATCTATGCTAAATGTTAACAAACTTCTGTTCTTCAGAAACGCTTTCCTTGTCATTGCCAGTCTACATTTTATATCCTCTCTACTTCTACCATCATCAGCTATTTTCCTCCCCAAATAGCAAAACTCATTTACTACTTTAAGTGTCTCATTTCCTAACCTAATTTCCTCAACATCATCCGATTTAATTCGACTACATTCCATTATCCTCGTTTTGCTTTTGTTAATATTCATCTTATACCCTCCTTGCAAGACACTGTCCATTCCATTCAACTGCTCTTCCAGGTCCTTTGCTGTCTCTGACAGAATTATAATGTGTCTATCTTGGCTACAATGATGCGTTCACTACCCTGTTCATAGTAGCTTACGCACGCTCCTATTTTCTTATTCATTATTAAACCTACTCCTGCATTACCCCTATTTCATTTTGTATTTATAACCCTGTATTCTCCTGACCAGAAGTCTTGTTCCTCCTGTCACCGAACTTCACTAATTCCCACTATATCTAACTTTAACCTATCCATTTCCCTTTTTAAATTTTCTAACCTACCTGCCCGATTAAGGGATCTGACATTCCACGCTCCGATCCGTAGAATGCCAGTTTTCTTTCTCCTGATAATGACATCCTCTTGAGTAGTCCCCGCCCGGAGATCCGAATGGGGGACTATTTTACCTCTGGAATATTTTACCCGAGAGGACGCCATCATCATTTAACCATACAGTAAAGCTGCATGTCCTTGGGAAGAATTATGGCTGTAGTTTCCCCTTGCTTTCAGCCGTTCACAGTACCAGCACAGTAAGGCTGTTTTGGTTTATGTTACGAGGCCAGATCAGTCAATGATCCAGACTTTTGCCCCTGCAACTACTGAAAAGGCTGCTGCCCCTCTTCAGGAACCACATGTTTGTCTGGCCTCTCAACAGATACCCCTCCGTTCTGGTTGTACCTACGGTACGGCTATCTGTATCGCTGAGGCACCCAAATCTCCCAACCAGTGGCAAGGTCCAAGGTTCATGGGGGGTGTATTTAGATATACTATTTGTATTTAGATACGCTAATTAAACTGTGTTAGGCAAAAGGCATTTTAATGAAAAGAAGAATCTGAACTGCCTCTCTAACATGATAGTTAATGCTAATATTTTTATACTTATGTTACACGAATGTAATATATTGTTTGATGTACAAATTATACTGTGATTTATTTGTTTATTCATGCAGGGATCATGTTTCAACAATGTAGGGCTTGTTATTATAGTACAGAGTATATCGTATATCGGTATATACGAAGTATCATTGGATGGTTTTTAATGAAGGGTCTCATTTTCAATTTCAATAAGACATGACGTATTCAGTTCCACATGTCTAAGGGTACTACACCAATGATAAGATTAACACATGTCGAGGTAGTAATAACTACAATGGAAACTTCAAAAATTTTAGGTGTCCATATCGATGATAATTTAAACTGGAAGAAAACGTTATTTTGTATGAGGGACAGCTGCTCTTGTTAATAATGTATTTGATGCTCAGTTTCGTAGTCTAGAAGCCACATCATTAAAGTTGCAACATGGCTGGGACTAAATATTCTTTGTCTACGTAAAAATAGCACAATTAGTGGATCATCAGGTAAGAGGAAAGTACGGGTCCATGGTTCGTCAAGTGTGCTACAAAACCAAATGGACAACAGCAGGCCAAACATAATCAGTTAACCACCAGACTATTTACAAGAGCGTCCAAGCAGTTATTACACATGATCATAAAAGCACATTTTGGAACTCCTAACACTAATTAGTTCAACTTCATTTGCACTTTGAATTATTTCCAATCTTGGGGAGAAACAAACTAGTAAATTGACATATTTTTCATATTTTGATGCAACAGAGTCATATGGAATTGTGTTCGGGGGTATCTCATCTTTAAGAAGGGAAGCCTTAATCGCTCAAAAACATATGAGTAGTATGAGGGGGAACCCATAAAAAGAACAGATTTTTATCATAAAAATGTATTCATTAACATATTTACAAGATTCCTTCAGTCACTTTCAAAGCACTCCATTAGATGTGATGCACTTGCCAAGCATTTTCCCACTGTTTGAAGAATGTCTGGAACTCTTCAACTTTGATCTCGTCCAGCGCCCTTCGCGCAGCCTTTTTTACCACCTCCACATCGTCATGCTGCTTTGCTTTTAACATTTTTTTCACTTTTTGGAACTGGAAAAATCGTGTGGGGCTAGGTGTGGTGAATATGGAGGGCGGGAAATTACAGAACATCCCTAACTGCCAAATAGTGGACCACTCGTAAGGCCCTGTGTGCAGATGCAGTGTTGTGATGAATGAACCAGTCACCCGATCACAAAAGTTTCAAGTGTTTCCTCCTCATATCCTCTTGCACACAAATTAAAATTTCCAAATAAAATTACTGGTTAACAGTCTGGCCAGAGGTTCAAATACCTGATGCGCAATTCCACAAACACAAAAAAGACAATAATCGTCGTGGATAGGGTGGATAGCAATGTGCGGCTGTTTGCTGATGATGCTGTGGTGTACGGGAAGGTGTCGTCGTTGAGTGACTGTAGCGGGATACAAGGTGACTTGGACAGGATTTGTGATTGGTGTAAAGAATGGCAGCTAATTCTAAATATAGATAAATGTAAATTAATGCAGATGAATAGGAAAAAGAATCCTGTGATGATGAATACTCCATTAGTAGTGTAGCGCTTGACACAGTCACTATGATGTATCATGCAGCGTAACTTGCTGTGACAGTGCGAGAGAGAGACAAAGATATTGTTTATTACTCTGTGGCGGACAGCGCTCACATAATTATTCTTAGGATATAGTTTTTGTTTGTTCTAGTTAAGAGTAATTTTTAGTAGAGGAGAGCCATTCTTGTGATGTAAAAAATCGACGCCATTGCGAGTTTTTGATTCACATTGTAAAATATAAGTGCATATGGAAGGAAATCAGTTAATAGAACAATAAAATATTGTTCATTTCAAGAAGGTACGTCTTATTATACACCCAGCGATGTACTGCTATTGTGATTTACTAATAAACACCAGTTGAGAACAGTTCCGACGGGAGCGTTCAGTTCTAGTGAAATAGTTCGATGTTTTCTTCGGAAAAGAAGTCACTTCATGGATCATTCAAATCCACAATAGTAACTGGACATTTCTCAGAACTGAAAGCAATCTGATTGCTATGCAACAGACCCCCGAAGAATATTTCTCCGTATTTTGGTTACCACTTTCAGCTCAACACGGTATCTGCAGCATCTGGAGCAGATTTCTACAACAGCGGAAGCGTGTAATCGCCATCAGTTTCACACACCGCCCTGTGTACGCTGTATGTATTTACCCACAACAGTGAACATACAGTTACTCACACAAATAGAAAGACAATACTAGGTGGTGTGGGGAAACATTTCAGTATAATGGCCCTGTAGAGCTAAACAGTAATTAGCCTAGTAAGAAAAGGAGTCGTTATATCACGTCGATTAAATATTTGGGCGTAACATTGCAGAGCGATATGACGTGGGACAAGCATGTAATGGCAGTTGTGGGGAAGGCGGATAGTCGTCTTCGGTTCATTGGTAGAATTTTGGGAAGATGTGGTTCATCTGTAAAGGAGACCGCTTATAAAACACTAATACGACCTATTCTTGAGTACTGCTCGAGCGTTTGGGATCCCTATCAGGTCGGATTGAGGGAGGACATACACTCCTGGAAATGGAAAAAAGAACACATTGATACCGGTGTGTCAGACCCACCATACTTGCTCCAGACACTGCGAGAGGGCTGTACAATCAATGATCACACGCACGGCACACCGGACACACCAGGAACCGCGCTGTTGGCCGTCGAATGGCGCTAGCTGCGCAGCATTTGTGCACCGCCGCCGTCAGTGTCAGCCAGTTTGCCGTGGCATACGGAGCTCCATCGCAGTCTTTAACACTGGTAGCATGCCGCGACAGCGTGGACGTGAACCGTATGTGCAGTTGACGGACTTTGAGCGAGGGCGTATAGTGGGCATGCGGGAGGCCGGGTGGACGTACCGCCGAATTGCTCAACACGTGTGGCGTGAGGTCTCCACAGTACATCGATGTTGTCGCCAGTGGTCGGCGGAAGGTGCACGTGCCCGTCGTCCTGGGACCGGACCGCAGCGACGCACGGATGCACGCCAAGACCGTAGGATCCTACGCAGTGCCGTAGGGGACCGCACCGCCACTTCCCAGCAAATTAGGGACACTGTTGCTCCTGGGGTATCGGCGAGGACCATTCGCAACCGTCTCCATGAAGCTGGGCTACGGTCCCGCACACCGTTAGGCCGTCTTCCGCTCACGCACCAACATCGTGCAGCCAGCCTCCAGTGGTGTCGCGACAGGCGTGAATGGAGGGACGAATGGAGACGTGTCGTCTTCAGCGATGAGATTCGCTTCTGCCTTGGTGCCAATGATGGTCGTATGCGTGTTTGGCGCCGTGCAGGTGAGCGCCACAATCAGGACTGCATACGACCGAGACACACAGGGCCAACACCTGGCATCATGGTGTGGGGAGCGATCTCCTACACTGGCCGTACACCACTGGTGATCGTCGAGGGAACACTGAATAGTGCACGGTACATCCAAACCGTCATCGAACCCATCGTTCTACCATTCCTAGACCGGCAAGGGAACTTGCTGTTCCAACAGGACAATGCACGTCCGCATGTATCCCGTGCCACCCAACGTGCTCTAGAAGGTGTAAGTCAACTACCCTGGCCAGCAAGATCTCCGGATCTGTCCCCCATTGAGCATGTTTGGGACTGGATGAAGCGTCGTCTCACGCGGTCTGCACGTCCAGCACGAACGCTGGTCCAACTGAGGCGCCAGGTGGAAATGGCATGGCAAGCCGTTCCACAGGACTACATCCAGCATCTCTACGATCGTCTCCATGGGAGAATAGCAGCCTGTATTGCTGCGAAAGGTGGATATACACTGTACTAGTGCCGACATTGTGCGTGCTCTGTTGCCTGTGTCTATGTGCCTGTGGTTCTGTCAGTGTGATCATGTGATGTATCTGACCCCAGGAATGTGTCAATAAAGTTTCCCCTTCCTGGGACAATGAATTCACGGTGTTCTTATTTCAATTTCCAGGAGTGTAGAAACAATTCAGAGGCGGGCTGCTAGATTTGTTACTGGTAGGTTTGATCATCACGCGAGTGTTACGGAAATGCTTCAGGAACTCGGGTGGGAGTCCCTAGAGGAAAGAAAGGGTTCTTTTCGTGAATCGCTACTGAGGAAATTTAGAGAACCAGCATTTGAGGCTGACTGCAGTATAATTTTACCGCCGCCAACTTACATTTCGCGGAAAGACCACAAAGATAAGAGAGATTAGGGCTCGTATAGAGGTATAAAGGCAGTCATTTTTCCGTCGTTCAGTTTGGGTGTGGAACAGGGAGAGAAGATGCTAGTTGTGGTATGAGGTACCCTCCGCCACGCATCGTATGGTGGATTGCGGAGTATGTATGTAGATGTAGATGTAGATCGTCTTCACATTTTACCCCTCTTTCCTTGTTTTTTTTTTTTTTTTTTTTTTGACCTGGGAGAGTTGGGAGTCCTCCAGTGGCTTGACACTTGCTGTATTTCTGGGTCATACCCTCAGTACCAACCGCCATCATCTGTAATTACTTTGTTCATAAAGTCTGGATCACTTTGAAGTCCTGACAGGTTTTTTTACTCCTGTGTGGGAAGGTGTGGAACAAATTTAGCGGCAACACGTCTCGTGTGCAAATCCTCACTCAAAATGTGATTGGCCTGTGCTCCAACCCACTCCTGTCTCTGCTGAAATTCGGTCGACTGTGAAACGAAGATGGCTGTTAATTTTCTGGTGAATTTTTCCAATGTTCTCCTTGTTTCGTGATGTTGCATGGCGTCCAGAACAAAGCTGGTCTTCAGCACTCATCTCCCCACACCGAAAGCACTCAAACTAATTGAAAACTTGCGTGCTGTTCGTAGCATCCTCCTGGAAAGATTCTTGAAGGTTTTGATCAGTCTCTGTTGCTAATTTTTTAAAGCAGGAAACACAATTTGACACACACTCTTTGTTCTTTTAATGCTGCCGAAAGCAGAACACGCAAACCGTCAGAGAAACACGACACTATGCTCACACATTCTACATCTACATCTACATCTACATCCGTACTCCACAAGCCAGTCTGCAGCTCGTAGTCGTGCGTAGCGTTCTCGCTTCCCACCCCCGGGTTCGATTACCGGCGAGGTCACCGATTTTCTCTGCCTCGTGATGACTGGGTGTTGTGTGATGTCCTTAGGTTAGTTAGGTTTAAGTAGTTCTAGGGGACTGATGACCATAGATGTTAAGTCCCTTAGTGCTCAGAGCCATTTGAACCATCCGCAAGCCAACTGACGGTCTGTGGCGGAGGGTACCTTGAGTACCTCTATCGGTTCTCCCTTCTATTCCAGTCTCGTATTGTTCGTGGAAAGAAGGATTTTCGGTAAGCATCTGTGTGGGTTCTAACCTCTCTGATTTTATCCTCATGGTCTCTTTGCGAGATATACGTAGGAGGGAGCAATATACTGCTCGACTCTTCGGTGAAGGTATGTTCTCGAAACTTTAACAAAAGCCCGTACCGAGCTACTGAGCGTCTCTCCTGCAGAGTCTTCCACTGGAGTTTATATATCATCTCCGTAACGCTTACGCGATTACTAAATGATCCTGTAACGAAGCGCGCTGCTCTCCGTTGGATCTTCTCTCTCTCTTCTATCAACCCTATCTGGTACGGATCCCACACTGCTGAGCAGTATTCGAGCAGTGGGCGAACAAGCGCACTGTAACCTACTTCCTTTGTTTTCGAATTGCATTTTCTTAGGATTCTTCCAATGAATCTCAGTCTGGCATCTGCTTTACCGACGATCAACATTATATGATCATTCCATTTTAAATCACTCCTAATGCGTACTCCCAGGTAATTTATGGAATTAACTGCTTCCAGTTGCTGACCTGCTATTTTGTAGCTAAATGATAAGGGATCTATCTTTCTATTGTCCTGCACACTGACGCCTTCTGCACAGTTGTTTCGTGAAAGTCTCTGCTAACCCCATCTTGCAGGAAAACTCTGTACTATGTCTACAAATGGCAGGGCCCTCTCAGTCTGCTTTTTTTTTTTAGGGTTTCCCCTTATATGAGATGGTCACTCCCGGTCATAGATCTCTGTGTAAGGAGTCCAATATAACACAGAATTTTGCACCGCAGCACTATGGCTGCCCGCTGGTGACCATGAAGACAGCATCTCACTTCACTTTTCAGTCTAGAATTAGTGTTAGCACTTTTCAGAATTAGTGTTAGCGTTGTCACCGCAAAACGCAATACACTCAGTCTTGTCAGTTTTATTTTCTTCTAATGCAGTAATACAGAACGTACTTATTGTAGAGGAAGTTTCATTTGGCAGCGAAACTAATTTAAGCAATTTCACTTCAATACCACTGTGAGGTGTAAAATATTGAACAATCAGTGGAAATATTTTTCCAGCTTGTGATTGCTTGTATCTGTAGCTATTGAAGAATAGCGGACCAGTGAAAGGTCGTCGCATGTGCGTTTGATAGTGTCAGGTGCCAAAGATGCTTTCAAATGTACTGCTGTTTTGGTTCTGCCCAACGTCATTCCCTTCGCCGTGACAGAATCGTTGGAAAGATTCAAGTCTGTAGACTGTACTTGTAGGATAAGCTCCAAAGGCATCTAATGTTCAATGGTATGATAACACGTTGTTAATTCTGCTTCTGCTACTAATTGGCTCTGATTTGATGACTATTTAAGCGGTAGCACAGCACATGTTTGATTTATACTTTTGGCTACCTAAATGATCTGTAATATCTGCCCTTACTGCATGTGAAATGGGAACATGTGACTTACATATTCGACATTTCACTACGTAGTCGTATCTTCGTCGTTCGATGAAAGGCCATTCTTGAGTGTATTTGTCTTGGAAGGGACACTTTCGCTTTGGCATTTGGAGCTCACCTCTCTCTCTCTCTCTCACACACACACACACACACACACAAATATGAACTAAGCACAATAAGCCTCGGACAGAGAACCACGTAGCTGCGACGTCTCAACTGAACTGAATCCCGAGACAAGAGTTAATAACAGGAAGAGGCGTTACGCGCTATCAAGGCCATTGGCAGACGCTGGCAGGCGTAACATTAAAAAAAAAAAAAAAAAAAAAAACATCATTATTTCGCTTAACAGTGACAGTTTAAATACGAATCCACGCCAGCATTTGGGAAGAAAGTGACGGTGTGAGAACAGTTCTTTGGCATCACAAAACCGGGACGAAAATGGCGTCCCGAAACCAACTTTCGGGACGCTCATTAATTAGTCAGAAGCCGGGACTGTGCCGGAAAACCGAGACGTATGGCAACCCTGTCTATACCCGCACACACCCATCCGCTCGATACAATTTGAAACGGCACTCGTCCGACGAGGTAACATCTTTCCAGTCACCGACAGTCCACTGTCGGTGTTGACGGACCCAGGCGAGGCGTAAAGCTGTGTGCTGTGCAATCATCAACGGTACACGAGTGTGCCTTCGGCTCCGAAACGCCATATCGATCATGTTTCGTTGAATGGTTCGAACGCTGACATGTTGATGGCCCAGCATTGAAATCTGCAGCAATTTGCGGAAGGGTTGCACTTCTGTCACGTTAAACGATTCTCTTCGGTCGTCGTCGATCGCGTTCTTGCAGGATCTTTTTCCGGCCGCAGCGATGTCGGAGATTTGATGTTTTACCAGATTCCTGATATCCACGGTACATTCGTGTAATGGTCGTATGGGAGAATCCCCACTTGGTCGCTGCCTCGGAGATGCTGTGTCCCATCGCTAGTGCGCCGACTATAACACCACGTTCAGACTTAACTAAATCTTGATAACCTGCCATTGAAGCGGCAGTAACCGATCTAACGAATGCGCCAGACACTCGTGTTACATAGCCGTTGCCGACCACAGCGCCTTGTTCTACCTTTTTCTTTGGTGCTTCAGTGTATACGAAGATGTTTCTGCGAACTTTACAGATTCTTTTCGTGAATAAATAGATCCTCAACGTCATTCCAGTCGGGGGAAATGTAACACCCGATCGAAACTCGACTCGCCTGTGTAGCTATACACTTTTTGTGCAAAGCTTTCCACAACGTTATTCTGCTGCTAATCGATGCCCCTTTCAACTATACAGGGTGGTCCACTGATAGTTACCGGGCCACATATGTCACGAAATAAGCGTCAAACGACAAAACTACAAAGAAAGAAACTCGTCTAGCTTGAAGGGGGAAACCAGATGGCGCTATGGTTGGCCCGCTAGACGGCGCTGCCATAGGTCAAACGGATATCAACTGGGTTTTTTTAAATAGGAACCCCCCACTTTTATTACATATTAGTGTAGTACGTAAAGAAATATGAATGTTTTAGTTGGACCACTTTTTTCGCTTTGTGATAGATGGCGCCGTAATAGTCACAAACGTATGAGTACATGGTAACACGTAACATTCCGCCAGTGCGGACGGTATTTGCTTCGTGATACATCACCCGTCTTAAAATTGACCGTTTACGAATTGCGGAAAAGGTCGATATCGTGTTGATGTATGGCTATTGTGATCAAAATGCCCGCCGGGCGTGTGCTGTGTATGCTGCTCGGTATCCTGGACGACATCATCCAAGTGTCCGGACCGTAGGCCGGATAGTTACGTTATTTAAGGAAACAGGAAGTGCTCAGCCACATGTGAAACGTCAGCCATGACCTGCAACAAATGATGTTGCCCAAGTAAGTGTTTTAGCTGTTGTAGTAGACAAATTGTGCGAGAATCGGGAATGTCTAAAACGTCGGTGTTGAGAATGCTACATCAACATCGATTGCACCCGTACCATATTTCTATGCACCAGGAATTGCATGGCGACGACTTTGAACGTCGTGTACGGTTCCGCCACTGGGCACAAGAGAAATTACGGGACCATGACTGATTTCTTGCGCGCGTTATATTCAGCGACGAAGCGTCATTCACCGACAGCGGTAACGTAAACCGGCATAATATGCACTATTGGGCAACGGAAAACCCACGATACCTGCGACAAGTGGAACATCAGCGACCTCGGCGGGTTAATGTATGGCGCGGCATTATCGGAGGAAGGATAATTGGCCCCCGTTTTATCGAAGGCAATCTAAATGGTGCAATGTATACCGATTTCCTATGTAATGTTCGATCGATGTTACTACAAGATGTTTCGCTGCATGACAGAATGGCAATGTACTTCCAACGTGATGGATGTTCGGCACATATCTCGCGTTCGGTTGAAGCGGTATTGAATTGCATATTTCATGACAGGTGGATTGGTCGTCGAAGCACCATACCGTGGCCCGCGCGTTGACCGGATCTGACGTCCCCGGATTTCTATCTGTGGAGGAAGTTGAAGGATATTTGCTATCGTGATCCACCGACAACGCCTGACAACATGCGTCAGCGCATTGTCAATGCATGTGCGAACATTACGGAAGGCGAACTACTCGCTGTTGAGAGGAATGTCGTTACACGTATTGCTAAATGCATTGAGGTTCACGGACATTATTTTGAGCGTTTATTGCATTAATGTGGTATTTACAGGAAATCACACTGTAACAGCATGCGTTCTCAGAAATAATAAGTTCACAAAGGTACATGTAACACAGTGGAACAACCGAAATGAAATGTTCATCGTACGTACGTTCTGTATTTTAATTTAAGAAAACCAACTTGTTACCAACTGTTGGTCTAAAATTGTGAGCCATATGTTTGTGACTATTAAAGCGCCAGCTATCACAAAGCGAAAAAGTGGTCCAACTAAAACATTCATATTTCTGTACGTAGTACACGAATATGTAATAAAAAATTGCCAACCATAGCGCCATCTGGTTTCCCCCTTCAAGCTAGGCAAGTTTCGTTCTTTGTAGATTTTTCGTTTGACGCTTATTTCGTGAGATATTTGGCCCGGTCACGATCAATGGACCACTCTGTAGATAAATTTTCGTTAATGAGACAGAATACCGTGACAAACAAGTCCATGTTAAAAATTTAGATTAGTACCTGTTTCACAGATTCAGCATTTGTAGACACTGCAGAATATTCCTATCTGTACGAATTTAATGCGAGAGATGGCTCCATTCGCCGTATTTCGGTAATTATTTGGTAAAGGTTGCGAATGTGGGAGGACTCAGGGTTTCACATTCCCAACTGCTCTGTCAGCGGGCCCATCGCGATGAGTTCCCCGCTCACCGAGGAGGGGTGCGAAGGGATGCGAAGTTTTACTCGACGACGCAACTCTCATTCAGCGTACGTAAAGTTCGCGACTGCGACTTCAAATACGAATAAGTGGTTTTCGTTGTGGAGCGGAAGAGGCTCAGCCGCAGGCGTTCCGGCTGCGCGTACTACGACCACGTTCAGACTTCACATCAGGCAGCTTTTTCACTCTGCACTTATCTGGCCTAGCAAACTATATCTAGTGTCGTGAATCATATTAATAAGTGCATACTATACGTGCCCTGAAGACGCTGTTTAAGGACATCCTTCGTGTGGAAATATGATGTGTCTGTGGAACACATTCACTTTATGGTTCGTGCCATCTCTGGCAGTGATGACCTGCTCAGAACATCTGCAAACACCCAGATTTTCCGTCGGCAGCGCCACAATATTATACTCTGGTTAGTCGTCCAACAGTTCTCACAGTGGTTATGTGAGTCTTCATATCAAAGGGTTCACTGGAGAGTTCAGATTTTTAGATACCATATTCCCTTAGAAAGTGACTGTCGTTGTTTTTGTCGTTGTCTTCAGTCCTGAGACTGGTTTGATGCAGCTCTCCATGCTACTCTATCCTGTGCAAGCTTCTTCATCTCCCACTACCTACTGCAACCTACATCCTTCTGAATCTGCTTAGTGTATTCATCTCTTGGTCTCCCTCCACGCTGCCCTCCAATACTAAATTGGTGATCCCTTGATGCCTCAGAACATGTCCTACCAACCGATCCCTTCTTCTAGTCAAGTTGTGCCACAAACTTCTCTTCTCCCCAATCCTATTCAATACTTCCTCATTAGTTACGTGATCTACCCATCTAATCTTCAGCATTCTTCTGTAGCACCACATTTCGAAAGCTTCTATTCTCTTCTTGTCTAAACTATTTATCGTCCACGTTTCACTTCCATACATGGCTACACTCCATACAAATACTTTCAGAAACGACTTCCTGACATTTAAATCTATACTCGATGTTAACAAATTTTTCTTCTTCAGAAACGCTTTCCTTGCCATTGCCAGTGTACATTTTATATCCTCTCTACTTCGACCATCGTCAGTTATTTTGCTCCCCAAATAGCAAAACTACTTTACTACTTTAAGTGTCTCATTTCCTAATCTAATTCCCTTAGCATCACCCGACTCAATTCGACTACATTCCATTACCCTCGTTTTGCTTTTGTTGATGTTTATCTTACACCCTCCTTTCAAGACACTATCCATTCCGTTCAGCTGCTCTTCCAAGTCCTTTGCTGTCTCTGACAGAATTACAATGTCATCGGCGAACCTCAAAGTTTTTATTTCTTCTCCATGGGTTTTAATACCTACTCCGAACTTTTCTTTTGTTTCCTTTATTGCTTGCTCAATATACAGATTGAATAACATCGGGGAGAGGCTACAACCCTGTCACACTCCCTTCCCAACCACTGCTTCCCTTTCATGTCCCTCGACTCTTATAACTGCCATCTGCTTTCTATACAAATTGTAAATAGCCTTTCGCTCCCTGTATTTTACCCCTTCCACCTTCAGAATAAGAAAGGGAGTATTCCAATCAACATTGTCAAAAGCTTTCTCCAAGTCTACAAATGCTAGAAACATAGGTTTGCCTTTCCTTAATCTTTCTTCTAAGATAAGTCGTAAGGTCAGTATTGCCTTACGTGTTCCAACATTTCTACGGAATCCAACCTGATCTCCCTCGAGGTCGACTTCCATGTTTTTCCATTCGTCTGTAAACAATGCGCGTTAGTATTTTGCAGCTGTGACTTATTAAACTGATAGTTCGGTAATTTTCACATCTGTCAACACCTGCTTTCTTTGGGATTGGGATTATTATATTCTTCTTGAAGTCTGAGGGTATTTCGCCTGTTTCATACATCTTGCTCACCAGATGGTAGAGTTATTTCAGGACTGGCTCTCCCAAGGCTGTCAGTAGTTCTAATGGAATGTTGTCTACTCTGGGGGCCTTGTTTCGACTCAGGTCTTTCAGTGCTCTGTCAAACTCTTTACGCAGTATCATATCTCTCATTTCATCTTCATCTACATCCTATTCCATTTCCATAATATTGTCCTCAAGTACGTTGCCCTTGTATAGACCCTCTATATACTCCTTCCACCTTTCTGCTTTCCCTTCTTTGCTTAGAACTGGGTTTCCATCAAAGCTTTTGATATTCATGCAAGTGGTTCTCGTTTCTCCAAAGGTCTCTTTAATTTTCCTGTAAGCGGTATCTATTTTACCCCTAGTGAGATAAGCCTCTACATCCTTACATTTGTCCTCTAGCCATCCCTGCTTAGCCATTTTGCACTTCCTGTCGATCTCATTTTTGAGACGTTTGTATTCCTTTTTGCCTGCTTCATTTACTGCATTTGTATAATTTCTCCTTTCATCAATTAAATTCAATATTTCTTCTGTTACCCAAGGGTTTCTGCTAGCCGTCGTCTTTTTACCTATTTTATCCTCTGCTGCCTTCACTATTTCATCCCTCAAAGCTACCCATTCTTTTTCTACTGTATTTCTTTCCCCCATTCCTGTCAATTGTTTGCTTATGCTCTCCCTGAAACTCTGTACAACCTCTGGTTCTTTCAGTTTATCCAGGTCCCATCTCCTTAAATTCCCACCTTTTTGCAGTTTCTTCAGTTTTAATCTATAGTTCATAACCAATAGATTGTGGTCAGAGTCCTCATCTGCCCCTCGAAATGCCTTACAATTTAAAACCTGCTTCCTAAATCTCTGTCTTACCATTATACACTCCTGGAAATTGAAATAAGAACACCGTGAATTCATTGTCCCAGGAAGGGGAAACTTCATTGACACATTCCTGGGGTCAGATACATCACATGATCACACTGACAGAACCACAGGCACATAGACACAGGCAACAGAGCATGCACAATGTCGACACTAGTACAGTGTATATCCACCTTTCGCAGCAATGCAGGCTGCTATTCTTCCATGGAGACGATCGTAGAGATGCTGGATGTAGTCCTGTGGAACGGCTTGCCATGCCATTTCCACCTGGCGCCTCAGTTGGACCAGCGTTCGTGCTGGACGTGCAGACCGCGTGAGACGACGCTTCATCCAGTCCCAAACATGCTCAATGGGGGACAGATCCGAAGATCTTGCTGGCCAGGGTAGTTGACTTACACCTTCTACAGCACGTTGGGTGGCACGGGATACATGCGGACGTGCATTGTCCTGTTGGAACAGCAAGTTCCCTTGCCGGTCTAGGAATGGTAGAACGATGGGTTCGATGACGGTTTGGATGTACCGTGCACTATTCAGTGTCCTCTCGACGATCACCAGTGGTGTACGGCCAGTGTAGGAGATCGCTCCCCACACCATGATGCCGGGTGTTGGCCCTGTGTGCCTCGGTCGTATGCAGTCCTGATTGTGGCGCTCACCTGCACGGCGCCAAACACGCATACGACCATCATTGGCACCAAGGCAGAAGCGACTCTCATCACTGAAGACGACACGTCTCCATTCGTCCCTCCATTCACGCCTGTCGCGACACCACTGGAGGCGGGCTGCACGATGTTGGGGCGTGAGCGGAAGACTGCCTAACGGTGTGCGGGACCGTAGCCCAGCTTCATGGAGACGGTTGCGAATGGTCCTCGCCGATACCCCAGGAGCAACAGTGTCCCTAATTCGCTGGGAAGTGGCGGTGCGGTCCCCTACGGCACTGCGTAGGATCCTACGGTCTTGGCGTGCATCCGTGCGTCGCTGCGGTCCGGTCCCAGGTCGACGGGCACGTGCACCTTCCGCCGACCACTGGCGACAACATCGATGTACTGTGGAGACCTCACGCCTCACGTGTTGAGCAATTCGGCGGTACGTCCACCCGGCCTCCCGCATGCCCACTATACGCCCTCGCTCAAAGTCCGTCAACTGCACATACGGTTCACGCCCACGCTGTCGCGGCATGCTACCAGTGTTAAAGACTGCGATGGAGCTCCGTATGCCACGGCAAACTGGCTGACACTGACGGCGGCGGTGCACAAATGCTGCGCAGCTAGCGCCATTCGACGGCCAACACCGCGGTTCCTGGTGTGTCCGCTGTGCCGTGCGTGTGATCATTGCTTGTACAGCCCTCTCGCAGTGTCCGGAGCAAGTATGGTGGGTCTGACACACCGGTGTCAATGTGTTCTTTTTTCCATTTCCAGGAGTGTATAATCTATCTGATACCTTTTAGTATCTCCAGGGTTCTTCCATGTATACAACCTTCTTTCATGATTCTTAAACCAAGTGTTAGTTATGATTATGTTGTGCTCTGTGCAAAATTCTACCAGGCGGCTTCCTCTTTCATTTCTGTCCCCCAATCCATATTCACCTCCTATGTTTCCTTCTCTCCCTTTTCCTACTGACGAATTCCAGTCACCCATGACTATTAAATTTTCGTATCCTTTCACTACCTGAATAATTTCTTTTATCTCATCATACATTTCATCAATTTCTTCATCATCTGCAGAGCTAGTTGGCATATAAACTTGTACTACTGTAGTAGGCGTGGACTTTGTGTCTATCTTGGCCACAATAATGCGTTCACTATGCTATTTGTAGTAGCTTACCGGCACTCCTATTTTTTTATTCATTATTAAACCTACACCTGCATTACCCCTATTTGCTTTTGTATTTATAACCTTGTACTCACCTGACCGAAAGTCTTGTTCCTCCTGGCACCGAACTTCACTAATTCCCACTATATCTAACATTAAACGATCCATTTCGCTTTTTAAATTTTCTAACCTACCTGCCCGGTTAAGGGATCTGACATTCCACGTTCCGATCCGTAGAACGCCAGTTTTCTTTCTCCTGATAACGACGTCCTCTTGACTAGTCCCCGCCCGGAGATCCGTATGGGGGACTATTTTACCTCCGGAATATTTTACCCAAGAGGACGCCATCATCATTTATCCATACAGTAGAGCTGTAAATTAATTACGGCTGTAGTTTCCCCTTGCTTTCAGCCGTTCGCAGTACCAGAACAGCAAGGCCATTTTGGTTAGTGTTACAATGCCAGGTAAGTCAATCATCCAGACTGTTGCCCCTGCAACTGCTGAAAAGGCTGCTGCCCCTCTTCAGGAACCACACGTTTGTCTGGCCTCTCAACAGATACCCCTCCGTTGTGGTTGCACCTACAGTACGGCTATCTGTATCGTTGAGGCACGCAAGCCTCCCCACCAACGGCAAGGTCCATGGTTCATGGGGGGAGGGAGGCAAACTGAGCAGCTACTTATGTTCTTCACGGGCTTGCTGCCGAATATAATCGTCTTCAATACACGATATTTCGGCGGTGCATCTGGCCGCCATGTTGAGGTGCCGTCGCTGAGACACAGTCACGCTAGTTGACTGAGAAGTGGCGGCTCCAGTCTCGTAAACTGACCTACGGCCGGGAGAGCGGTGTGCTGACCACATGCCCCTCCGTATCCGCATCCAGTGACGCCTGTGGGCCGGGGACGACACGGCGGCCGGTCGGTGCCATTGGACCTTCCGAGGCCTGTTCGGACGGAGAGTGTGCGGAGACTCAGTCCAGACCTATTGGATACTGCGCGGCGGAATAGAATTATGTAATTTGATGACAGGTAAGCTTTCACAGTACCAGTAAGGGAAAAAGTACGAAAACGGTTAATCTATAATTACATCGCATAAAAAATATTTCTTTGCCGTGCATTGTCAGGATCTCTATCTTTTCGTCTGTTAATACCCCTTTTTCTTACAAGGGAACCTCCCCATCGCACCCCCCTCAGATTTAGTTATAAGTTGGCACAGTGGATAGGCCTTGAAAAACTAAACACATATCAATCGAGAAAACAGGAAGAAGTTGTATGGAACTATGAAAAAATAAGCAAAATATACGAACTGACTAGTCCATGTGCAGCATAGGGAACATAAAGGATAGTCAAAGCCCATGAGCGCCGTGGTCCCGTGGTTAGCGTGACCAGCTGCGAAACGAGAGGTCCTTGGTTCAAGTCTTCCCTCGAGAGAAAAATTTAACTTTTTATTTTCAGTTTATGTGACAAACTCTTATGTTTTCATCACTTTTTTGGGAGTGATTATCACATCCACAAGAAAACCTAAATCTGGCAAGGTAGAACAATCTTTGTACCCATTCGCCAAGTGTACAAGTTAGGTGGGTCGAGAACATATTCCTGTCATGTGACGCACATGCCGTCACCAGTGTCATATAGAATATATCAGACGTGTTTTCCTGTGGAGGAATAGGTTGACCTATGACCATGCGATCAAATATTTTTGGTTCCCATTGGAGAGGCACGTCCTTTCGTCTACTAATCGCACGGTTTTGCGGTGCGGTCGCAAAACACAGACACTAAACTTATTACAGTGAACAGAGACGTCAATGAACGAACGGACAGATGATAACTTTGCGAAAATAAAGAAAGTAAACTTTTCACTCGAGGGAAGACTTGAACCAGGGACCTCTCGTTCCGCAACTGCTCACGCTAACCACGGGACCACGGCGCTCCTGAGCTCACGTTCTCCTCTATGTTGCATATGTTACGCATGAACTTCTCAGTTTGTATATTTTTCTAAATTTTTTCATAGTTCCACACAACTTCTTCCTGTTTTCTCGATTGACCTGTGTTCAGTTTTTCAAAGCCTATCCACTGTGCCAGCTTACAACTAAATCTGAGGGGGGTGCGATGGGGAGGTTCCCTTGTTAGCAGCCGACAGAATTATTAAAAGTTATGTGAAGTACTACGGTCTACGGTCAGTTAGCGAGGTAAGCAATTCAAGATTCTAAGGCAATGCAGCCGAGAGATACGATCAAATATCTCACATATAGTCATGTCTCAAACTCACCTCCCAAAACTTACAGACTGTCTTTCTGATAACACGTCGCTCCTGGTGGTCTAGCGGTACAGGGCGTGTGTGGCCACTGAGAGGTCGCTGGAACGAATCTTTGTCGACCCCACGGAGTTTTTTCGCCCCCTTTTTAACCTAGCCTTCAGTTGTCAACGATGTGAAGACTATTTGCCAGAAACAACAAGTGGTTCGTGTACTGTGGGTCCCCTTTCCACAGTCGGGTAACTACGTCCTCGGAGAAACAGCAGGTGGCCGCCACTGAGCCACACCGAATTATTATTCTGAAGAGCCAAAGAAACAGACACACCTGCGTGATATCGTGTAGGGCCCACGCCAGCACGCAGAAGTGCCGCAACACGACGTGGCAAGGGCTCGACTAAAATGGAGGGAAGAGACACCATGAATCCTGCAGTGATGTGCAAAAAAGCGAAAGAGTGCGAGGGGGTTGAGCTCTTTTCCCAACAGCACGTTACAAGGTGTCCCGATAATGATAATGTTCGGGCAGTTTGGTGCCCAACGGAAATGTTTAAGAGTATCCCTGGAGACACTCTGTAGCAATAATGGACGTGTGCGGTGTCGAGCATTTCCAGCAGGACAATACAAGTCCATCGGAATGCACAATGGACACGATGCAGGTGATCAGACAGGATGCTTACGGACGTGTCACGTGTCAGAGTCGTATCTAGACGTATGAAGTATCCCATATCACTCCAACTCCACATGGTCAACACCATTACAGAGTCTCCACCAGCTTGAACGGTCCCCTACTGACATGCAAAGTCCGTGGATTCATGCGGTTGTCTCCATACCTGTAGAAGTGTATTGCCTCAATTAAATTTTAAACACGACTCGTCCCGGCAGGCAACATGTTTCCAGTCATCAACAGTCCAATGTCGGTGCCGAAGGGCCCAGTCGAGCCATCAAGGGTGCACGAGTGGGCCTCCAGCTCCGAAAGGATGTATCGATGACGTTTCGTTCAATGGTTCGCACGCTGACACCTGTTGATGGCCCAGCATTGTAATCTGCAGCAGCTTGGTAAGGGATGCACTTCTGTTACGTTGAACGATTTTCTTCAGTCGTCGGCCGTCCCGTTGTTGCAGGATCTTTTTCCGGACGCAGCGATGTCGGGGATTTGATGCTTTACCGGGTTCCTGATATTCACGGCACACTCGTGAAAAGGTCGTACGGGAAAATACCCGCTTCATCGCTACCTCGGAGATGCTGTGTCCCATCTTGGGTGTACGAAAGGTGTCGCTCTCGGTACTCAACCAGTGACAATAATTCTTCATCACACCAGACGACGCCCTTCACGTGTGTCGGCGCCAAGGGAAGAACGCCGGGCCAGCCGTCACTCGGAGTTCCACTCTACCCGACCTCCTGCCGCTGCCGGCTGGAGAGAAATCCGCTTAGACTGGACCGTGACACAGGTGGATGTCGCGGCCATTCAGTATTCTTAATGTTGGTCTCACTGAGAGTGTAGCTATTGTGTCATCAATGAAAAACACGGAGTGAAAACATCTTCATGTGTTTGATACACCACACGAATTTCTAGAAGTCATTGTATCCACAGTTGACCGTTTCCCATTTTGTTTACTATCTCGATTTTTTCAGGATTTTGGAACAAGACTGTCATAATCGTTTCGAAAATCATTTTTAATACACAAGTGAAAGAAAAAGAGCCCGCGGTCACTATTTTTAACAAATTAACCTGGTTTCAACACTGCTAGGAGTGTCTTCCTCAGAATTTAAATCGAAGCAGTACTGAAACCAGGTTAATTTGTTAAAAATAGTGACCGAGGGCAGTTTTTCTTTCAATTGTAACTATTCACGGTCTTGAACGTGCAGCCACGTACAAAATTTTATATGCTTTTGTTTCTGTGACGAGAGAAAACTATGAATAATTTGCTAATGTGCAACAGAATGGGAAGAAGGGAATACTCCAACCATGACTTGCTCGCCAATGGTTTCAGGTTCAGAAAATTAGCTTAACTTTTAGCAAAGATCGGTTCTTTCATTTGAAATTATAGTACGTGTTATTATTAGGACCGAATATGTTTTCGTATGCCCGCCATTCATGATTTTAATAAGTTGCCGACTTTGGATTGATTACGAGCAGCAGGTTTCCAAGTGACTTGTAAGATTTGTAGCTTTGGGTACGTCTGCCATTCTTTTCGTTGAAATTACAAAATTCATTTGTCTATTACGTGTGTACTAAGGGCACGCTATTAATAAAATTAATAACCGCTGAACCTCCACCTCCATATTTTACTTTTCTTTCGGTACGGGTAGAACCCTCGTTTGGAGATTGATATACGGCGCTCGATAGCTTAGTATGTTATTAACGTATCTGCAGGTGAAAGTGTCATTAGTAGTAGCACAGCTAGTTAATATATGTTAAATTTACATTAACATTTTCATTCCGACATCAACTGACAGAGTTGAAATCAGTGGAGGTGACAAATGCAACGAAATGTCCACTGCCGAGATGACACCCCCTATCCGCGACGGCAAGCAGCTGCCGCCACTGCGGCGCCCTGCAGAACGGGTGGAGCCCCGTGGAGCGCCGCGGCCCCCAGCGGCTCGTGGCGCAGCGGCAGCCAGCTGGCGGCTCCAGCAGCCAGCTGGCGGCTCCAGCAGCGGCCTCTGGACGGCCCTCGCGGTCCAGGCTGCCTTAAGGGCCGGCATCTGCCTCCTGCCGTCTATGTCGCGCGAGCAGCGTTTCCTGTAAACACCCTTCCATATTCCTGAGTAATGTGCTGCAAACTGCAACGTCGCAATTCTTACTGCTGGCTTCGTTCGCCGAAGCTACGATAAAAGGGATGGAGGAGACAACGTGTCGCTTGTGAATAGCCGAAATCCTTTTGGAGAAAAAAAAAAACGCAGTACAGTTTTTAAGATCTGCCTGCGGGCCCTACCTCATGTCGCAGTAAAACAGCGCGCGTAGCGTTACTACTGACTGCGACGCTCGGAGACAACTGTTTTGTCAACGAGCTACACACGTAACGGGCAATGTGGGTGGCGTCGTGTCTCCTAGCGTGTTATGCTGTGAACCGGACAGCAGAGCTTTGCAGTTGAGCATAACGATTAGGCGAGGGTCTCGCGGGTTCTGCACTGCACTGCATTATCGTTATTACGGCTGTTAATACAGTGTAAGGGCTTGGTTTTCACTGGAGCAGCTGTTGTCATAATATTGTTTAAATAATTGAGTTCAGCTTCGCATTTTATCTTTACCACCCGTTAAGAAGACCACCCCTCCAGAGAGAACTGTCTCACAAAAATTCAAGCGGGTCGATTTAAAACGTTTCACTGCACGATAAGCTTTTTTTTTTTTTTTATCAAGTTCGATGTGTTGAAAATTTATAAATCCTCTACTGGAGTGCTGTGGAGTAATATTTTTGTGAAATTACTCACTTCTCCGTGTTTGCTGACTGCTGACTGCAGCCCACGGCAGGTCTCGCTTCCCCCCTGTTCCGGCTGTCCCACAGTCCGTAACACACTCCCACGCAATGCTGACGTGCATCCTCGAAAAATCCTTTCTCAAGTTAAGGCTGGTGATTGGCACTGCAAGACTACTTTCGATCAAGAATTCCCCTTTTTTGTCCGCACTAGACTGTATTCATATTCGCCTTTTTTCCTTCCTCCGTGTGTTACTTTTGCTTCCAAGATAGCAGAATTACTTCATACCGTCAACTTAGAGATCCCCAATTTTGATACCAACTTTCCTCCTAATGTCATTTCTATACCCCCCCCCCCCCCCCCACCTGTTCCCACTGTCTTTCCTTTACTCTCGGTCCAGATTCTGGATTTACTAGGCTCCTTACTTCATTCAACAGGCCCTGCGATTCTATCTCATCTTCACTCGCGATAGCAATGTCAGCAGCGAACCCTATCACCGATATCGTTTCACCTTGAATTTAAATCCCACTCCTGCATTTTTCTTTCATTTCAGTCATTGTTTCTCCGCTGTATTGATTCAATATTAGGAGCGTAAGACCGTATCCCCGTCTTGTACAGTTTGTATTCCGAGTGCTTCGTTCTTGGTCTTTCATTTTTATTTTTTCACCTTTTATTCTTGACTTTATACCACATCACCCCTTTCCACCCCTAAAGATTAGACCTGTTTTCCTGAGAATTTCCAAAAATGTGTACCATTTTAGACTGCAGATTCCTTTTTCTATGTCGACAGATACTATAAGCGTGTCTGGGTTGTTTGTAAGTCTGACTTCCGTCATCGAGCGCAACGTCATAACTACCTCTCTGGCGCCTTTATCTTTCCTAAAGCCAACTGATTGTCATCGAACAGATCCTCAAATTTCTTTTCTGTTCTTCTGTACGTTATTCTTTTCAGTCATGAGGTGCTAAGCGGTGTGTACTTTACTTCTCGTAGTTGTCCGTCCTTCCTATATTCGAGATTCTACAGACGATTTTTTCTTTCGAATGTCTAATAGTAAGAGGGTCATTCAATAGCTAAATTGGTCTGGAGAGAAAGCATTCATTTCTACAAAACAATACTTTTTCTACATTGCAACACAGTCCGCTTGAACATTTATGCACTTGTTCCAATAGGCTAAAAGCGTTATTATTCCAACTGCAGAAAACTCTTTATCTTGATGAAACTTCCTGGCAGATTAAAACTGTGTGCCCGACCAAGACTCCGCTGCAGAGTGAAAATCTCATTCTTTATCTTGATGTTTGAACCAATTTCGCACAAAACTTTTTCACGTCCTCGTTGTCCTGGAACCTCTTGCCACATCATGCCTCCTTCAGTGCACCAAACAAATAGAAATCACTAGGAACTAAATCAGGGATGTTAGGGGGATGAAGCAGTACTTCAGTACTTTCCACGCCATTTTGTCGATGGTTTCACGGGTTAGTTGAGCAATATGAGGACGCGCGTTGTCATGATGGGGAATCACACCTCTCCTCTTAGATCCACGACATCTGACTCTCATGGCTGGCTTCACCTTGTTTAAAAGCGAATCCGAGTAGTATTGGCTGTTCATTGTACGCTGCTCTTCGAGATAATCACAAGTCATTCCAAAACACAGTGAAAAAGACTTTTCTTACTGATGTTTGGTTTTGTCTGCCAACTCGAAACTTCTTCTGCAAACCTACTTGAATATCCTTTCGTAGGCAACTTGGGCAATGATTTTAGATATATCGCAGAAATGTGCACCGCTTCTGTCTTATTTCAGTCCAACACATCGAAACCTGTGTTGCCTGTCACGCCGAAACTGCGTCCTTTATCTTTTCCGTAGTGTCCGACATGTTGCCTCCGTCACGTCATCAGACAGATCCTCCCTCTCGTAGAGGCCTTCAGTGGGCTTGCAGTGCCCTCTGTTGTCAGTGGGAGACTTTGTTCTTGAGGTTTCCCTGTATTTCTGAAGCCACTGCAGCAACGAACATGCAACTGTTACACGGCATTCCAAGTTACGTCCTTGGTGTACTGGACGCAAGTGACTGCATTTCAGTCACTAGTTTGGCAAGTAAAATATTCTGACTATACGGTTGAATGTCGCGTAATATTTCCGACTCTGTCCAAAATAATTTTAACTCTTTCTATGTTAGTTCTGCAGACTCGGTATACGTATGTTGCAACTATCTGAAAATCTGAATAGTCTAGTCCAAGTGGTTCCTGAGATTTAGGGAAAGATGCAACTGAAAATGTAAATTTTCAGAAATGGCTTGTAAAGCGTGAAATGAGTGAAACTTACATTCGTGTCTTTTCTACGTGCGTGCAGCAATTGCACAAACGGCAACTGTGCCGCCATCATTAGCAAGTACGTCCAAACGTGACAAACGTGCTGTTATTTTATTCTCGGCAGCCGAGTGACAAACACCGGCAGACGTCGACGGGAGGGTGAAGGATGAGTGCGGGGCAGCCCGTGTGTCAGAGACCACTGTCGTGCAGGGGGGGGGGGGGGGGGGGGGGGAGGCTGCCGCTTCAGGCGACGCACGGGGCCGCGTCGCGGGAGCCACGCCCACGCGAGTGGGAGGCAGCCGAGCAGCCGCCCTGTAGCGCCGACGCCTCCCCACGCGACCGTCGCGGCTTCGGTCCCTTAAAAAGGCCGACTATTCCCGTGGGACGGGCGCGTGCAGCAGACAGCTGCGGACTTAGTGGGACAAAGTGTTCCACCAGATGGGGATCTCCAACCCGGTGATGCGGTGGTGGGGCTACACACACTGAGTGGCTCACCATTCCTGGGCTGTGCGGCCTTCGAACGGAAACTTTAAAGCACTACAGAGCACCCAGTTCCCGTGTCTTACTTGCCAACAAAATTAGGTGTCGATACTGATGTCTGCGCAGGATTGCTGGATGACTCATTTGGGTCCTGAACCTGTCCACGCAGTCACTTACTCAATACGTCAACGTGTGCCATGTGCCTTAAGTGGGCTTTATAATTTCCTTGACTGCTCCAAACACGGAGTGTTGAAAGCTGTGTGAAGTGTCTGACAAGTGTAGGTGGCGATACTTGCAGCGTGAATCTGGCCCGGGAGGGCGAAGCTGGTGCACGGGTGTGCCGTCTGACGACAGAAGGCAGCCCACACTGGCCTTCTGATACAGGGAACACATCGAGGCTGTCACTTGCGATGGCATCTCGTAATATCGTCGCAATTCGTAAATAATTCTGTCTGAACAAAAAGTCAGTGTAACGACTCAGAAGCAGAGACCCAGTGCTGGCACTCATACAAGAGGCGTAACCCTCAGAGACTTGCCAGTTGGCTGCCCCACATCAAGTTAGGCCACTCGGATCCCGAGAGTCAATGAGGAACATCCGTGTACCTGATAACGAGACAGAGACGACACCAGTTCCATCTCGTTGTTTTACTCTCCTCAGAGAAAACAGCCGGAACGATAAAACAGTCGACTGGCCAATCGGTTGCCAATACCAGTCAGGTGAACGACCACCAGTCCTATGGTAATCCAAAAGCGTGTGGGGTACATCCAGCCTCTTCCGCTGCTTCTACCGCAACATTGGTATTCCAGCAAGACATCGCAACATTACTCCGAAACTTCCTAACGGGCTCCACTCTTACAAATCATCCTAACGTTCATTACCAACGGCATACAGGCCCTACACTACTTAATGTGTCCCAAAGAATTTCATAATAGTGTACACAACGTGCCTGCATAACTGCCAATCACATACTTTCCACGATACACGCACTTTCAACACGACCACGCCCTCACTCTGTGACTGTACTGTGCACCACTGCGAGTTGTCCCTTAGCTCACCTGGGTGTACAATACAGGGCGAAATTAGGTTAACAAGTTGTGGTACAGCATCAACTAAAATTCTGCTCGAATATCTTTACACAAAGCACCAGAGTGCAGCATTTGTACAGCTTGTTCCGCTGCTGCTCCCACAACAAGAACGAGGCGTTAAGTACCAGCAGCACGATGATTCATTGCTCATCTAAAAAGCTTCAAATCTTTTTAAGTGTTTCTAGCTTTGATATTCAGGGCCCATAGCATGTGGAAGGAATGTTTACCAAAAAGAGACTTTGGTATACTTGGAAGAGTATTCAGTTATGGGACATACATCTCGCCTGTGTAGCTACCCTCCCTACATTTGTAAAATGTGAACTTTCAGTGGGACCCCGCCCTCCGTTGTGGCCGAGCGGTTCTAGGCACTTCAGTCCGGAACCGCGCTGCTGCTACGATTGCAGGTTCGAATCCTGCCTCGGGCATGGATGTATGTGATGTCCTTAGGTTAGTTAGGTTTAAGTAGTTCTAAGTTCTAGGGGACTGATGACCTCAGATATTAAGTCCCATAGTGCTCAGTGCCATTTGCACCCTTTGAAGCAATGGGACACCACCCCTCACGCGATTACTCAGTTATACACCATTGGTCTCTAAGGTGTTGCTTACCTCATTACGTTGAAACACGGTACCAGTGCTGTTGTGGTGTACTACAATGTAAAGAAACCTCTAGGGATTCTCGATCGAACGCAATAGTGTGTAGGGTGCATTCGGGTCATTACAGTGGTGTTCCCACAAGATGAGTGCGACTATATTTTGTGGCACGACTGTACCGTACAGAATATTAAGTTCTGGGGAATTGTAATGTGCAGATCGCCTTGCCAATCTGACTGGTATTTTAACATTTTATTTTAGTTTTTAGCTTTTAATATTCTCCTGTAATGCTCAGTGCAGTTCATCGTTGCCTGTGTGTGGAGTACGAGGGGCACTTGAGAGCAGATATTCTTGTTCTCGGCAACCTTTACCTGCTGACGATATGGCCACTATGCGCTCATTGTATATGGTCAGCAGGTGGCGAGGGAGGTGGTGGGTTTCTCTCCTTTCAGAATTTTTTCTGACACCGAAATTGACATAGTCTCATGAACACCATGACTAGATGACTTCAGATGCTGATGTTGATGATAATTTGATGATAATGCTGATGATGCTGATGGTGATGATGCTGGTGATGATGCTGATGATGATGATGCTGATGATGTTGATGATGCTGATGATGTTGATGATGATGATGCTGATGATGATGCTGATGATGTTGATGATGTTGATGATGCTGATGATGTTGATGATGATTATGATGATAATGATGATGGTTTATGGGGTGCTCAACATCGTGGTCATCAGCACCTGTACGACTTCCAATCTTTCCATTTATAGTCTCGCCACTTTCTGAATGATGATGAACTGATGATGTGATGTTAACACAAACAACCAGTCCCCGGGCATAGAAAGTCACCGACCTGGTCGGGAATCGAAGCTCAGACCCCGTGATCCAGAGGCAGCAACACTAGCCAACACACGTGCTGCGGGCTAACAACTTTAGAAGATTACCTGGGCGATCCCACTTGCGTTGTAAACAAGTATTAAACTTTCCTTTTGAACATGAAAATCTACACTTTATAATTCAATGGCCTCTAAAGAATGCCCACTCGCCTCCCATCTTGACTAGGTCCCTGATTTAACTTACTGTTCATTCTGAAGTTGCACTGATTTACTGCATGCATGCTGCTCATTTCTCTATCATTCATACATCTTTGTGATATGATCTTCTGAATCGACGACGTCTCTCCAAGAACTCTCTTACCTCCCACATTAGAGCAAATTTATCGTGTTACTCCAACAACACATAATATAACATATATTGTTTCCTGAGGGGACACAGGAGGGTGCAAGGTGCACCCAGGCCTTTCTGCTGCTCTTCTCGCATCATTAGCAGGATGTATCTTCCAGCATGACAACGCTCCTCACCTCTTTTACTGCACCATAAAGCTCCACTCTCCCAGTACTTCTCCAGCCCTTTCCGCAGTGAACAGTGCAACGGCTTTGATTATGCCCTGCTGTGGAACTGTAATGCAAAGTAAATCTGGAAGAGCGCGTCGAGGGGAGGCCGGCGACTGCGGCAGACCCACCAGCCGGGCACCACTTTCCAGGATGACAACGCCCCACTCGCCACTCTGCCGTCACACAGCACTGCCTCCTGTGGCGCTCGTCACGTCGCCTCGCAGGTCCAGCTGTGTAGCTCACCGTAACCTGATAGAAGCCCCAGGGTATGTTGAGTTAACGCAGCAGAGTGCAGGGTTCATCCTCCGTGTCGTGTCGCCACACTGAGGCATTAGAGGTGTCCGATCCCACAGTAGGGGCAAAGATTCGCTACTCACCACAACTGTTGCACAGCTGCATACCCCCGTGTGTAGCTCAGCCTCGATGGCAGAAGCGTACATTACCCACCCTGTGTTTCGTGTCTGGGGGATTTACGACTTAAAATAATCATTTCGGTTCGTTGCCGGTAAACTGAAGGGCGGTGGCTATAACCATCTCTACCTTCTGCTGTCCCTGCGACTCTGGAATTACGTTACGTTCCAGCAAGACCACGCACCTCGCACACTGCGATAAATAGCTCCACTACCGCTAAAATTGCTCACTTTACCTCACCTCACCTTGCCATGACACACAGGGGCACATTCGCATATCGTGTTGTGCCAAACTGCCACCAAAGATAATTCGTAACAGGGAACTGAAGCGTGCTGGAAAATCCACCTCCTCTTTGGCCTTCCCTCTCCTCAGTGGATCGTGTACTTCAAGATGGAAATCGCAAATTTACTCGCGTACTCCACAACAAACCTCTACTTTCGTAGAAGTTCCTAAGCGGCACTATCATGCAGGGCCGAAGGTACTTATGATGATTGACAGACCTGTAACGTTACGTTACCCCACGTGTGCGTTGAGGGCACACCAAAGGTTCCACCACACGTCATTCCTCTTCTCACACTGTTCTACACATCACCAGGACGTGACCTTCGAGTATGAGACTTCCAATGTAGACTCCATTTCAAACTTTGGGTTTAAGGTTAGGCAGAACCATAACCTTATACTACCCCTGAACTGTTCAGGGAACGGGGAACTCTGGCAGAAAAGGTAACATTACTTTTCCATTGCTGCAGCATAAGTGTGATGTCATTCTCCAGGAGAAGAACGAATCTCTCTCACTGTGTTACATGGCTCCCCCATGTCAGATGCTTCTTTATCTCACTCTTTGAAGTGACCTGAGCTACAAGTTTGACTATCACGTTGTCGGGAAGCGTTATCTAAAATAAACAGGTTCATCTGCTCCAGGAAGTCGGAATTGGCAGGATAGGCGCAACCTGGTGTGCTGCCGCACTTACGACTTCACTGGGATGTCATCTCGCAGCAATACATTCCTTACTCATTCACTTTCTGAATGACACAGCTCGACACACCCAGCTATTACGTTTCTCCACTCTTAGTGATTACAGGGCATATTTTTACGTTTCCATTGTGGGCAATTATAATCTATGACAATCCGTCTTCTTCATTCAAATCACACTAAGTTTTGCTGGTTCCATTCAGGCCAGACTCCAACTATGCCTTAAGCGTCCTTCAGGCGTCATCTTCCAGCAGCACAAGTCCTTCATTCACTTTCGTCACAGGGTCACACCTCAACATGGGAGTGACATGTGGCATACATCATGAGTTCCAAGTCTTGCGGAATTTTAACATCAAATACTTCTCCTCTTGTATTGAGGAATCGTTGAACTCTGCATGAGATATCACGTTTGTGCCGCTACCACTCCTACACAAGTAGGACGTGATGTGCCAGCAGAAGAGTGCTCCTTCAGCCACATTCAGCGTTAAACACGACGAGCCGCTCAGGTGTTGCTCAGCTCGATGGACAGTGGCAGAGAGCACCAACTTTAAAATATTCTATTCTGCTGGGTTATAAGCTCAATCACAGCTGAACAGATTTAGGGAACAGTAAGGTAAGTAGAACGGATCCACTCCTTTTGAGGCCATCAACACTGCGTGTTTAGTGAACTTTGCCCCTTACTTCACTGTCTGGGTTGTACTGCGCTACACTCCTACATACGTCACAGTTCTTCCGCCAGTGACATGCATTACCAACCCTGAGTACCGTGTTGTGGTGAACTGGAACCTATGGAAACACCCAATGTTTGAAGCCACAACAAGGAAGTGTGGAGAGAAAAGCCTATATTTTCTGTCGCGCTTCTTGCAAGAACAGTTGAACGTGATCTTCCAACAGTTCAGTGCACCTTGACTTATTACCGTGCCACACAGCTCCAAGACGTCACTGCCGGCCGGAGTGGCCGAACGGTTCTAGGCGCTTCAGTCTGAAACCGCGTGGCCGCTACGGCCGCAGGTTCGAATCCTGCCTCGGGCATGGTTGTGTGTGATGTCCTTAGGTTAGTTAGGTTTAAGTAGTTCTAAGTTCTAGGGGACTGATGACCTCAGATGTTAAGTCCCATGGTGCTCAGAACCAAGACGGCACTGAGTAGCACTGACATACAGCTTCAGGTATCATGTCATTGGGAACTGTACCCTAAAGTAACTCTTAGTGTTTGTTAAGGGGACACAGAAGTGAGTACAATACAGCCGGGTCTTACTGCAACGCTTCTTATAAAGGCAATGGCGTTCATTCTTCCAGTACGACAACACCCCTCTGCCCATTAACAGACCAAACAAGTCCACAATCCCAGACCCTCTTAGGCTATTCTGGGATGATACACAGTAACAGATTTAGGCACCACACTGTGGAGAACACTAACCGGAAGTAACCCTTAGTTTTTGTTGAATGAATGTGGATGTATGGGAAAGACAGCTGGCCATTCCTGCAAGGTTTCTTACAGGACCAACAAGACACGATCTCCCTGCAGGGAAACTACCTTCTACTCATTACTGAGTCACACAGCCTCACAGTACCCGATCATCTTCATCTCATCTTGCAGTGATGTACAGACCCAACAGTGGTACCAATTTGCATGCATCTGTAACCCAAAGTAACGTCTAGCGTTTTTAGTGTAGACGCAGAAATGTGAAGATTACTGGCATACCTATCTGCACCATTTCTTACATAACCCATGGGACATGATCTTCCAGCAGGACCACGCCGTTACACTCATTACTCAACCACACAGCACCACAATCCCAGAAGCTCTTCCCTTCACCTTCAGTGAAGTACAGTACCAACTTCGGACATGTTACTAGCGTGAATTATAAGAAGAAAAAGCCTCTAGGATCTGTTCAGAAAATACAGATGTGCGGAGAACTCTTATGGCGCTTTCTGCAGAGTTCTTCCAAAATTAATAGGATCTCAACCTTTTAGTGGGGTCATACTCGTTTATTCGGGACTGGGTTACACAGTTCCACAATCCCAATCATTCTTCAGCTCATCTGGTATTGACGTACAGTATCAACTTCAAGTATCATACTGTGTTGAAGTCTACTGTAATTTGACCCATAGTGACTGTTGAGGGTACACAGAAATGTGGAGATTGCAGCCTGCTCTTTCTGCAGTTTTTTTTTTTTTTTTTTTGCCAAGGTCACTGAAACATGATATTCCAAAAGGTCAAGTCCTTTTTATTCATTAGTGTGCCACACAGGTCCAAAATCACTCATGTTCATCAGCTAGTCGGTAACGATGTACTGTTGCTACTTTCTGTATCATATTGCG
Source organism: Schistocerca americana (assembly GCF_021461395.2). Classification (NCBI taxonomy): domain Eukaryota; kingdom Metazoa; phylum Arthropoda; class Insecta; order Orthoptera; family Acrididae; genus Schistocerca; species Schistocerca americana. The sequence goes on along the minus strand of NC_060129.1, from coordinate 22,103,630 downwards.
CTAAACTTTAACTTAACTGTATCCTCAACACTTGCGAGACCCATCAACGAACACTAGTGTAAAGTTTGACCCTTTCCGCAACAGTTCTAGGAAATTCACTAGAACACTACTTCGCAGCAGCACAAAAGATCTTTACTCTTTACTCATTTCTGAGTCCGGTAGATCTCCAGTCCCGAAAGTTCTTCAGCTATTGCGGCAGTGATGTACTGTATCAAAAGTAGTTATCAGGCTGTGCAGAACTGTAACCCAAAGTACGAGCAACTGTTCCTGTTTGTTGGGGCAGTGCAGAAGTGTGGAGAACGCACCCATGCCTTACCGCAGCGCTTACTACGAACTCAACAGGACATGACCCTGCAGCACGGCAACACCCCTTTAGTAGTTCTGGGTCCCACATCTCTGCAATCACAGACGTTTTTCAGCGAGTCTGGCATTCATAAACAGTACCACTTTTGTGTATCGTGTTGTTGGGGAGTGCTGCTGTTTCTTGAGGCAACAAAGAAGTGTGCAGATACAGTATGCACTTTCTGCTGTGCACGACAACACACCTTTTGTTATTATTGGGTCACACAGGTAAACATTATCTGACATACATTAGCCAAGGAGCCACTGAGGAGCTGTAGACACTTTGGGTACTGTGTTTTGCAGAATATCAAACTGGAGTAACCTCTAATATTTGTTGAGAGGAATACAAAAGTGTGAATAACACATACGGCCATTCTGCAGCACTTCCTACGAAGTTAATGGGATATGGCATTCCCCCAGCATTCAACTGGTGATAGTTGAGAGGGTAAGTAAGGCTGGAGAATATACCTAGCCATTTATTGATCGTTTCTAGCGCTATTGGTTCAAATGGCTCTGAGCACTATGGGACTTAACATCGAAGGTCATCACTCCCCTAGAACTGAGAACTACTTAAACCTAACTAACCTAAGGACAGCACACAACACCCAGTCATCACGCGGCAGAGAAAACCCCTGACCCTGCCGGGAATCGAACCCGGGAACCCGGGCGTGGGAAGCGAGAACGCTACCGCACGACCATGAGCTGCGGACTCTAGCACTATTACTGGGGCATGAACTTCCGAGAATGCATTACAACTTTACTGCAAAACGTATCTCAGCGATCTGGCAGTGATGTACAGCACCGACGTCACTTACCAGTTTGTGGGGAACTGTAACCTAAATTAACTAACTGTGTTTGTCATTAGGTTATCATATGCCTTCACATTCTGAATTATCGACTAACCTTAATAACACCAACGCATTTTCCATAACTCGCATTGCTCAGGGAGGAGGGTGGGGAGGTGGGTTAAATATTCTAATACACTTTCTCAGTCTGTCCATCTTATACTTGTGACATCATCATGTATATTGTCGATTCTGAGTAGGACATCCTTACTGAACGCCCTGCTAATCACGCAGGACAGGACAGATAGTTTAAATTGCGGAAAGGGGGCAAAATAAGGGCGTGTCAGTTACACTCGAACATACAACTCTATTATTTGATCAAACATTACAAGAGACCAAAAAAATTTTTTAACACACAGCTTTAATCTTTGGGGCTTAATTACTGGCTGAAGGCCAATAACTTAAAAGGCATGCGTAATCATAAATTTAAAAGACAAGCCTTATCTTAAAACAGTTCTTTAGTTAGACTGAATTCAAATCGGCTGAAGGCCTAACACCTAAAACTCCATAACATTAAATGTGCGGCGCGTCGGATGACCTCTGTCCAGGTACCTTTCTGCATACAACCTGCAGGCTGTCTACACTCGCCATAGGTGAGACTCGTCCCTGCCTTTTCAGAGTTGGAACAAACCGTCTTCACAGTTCTCACAACTCTGTACACACCGTCGTCCCTGCGACCTTCCCGCGTTCCTACTGTGCGTACCTCTGTTCACACTTGTGTACGGTACACTATGACACGAGTACGGTCACACGGCCTACTACAGTTATTGTGAGTACGAGGAGTAATTCAGCGAGCGGCACGTGTACACACTGAGACAGCCAAACTCGTAAACATCGAATGCCTCGTAAACATTCCTCTACAGATCTCGTTTGTTACAACACGCGACGGATCATCTGAGGCTTCAAGCGTCAACTTTAAGCTACAAATTACACTGGAGGTACTCAATCAATACCGTTTGTTACATCGTAAAATTTTAAATATTTCTTTCCATTTTCAGTTATGCTTTAAATAATAACAGGTTTCCATTTATAAAACATGTGTGTGTTGAAAATAATATATTCGTGCATTTCTCAATGGTTTGTGTTAACCACTTCCACCAGTTCCTTTCCTCACTTTCGGCTGGCCGAAGTGGCCGAGCGGTTCTAGGCGCTACAGTCTGTAACCGCGCGACCGCTACGGTCGCAGGTTCGAATCTTGCCTCGGGCATGGATGTGCGTGTGTCCTTAGGTTAGTTAAGTTCAAGTAGTTCTAAGTTCTAGGGGCTGATGACCTCAAAAGTTAAGTCCCATAGTGCTCAGAGCCATTTTTTCCTCACTTTCGGTCTGTAGAATTGGTTATCCAGTGTTTGTTGTGCTTTGGGAGGTGTTTCCGCGGTAATTACACGTCACTCACGCTGTATATTTTTTTATGCTTATAATAATTGATTTTCCGGTTTATTTTGAAACGTACTTAATTCAATTACTCACTTCGTTGTAGAAGTTCATCCACACTGAAGGAAAAAAGAATAATGTTACCAGCAACGCGAACGAAGTTCAGATATTTGTAGTGCACAAGTAAGAGGATGAACTGAAGGTGAGGCATCAGTTAAATGAGAGAAAAACGAACGCACCTAACGATTCGCACTGCGATTTCATGAAACCACGTGAAAACTTAAGGCTGTGGTCAGCTTAATCCAGCAGTATGCAGCGAGCAGTTGACGTATTCTGTGACACACTAGGCAACATTATAAACAATTACGATGCGGCTGCAAAATTTTTGTTCCAAAGTGACCTTCTCGACACTCCACTTTTAGGCTCGGTAAACCCAGGAAAAATTTAAATGACGAAAATGCAAGTGGTGGAACGAAACATTAAAAAGAAATCAACGGATACATTTTCTTACGTCAAGGCGTTATGTAGTTCTAGTAAGTAACTTCAGTACCGATAACAGTTCAACCATCATAGAATATTGTAACTTCGGAAATGCTTAGCCATTCCTCACTACGACACCTCTCCGTATGTTGTAACGTGGGTCAAACGAGAGTGGTGTTCCTCGAAGCACGTTAGTAGAGTTTTCATAGAAATTTAGACAAAAGCGTCTATCGCAGGGAACTCGGCAATTCACATTCTGTTGTCCGTCCTGTAATTACGTTCTCGAGATGCTCTGTTGTCCTACATCCCTTGTCTGATTTAAATGTGCCCTGCACACTTGAGTTCTGCCGCGCCAGACACAGCGTGGCAGCCAGCTGTCGTCCTGCAAACCATACGGACGTTTCTGAGGAGCTCACGTGAGGAAGCAGAAGACGAACTTTGGAAATACTGACGGATGCACTGTACAGCTGGAAAAAATCCCTGCATTTCTCTTCCCAGTTGATTATTCAGTGTCATCGTCTTGTTGTGTACAGAGCCGAGTCGAGGGCCTGCGACCGTGTAGGCTGCCGATTCCTCGACTTGTACAATAGGGTGGTTGGGTTTCGGGTTCCGCTGAACAGGTTAGGAGTCCACTACACGCAGGAGGCGGCTACACGGGTAGCAGGGGCTGTGAGGCGTGGACTGGGCGGTTTTCTTAGGTTAGAGGGTATCGGGAAAACACAACAAGGGCTTCACCTCATCAAAGGCTGCAGGACGAACACAGGAAGAACTTAGCTACGACAATTCACAACTGCTATTCCAATGGTTCCTGTACATGTGTTGGGAAAGTACCAGAGCTCCAAGCGCTAATAGAAAGCATTGATGCTCAAATCGCTATAGTCACAGAAAGCTGGCTAAAGCCGGAGGTAAGCTAGGCCGAAATTATTGTGAAGAACCTAACGGCGTTCCGAATGAATAGGCTAAACATGGTTGGCGGTGGCGTGTTTGTTGCTGTCAGAAGTAGTTCGTGTTGTCGCGAAATTGAAGTTGAAACTTCCTGTGAGTGCAGAGGTCATTGTTAACGACCGGAATAAAATAATAATTTAAATCAAACTCGAATTGCATGATCTGAATTGGGAGGTCGGCAAAAATATCCAAAGACGTACCCGACTCATACACTCATACCATTGTAGTCGGTGTTGACTTCAATTTATCTTCGATATGTTAGCAAAAATATGTGTTAAATTCAGGAGATACGTTTAAAACATCGTCAGAAATTGTGCTAAACGCATTCTTTGAAAACTATTTCGAGCACTTAGTTCATGAGCCCATTTCAATAGCAAACAGTGTGAAAACAGGCTTTACCTCTCAGCAATAAATAATCCTGAGCTAATAACGAGCATGGAAACAGATACAGAGATTAGTGAACACACGGCTGTCGTAGCGAGAATGCATATTGTAACCCCCAAATCCTCCAAACTTAAACAAAAGATATACCTATTCAAAAAACCAGGTAAAAATTCACTTGATCCTTCCTGAGAGACAATCTCCACTCCTTCCAAATCAACAATATTAGACTACACCAGATGCAGCTTCAGTTCAAAGAAATGGGATCTACAGCAGTTCAGAGATGTGTACCGAATGAATTAACAAGAGACGGCGCTGATCCCCCTTGGGACATAAAACTCGTCAGGCCAGTGTTGCAGAAACATCGAAGGTAGCATGCCAGATTTAAAGAAGTCAAAATCTCCAAGATTGGGCATCTTTTACAGAGGCTCCAACTTTATCGCGGACATTAATGCGTGATTTTTATAGTAGTTTCCACAGCGAAACTCTCTCGAAACATCGCAGAAAATCCAAGACTTTCTGGTCGTATGTAAAGTATGCCAGCCGCGAGACACAGCCGATGTCTTCTCTGCGCGATAGCAATGCAGGTACCGTGGACCAAGTGCTGCCAAAGCAGAGTTAATAAACAAAGCCTTTGTAAATTTCTTCACCAAAGACGGCCAAGTAAATATTTGCGAATTTGAATCGAGAACAGCTGCCAACGTGAAGACCGTAGTAGACATCATCGGAGTAGCGAAGGGACTTAAATCACTTAATGAAAGCAAGCCTTCTGGTCCAGACTGTGTACCAAGTAGGTTGCTCTCCGAGTATGCTAATGCAATAGCTCCATACCTCAATGATGTACAATCGCTCGTTTAACGAAAGATCTGTACCCAAAGACTGGAAAGTTGCTCAGGACAGACCACTATTCAAGTAATCCACTGATTTACAGGCCCCTATCATTTTAACGTGGATATGCAGCAGAATTGCGGAACATATTGTTCCAACATTATGCATTACCTCGAAGAGAACGGTCAGGCGACACAGTCAACACAGATTTAGAAAACATCATTCTTGTGAAACACAACTACTTATTTACTCGTACAAAGTGTTGAGTGCTGTTCACAAGGGATTTCAAATGCATTCCGTATTTCTGGATTTCTGGAATGGTATTGATACTGTACCACACAAGCGGCCGGTAGTGAAATTTCGTCCTTATGGAATGTAGTGCGCTATGTGACTGGATTCGTGATTTCCTGTCAGAAGGGTTACAGCTCGTAGTAACTGACGGAAAGTCATCGAGTAAATGGAATTGATTTCTGGCATTCCCCAAGGTAGTTTTATAGGTCCTTTGACGTTCCTTATCTATACAAGCAATTTGGGAGACAAACTAAGCAGCCGTCTTAGGTTGTTTGCAGATGACGCTGTCTTTTACCGACTAGTAAAGTCATCAGAAGATCAAAAGAAATTGCAAAAGGATTTAGAAAAGATATCTAATTGGGGCGAAAATTGGCAATTGACGGTAAATACCGAAAAGTGTGAGGTCATCCACATGAGTGGTAAAAGGAATTCGTTAAACTTCGATTACACTATAAATCAGTCTAATGAAAAGGCCGTAAATTCAACTAAGTATCTAGATATTACAATTACGAATAACTTAAATTGGACAGAACACATAGAAAGTGTTGTGGGGAAGGCTAACCAAAGGCTGCGTTTTACTGGCAGGACACTTGGAAAATGTGGCAGACCTACTAAGGAGACTGCCTACACTACGCTTGTCCGTCCTCTTTTAGAATACTGCTGCGCGGTGTGGGATCCTTACCAGATGGGATTGACGGCGTACATCGAAAAAGTTCAAAGAAGGGCAGTACGTTTTGTATTTTTACGAAATAGGTGAGAGAGTGTCACTGAAATGATACTGGATTTGGGATGGACAGCGTTAAAACAAAAGCGTCTTTCGTTGCGGAGAAATTTTCTTACGAAATTCCCATCGCCAACTTTCTGCTCCAAATGCGAAAACATTTTTTTGACGCCGACCAACTTAGGGAGAAACGATGACCGCCGCTCGGTTTGAGGCGCCATGTCACGGATTGCGCGGCCCCTCCCGCCGGAGGTTCGAGTCCTCCCTCGGGCATGGCTGTGTGTGTGTTGATCGTAGCACAAGTTAAAGTCAGTTTAAGTAGTGTAGATGTAGATGTAGATGTAGATGAGGATGCAGATGTTACGAAGCAAAGCTACTCCTTCACAGAACGAGTCGGCACCTTCTGTACAGAATTATGATTAGGAAATATAGAAACAAGTAATTAAATAACGAAGCACCTAAAAAGAGACAATAAATAACACATTACGGCGGTAATTTCTGAACTTTCGCGACGAACTCCTCTACGTAGCACAGGGCTTGTGCCACAGAGGGACAGCTCCACTCGCATCTGAGTGCTGGGCTGTTTACCGCCAGACACAGCCTGTAAGGAGTTGCGGCTTGCCGTGCCACCCGTCCCCCCCCCCCCTTCCCCCCCCCCCCCCCCCCCCCCCACGACGGCAGTTTCGGGCGTCTCTGTGTCGAGAGCAGCAGTTCTGTACATAGACCAATGAACGCGCATTAACAAGTTATGGAAATGTTACAGCTAGCTCACAGTCTTACGTGCGACCAGACACTCTAACAGTCTGCAGCGTTGAAATGTCACGCTGAAACTCGAACATCGATTTCGATATTGTTAGCTTTTGCAAATATTCCTTCTAAAATGCAATGAATTTCAGTTTTTACTTTTCTCTTGATACTCCTTGTAACGTCAGATATCACAAATCTTCGGTTCCAGTCAGTAAAGAATCTACCTTTCCCTCTCTTTAAATAAATTCAGGACTTCGAAACTAGATCCACGAGTTATAGAAATTACGCCGACATGGCGCAGGTAATACCTTTGTAAAATTATCGGTACGCTCTTTAAAGTTATTTGGTGTATTTTCAGTACCTCACTCTACGCGGCACGCAATATCAGCAATCGCAACAACATTGATGACAGCAGTCGCAAGACAGGAATCGGAACAGGAATATTAATCAGAATAGTGAGCTAACAACGATAATTACTTTCATATGCAGGCAAAAATAAACGACAGTATTACGGTTTTGTTCTCTAATAACTTCATCTACCGAGTTATTTTACTTCGTTTTCATTAAATTTTTACTCAAATATTTGAAATAACGCTAATAGAAAAGTATTACGAAACAAAGGACTCCTGAAATATATTCCTGACACTGACGGGAGTGTGAGAGTGAATAAATTACGCAGTGGGGCATCTTTTAACTGACTGTAACGCGGCTTCGCTTAATTGGTACGAGTCCACATTCACGAACCAAATATACTCCTCCAGTATTTTTATGTAACCTTCTGCACTGAACCTTCCTCCTGGACAGGAAAGAAAATTTACATTTTGTTATAAAGCGAGTGTCAACAGTGGTTAAACATTGCAGATATTCGTTCTACGCGGCTGTACGGATATTTATTACGACCGTCCGGCTATTGCACACCATTATGTAATCTGTGCAAATGAGTAGAACATTGAAGTTATGTAGATCTACGACAATGCATATAAGAAAAACCTTTGCCATCCATTTATGTAATTTAGGATTTCTTTTTTCTCACGCAGGTGTCGTCATTCTCAGCGATGAAAGTATTTACCCACAACAAAGTCAGTACCCGTGCAGCTGGGCACTACCAACTTCGTTAGAACGTCACTTGGGTGAAGACCCGTGGTTGTGCAAGGGTTCTGAATTTTATGGAGTATAAGAGACGCTCTGGCTGTTGGAAACAGACGGCCCTTCCTGCTGAAGGAGCCACGAAAGGGATTCTCGCGCTCACGGGCACAAGTGGTTGTGTTTCTTGTGTTGAAACCACCGAAGAGAGAGGAGAGAAAACGAAATTATCTGTGCCAGAGTGAGCAACATTTGAAATGACGCTGCGCTTAAAGAGCCGCAAAGAAAGCACACAGCTGTCCCTATCAGTTAATGCTCCTCAAGTCGAGTTGGCGCCCATTATCTTTATCGGATCACGCGACAAGTATCTCAAGTGCGACTGACGTGCAATCTCCTCTTTCTGGAACATTCCCTTGTGACAAATAAACAGCTGGTATTTGTGATACACGCACTTGGCAAATGCACTTGCTCAAGTATCAGATTTTCTCGATATACTTTTCGAAATAGTACTATAACCCCCTTCTTTACTATTATGGGGTTCTTTATTTAGCGCTTCATGTCTCAATCTTTCCTGCACAGATTTCGGTCAAAATTTGTCAAGAAAAGCTTGCTCGAATTGAGTGTACGTTTGACATATTTCAGCTACAGTATATCCGATGTGCCGATCAAGATACCGCCTTGAAACAAACCTACCACATGGTGTATCTTGTGGCACATTTCGAAAAGCTTTTATAAGTAGCATCGGGTGCTACTTTTTTTATTCCGCCGTAAACACTTGGAACCGACGGCGTTTTAACAAGCTTTCACGCAGCGGTGCGGATGAGAGTGCTAATCCCACGGAGGGGGTTGGCAGCAATGTCAAAGGCGTAGCTGTCCAGTAACGCTTTCGCCTGTCAGTTGAAGCTGGCAGCCGACTGCCCGCACCGCAACCTGCGTGCGCGGCGCGCGTGGGCAGAGCAGAAGACGCGCTGCGACGGCCGGCAGGCAGAGAGCCCTGGGCTCTGCCCCCGCGCCCAGCCTGGCCTCGCACTCACCTGCCGCGCTGCGCCTTTGACGCCCCCGTCTGCCTGCAGAACAGTTTCGGTCTCTTTGCCCGAATTAGCTTCTCCGTTTCTCGTAAACAAGTCCGACGTCCGCGTGCTACTTTGTGTGCCAGGGTGGGGTCCGCTACGGAGTGCGTTCTGCCTCTGCGCGCTCGTGTATTTCTCTCACGTCGGCGTTTACTCGGCTCCGCTCTGACTTGGTGAGACCCAGTTCCTCAGACACATTGCCCACTTGGTCTGGAACTTCACTGCAGGTCGCCTGCGAGTCCAGCACCTGCGTCTGAACAGAAGACACTGGCGAGGCATCTTCCAGACATGCGACCTCGTCTGACCCCCCTCTTACTTTCCATTGTGCCGACGACAGCTGCGAAAAGTTCGGTGTCTGGACGAAAAATTTGGACAAAACGACACAACATTCAACCAGACTCTTTATTCTATATTTGACATTTCATTCGATTAAGCTTGTTATTCATTCGTATGAGCATTGACCTCATGCACTGTGCTAGTACGCTCACGATGCCGTATCGTTTATTATTGCTGACGCGAAATTTCTGTTGGAGCTCGTATGGCTTCCCAGTATTGAAGGAATATCCAGTCCTCTGGCTATTTCGCTTTCCAAATGATTGTGGAAAATTGAGACGCCACGTTGTAGCTGGATCACTAGGTCATCTGCTAAACCGGGACGGCTTTCCGTTGCCGGATGCTCTGCCGTAGTTTCTTGCTTCTTATTCGAATCGAAATTTACGTGCGAGACGTTATCGCCCCGGAGCACCTGTCTTACATTCGTACTTACTATGTTGTTCTCTCCCATCACGGGATTTTCTATTCCTCATTTATTGTCTAAAACGCTGTTCATTACTCAGTTTGCTTCCGCCATTTCGTTTATGATTTTTATTTTATTGATTGAACAAGAAAGTTAAATAAATTCCGTTTAGCACACTCACGTAATGCCATTGTTACTGATCTGCTTTTACTTAAAGAAACATTCTACCTGCCACGAAGCTATCTAATCGACAACAATAAAGCTGGTATAATCGAACGTTGTAGCAATGAACGTTCGACTGCTACTGAAAAACTAATTGCGTGCAAGAGAGATATTAACGATTTTTAAAACTGCTTCAAAGTGACCTGGCAGATCAGTCGTTTGATTCGAAGAAGCAGATAAATGATTTATCTCGCTTATCTTACTCGGTGTAATAATTTTCAGACACACTGCTTTTTTATGCTTAATCTTATTATTTTAGATTTTCAAACCTTTGTATGTTTCTCGAGGTCTTGGTAGGTTCGTTAATTCATTATTGTATTGGACTAACTTGGTGTCCATCAATTTGTGTCTTCAACACATGAAAAGGAAGAAATTGTGATGTTAAGTCACGACATTTATCGGTAGTATTTTTGATTACTATTCTTGAAACCAAGTAGAATAGTTCGTGGGATAATTTGGAGCTGTAAGTTATTCTTTTATTTATTGATACCTTTAGTGAAAATAACCTTGGTGGCAGTAATTGTTACGAATCTATAAATGGTACCACACCACGACAGATTGCTGCAAATGTGTCTGATATGCACGATCTAATCAGAGAAAGCAAACAGAACGTTACGTATATTTTTCAGTACACACTGTCTCATTCAGCGAGCCACCCAATCTGGAGACCTCGTCTTCCATAATCTTAGCATTCAGCACGCACTCAGCCGCCCGTATATTCTCTCGTTGTTTTTCCATTTCTTTGTCGTCGTCTGCGGACTCGTAGCCGAAGCAACAGGTCGCAATCACGAAATAGGTCATCCACAATTCTTCCTTAATCTCTAAACACTGTATTTTAAAGCACGATTTACGACATACGTTCACGAAAGCCACACTATTATCTCTCTCTCAATAGGCCCAAATAACAGCAGAATGATTAAATGTGAAACGAATTTTTTTATTATTAAAGTAATGAAGGTGTCACTTTCAACTGATTGCACAAAAGAGCCCCACTTTTCCAGTTCAGGTCGTAGATCGTGAATAAACTTATCTATGAAATCATACGAAGATAAAATATTACAATGTGTTTACTATAAACAATAATAATTAGTAAAATTCTCCCGTCAGCGAAGTAAATTATCCTTTAGTTACTGACAACGTCTTCTGGATCAGTAAACCCAGTGTGTGGTGTATAAGCACTGGAGGGCTTCAGAGTCTGGAGAAAACCGAGAGCTGAAGTGAATGTTGCGATGGCCACAGAGTCATGCCACGAGGAGGCCATTTTTCGGTCCCTTTTGTGAAGGGATGAGAGTACAGCCGCGAACGGTGAGCACAGGAAGGTTGGAGGGAGGGCAGAGGAAGGGAGCGGTTTCAAGCAGGTCACCACACTGCACGTGATTGACAGGAGAGACAAAGAAAGGAGGCAACTGACACTCGCGTCATTAAACCAATTCCTGGTTCGTAGATTGTAGGAAATTGCTGGCATGTGGGAGTCGTATGGTGTATAAGATGTAACACTCGGCCGCCTCGTTACGTTAGTTTTCAGTTTCTGGTGTCACTGAGTTGCTGCCTTGCCTGCCCGTGAGCGGCAGCATCAGCGCTTGTCGATATAGGACCTGCCGTATTATTTTTGCTGGACTCCTATTACTTCCTGGTCGTTGTGTGTCGTTCAGTGGATTGGAACGCGCCAGCAGTGCAGTTAGGACCGGACAATGATGTCAGCTGGGACGCGGCAGAAGTTCTGTCGGATGGAGCGGCAGTGAGGTTCGGACAGCCATGACCCGCCCCACCGGTGCCGGCACACGTGGCCGGAGACGGTCTCGGTTGATTATCGGTCCGTCGTCTTGTCAGACGCCGCGTATTTGGCCGGCGACCGCTTATGGGTTGGCTGTGTGTGCCAAGTCGTGATATGCCTTTGTTTTGCTCAGTTACTACCGTTAGCATTGCCTAGCTCTTCGTGCAAGTGTCCCTGAAACTGTGTGTAGTTTGTTTGGTTTGACTGACAAGTTATTTAAGGCTGGTCGGCGTACTGGCTCTGAACTGGTCGGTTGGCGGGGAGTGGCCAGGAAGGACAGGACAGCCACCACTCGCCCGACGGTTGCCGACACCCACGTCCGAGGGGCAGAGACCTCGCTCGGTCGTTTGGTCGACCGCCTGGTTAGACGGCGCGTATTTGGGTCGTCCACCGCTTGGGCGTTGTCTGTGATCCCTTCTGGTTGTTGTTCCACAGCCTCTGCTGTTGGCATCTTCTGAGTTTTGGTGCAAGTGTGGAGCGGAACTGATCTTGATCATTGGTTCGTTGACCGTCTGTCGGCTGGGTTGCCATCGGACTGAGAATGGTTGGCCCGACTGCGTGTCTCACCTAAGCGAGCGTTAGTGTTTGAATTACAGGCCGAAACTTCAACATCTGACCGCCATTGGGTGTACTGCCCTATTTTTTTAAAATTGTTCCTGCTGTTTGTGTTTGTATGGCTTCTAGCCGATTTTTTGAAAATTAGAATTGTTTTGCTCTTAAGGCCTTCAGCGTAATTTAAAAAACTGTTTCATGTAAGGCTTTGGCGTTTTCCAAATTTTAGGGTTGTTGAAATTTAAGTCTTGTGCCTCCACCCGATTTTGAGTTTGAGGTTTTTGCTCTTAAGGCCTTCAGCCTAAATTAAAGACCTGTTTCACATAAGGCTTTTGGTATTCTTTGTTTAAAAAATCAATGTTATGGAGTTTTAGGTGTTAGGCCTTCAGCCGATTTGAATTTAACTTGTTTACTTCAGTCTAACTAAAGAACTGTTTTAAGATAATTTATGATTACGCATGCCTTCTAAGTTATTGGCCTTCAGCCAGTAATTAAGCCCCAAACATTAAAGCTGTGTGTTAAAAAATTTTTTTGGTCTCTTGTAATGTTTGATCAAATAATAGAGTTGTATGTTCGAGTGTAACTGACACGCCCTTATTTTGGCCCCTTTCCGCAATTTAAACTATCTGTCCTGTCCTGCGTGATTAGCAGGGCGTTCAGTAAGGATGTCCTACTCAGAATCGACAATCTACATGATGATGTCACAAGTATAAGATGAACAGACTGAGAAAGTGTATTAGAATATTTAACCCACCTCCCCACCCTCCTCCCTGAGCAATGCGAGTTATGGAAAATGCGTTGGTGTTATTAAGGTTAGTCGATAATTCAGAATGTGAAGGCATATGATAACCTAATGACAAACACAGTTAGTTAATTTAGGTTACAGTTCCCCACAAACTGGTAAGTGACGTCGGTGCTGTACATCACTGCCAGATCAGCTGAGATACGTTTTGCAGTAAAGTTGTATTGCATTCTCAGAAGTTCATGCCCCAGTAATAGTGCTAGAGTCCGCAGCTCATGGTCGTGCGGTAGCGTTCTCGCTTCCCACGCCCGGGTTCCCGGGTTCGATTCCAGGCAGGGTCAGGGGTTTTCTCTGCCGCGTGATGACTGGGTGTTGTGTGCTGTCCTTAGGTTAGTTAGGTTTAAGTAGTTCTCAGTTCTAGGGGAGTGATGACCTTCGATGTTAAGTCCCATAGTGCTCAGAGCCATTTGAACCAATAGCGCTAGAAACGATCAATAAATGGCTAGGTATATTCTCCAGCCTTACTTACCCTCTCAACTATCACCAGTTGAATGCTGGGGGAATGTCATATCCCATTAACTTCGTAGGAAGTGCTGCAGAATGGCCGTATGTGTTATTCACACTTTTGTATTCCTCTCAACAAATATTAGAGGTTACTCTAGTTTGATATTCTGCAAAACACATTACCCAAAGTGTCTACAGCTCCTCACCGGCTCCTTGGCTAATGTATGTCAGATAATGTTTACCTGTTTGACCCAATAATAACAAAAGGTGTGTTGTCGTGCACAGCAGAAAGTGCATACTGTATCTGCACACTTCTTTGTTGCCTCAAGAAACAGCAGCACTCCCCAACAACACGATACACAAAAGTGGTACTGTTTATGAATGCCAGACTCGCTGAAAAACGTCTGTGATTGCAGAGACGTGGGACCCAGAACTACTAAAGGGGTGTTGCCGTGCTGCAGGGTCATGCCCTGTTGAGTTCGTAGTAAGCGCTGCAGCAAGGGATGGGTGTATTCTCCACACTTCTGCACTGCCCCAACAAACAGGAACAGTTGCTCGTACTTTGGGTTACAGTTCTGCACAACCTGATAACTACTTTTGATACAGCACATCACTGCCGCAATAGCTAAGGAACTTTCGGGACTGCAGATCTACCGGACCCAGAAATGAGCAAAGAGTAAAGGTCTTTTGTGCTGCTGCGAAGTAGTGTTCTAGTGAATTTCCTAGAACTGTTGCGGAAAGGGTCGAACTTTACACTAGTGTTCGGTGATGTGTCTCGCAAGTGTTGAGGATACAGTTAAGTTAAAGTTTAGCGCAATATGATACAGAAAGTTGGAACAGTACATCATTACCGACTAACCGATGAACGTGAGTGATTTTGGAGCTGTGTGGCACACTAATAAGTAAAAAGGACTTGACCTTTTGGAAGATCATGTTTCACACTGACTTACGCAAAAAAAAAAAAAAAAAAAAAAAAAAAAAAACTCCAGAAAGAGCAGGCTGCAATCTCCACATTTCTGTGTACCCTCAACAGTCACTATGGGTCAAATTACAGTAGACTTCAACACAGTATGATACTTGAAGTTGATACTGTACGTCAATACCAGATGAGCTGAAGAATGATTGGGATTGTGGAACTGTGTAACCCACTCCCGAATAAACGAGTATGACCCCACTAAAAGGTTGAGATCCTATTAATTTTGGAAGAACTCTGCAGAAAGCGCCATAAGAGTTCTCCGCACATCTGTATTTTCTGAACAGATCCTAGAGGCTTTTTCTTCTTATAATACATGCTAGTAACATGTCCGAAGTTGGTACTGTACTTCACTGAAGGTGAAGGGAAGAGCTTCTGGGATTGTGGTGCTGTGTGGTTGAGTAATGAGTGTAACGGCGTGGTCCTGCTGGAAGATCATGTCCCATGGGTTATGTAAGAAATGGTGCAGATAGGTGTGCCAGTAATCTTCACATTTCTGCGTCTACACAAAAAACGCTAGACGTTACTTTGGGTTACAGATGCATGCAAATTGGTACCACTGTTGGGTCTGTACATCATTGCAAGATGAGATGAAGATGATCGGGTACTGTGAGGCTGTGTGACTCAGTAATGAGTAAAAGGTAGTGGTCGTAACACGCAAACGGACCCACCACAGGAGGAGCAGGTGCAGTTGGTCTGTTAGCTGCTGTCGCCGTGAGCTCACACGTGGGTTCGCGTGACAGCGATAGAGGCAGTGCAGTGAGTCAAAGCAGTGTAATCGTCACAAATTTCACCCGTATCGTGTGTCGCTGCATCAGCAATTACAGGGAGATGACTTTAATAATGGAGTGAACTTTTGTCAATGGGCATTAACAGAGAATGCGGTGCAATTCTACCTGTTTACCGATGAAGTAGGTTTTACAAAACACGGTGCAGTGAACTTGCGAAACACGTATTACTGGTCCGTGGACAATCCTCGCTCGCTTCGACAGGTAGAACGACAGCGACCGTGGAATGTAAACGTATGGTGCGGAGTAACTGCCGACCATCTGATTGGTCCTCACTTTATTGAAGGCACGCACACAGCAGCAAAAGACATCGAGTTGCTGCAAAATGATCTTCCAACATGGCTAGAAAATGTACCGCTGGAAACGCGTGGACGTATGTGATATCAACGTGGTGGCGCTCCTGCACAATCTGCAATGGACACACCAGCTGGCCAGCGACAGAATGTTGCACGGGCGTTTCACAGGGCGTGGCGGACGCATAACTGGCCAGCCCGCTGCCCTGGTCTTACGCCTTTTGGATTCCTCCCTGTGGGGTACGTTAAAGGAGAAGGTGTGCCGTGGTGCGCCTGCAGCCCCGGAGGATATGAGGCAGCCTGTGGCCACACTACACCAGCTGTACTGCGGATTGCAAATGTGTGCGGCAAATGACGGCACCACTTCGGATGTTTATTGGCCTGAAACGTCACGACACACCTTTTTACATTCTGTAACTGAACACAAAAACAAATTTGTAAGTTTAACTAGATTCTCACCCTAATGTACATTTTCTTCTAACAGTTCAGTGCCGTACAGTGTGATTCAGGGAAAAAGAATAATAAAAATATTGGCATGTGGACGTGACGTGCTGTTCATGTCTCTCGTGTACCTGTTCTTTTTTGTATGCCTAATTAATTCGTTTCTCTCCGATACTCGTGATTGAACTGCTGAGAAGTTACTCAAGCCTGAAATTCACGTTACAAATTACTCTCCATGTACTAGACATTTTACAATGTACGAAACAGCATTAAGTATTGTTTTTTGTATTTTAAGTTGAGCTAAAAATAATAGGTTTCTATTGTGAAGAAAGTATGTGTCCAAAATCGTACTTCCATGCATTTCTCAATGGCTTGTATTAACCAATTGCGCCAGTCCTTCTCCTCACACTCACTTTCGGTCTTTGGAATTGGTTATTCGGTGTCTGTTGTGGTTGGGGAGGTGTTTCCGGTGGTAACGTCGGCTGACTGACCCTGTAGCTGAACGACCTAAAACTGTGGTTACAGTTATGGCCCAGTACACAGTTTTAATCAGCCACAAAGTATCATCCATACGACTCATCACTGATGAGACTGGCACCGATATGGAAAATGACAGAGAGAGAATGGAAGTACTGAACTCGGCCTTCCGAAATTGTTTCACTGACGAATTTAATGACACTGTATCCCGCTCTCAAACTGTGGATTGATTAGCAGCAGCAGGTTTCCAACCGACTGGTAACATTTGTAGCTCTGGGTACGTCTGCCATTCAGTTCCGAGAAACTACAAAATTCGTTTGTTTATTACGTGTGTACTAAGGGCACGCTATTAGCAAAATTAATAACAGCTGAACCTGCACCTCGATATTTTACTTTACTGTGGGTACAGCTAGATCGGTTTCTTTGAAGATCGATGTAAGGCGCTCGGTAACTTAATATGTTGTTAACGTGTCTGTAGAGGAAAGTGTCATTAGTACTAACACAGCTAGTTAATATTTGTTAAATTTACGTTAATATTTTCATTCCAACATCAGACAAAAGTGTTGAAACCAGTGGAGAATACAATTACAACCAAATCTTCACTCTCGAGAAAACTTCCCCCGATCCGCGACGCCAAACAGTTGCCGTCATTCGTGGCACGGCGTGCGGAGCAGCAGCCAGCTGGCAGCTCCCGCGTGGCTCAAAACTGTTTTGCCAACGAGGCAGACACGTAACGGGCAATGTGGGTGGCGTTGTCTCCCCTAGCGCGTTATGCTGTGGACCGGACAGCAGAGCTGTGCAGTTGAGCATAACGAGTAGGCGAGGGTCTCGCGGGTTCTGCACTGCACTGCATTATCGTTATTACGGCTATTAATACAGTGTAAGGGCTTGGTTTTCACTGGAGCAGCAGTTGTCATAATATTGTTTAAACAATTGAGTTCAGTTTCGCATTTCATCTTTACCACCCGTTAAGAAGACCACCCCTTCAGAGATAACTTTCTCACAAAAATTCAAGCGGCCGGATTTAAGACATTTCACTGCACGATAGGCGTTTTTTTTTTCTTTTTCTTTTTTTTTTTTAAATTACGTTCGATGTGTTGAAAATTTATAAATCCATTACTCTAGCATCGTGGAGTAATATTTTTGTGAAGATACGCCCTTGTCCGTGTTGGAATACTGAGCGCTCCAACTTTCCCCCTCGTGATGTTTGAGAGGCGAGAACGTGGGCGGTGCCGGGTCTTCCCCCAGCCTGACTGCTGACTGGCTGACTGGCTGACTGCTGACTGGCTGCAGCCCACGGCAGGTCTCGCTTCCCCCCTGTTCCGGCTGTCCCACAGTCCGTAACACACTCCCACGCAATGCTGACGTGCATCCTCGAAAAATCCTTTCTCAAGTTAAGGCTGTTGTTCGGCACTGCAAGACTACCTTCGATCACGAATTCCCCTTCTTTTCGCGTACTAGACCGTTTTCATATTCGCCTTCTTCTCCTCCTTCGTGTGTTAGTTTTCGCATCCAAGACTGGAGAATTACTTCTGTCCGTCAACTTTGAGGTCTCCAATTTCGATCCCAACTTTCCCGCTAATCTCATTTCCATACACCGCACTGGTTTCGTTTGTCTTTGCCTTACTCTCAGTCCACAATCTGTATATATTAGACTGCTTATTTCTTTCAACAGGCCCTGCGATTCTATCGCACATTCACTCGCGATAGCAATGTCAGCAGCGAACCCCATCACCGATATCGTTTAACCTTGAATTTAAATCCGACTCCTGGACTTTTCTTTCATTTCCTTCATTATTTCTCCGCTGTATTGATTGAATATTAGCAGCGAAAATCTGCATCCCTGTCTTGTACACTTTGTGTTCCGACCGCTTTGTTCTTGGCCTTTCATTTTTATTTTTTCACTTTTAATCCCTTACTTTATACCACATCACCCGTTTTTACCCTAAAGATTAGACCTGTTTTCCTGAGAATTTCCAACAGTTTGCACCATTTTAGACTGTACAGTCCTTTTTCTATGTCCGGTTGTTTGTAAGTCTGACTTCCGTTATCGAGCGCAACGTCAGAACTGCCTCTCCGGCGCCATTACCTTTCCTAAAGCCAACTGATTGTCGTCGAACAGATCGTTAATTTTCTTTTCCGCTGTTCGGTACATTATTCTTGTCAATCACGAGATGCTAAACGGTTTGTAGTTTACTTCTCGTAGTTGTCCGTCCTTCCTATATTCGAGATTCTGCAGACGACTTTTTCTTTCGAATGTCTAATAGTAAGAGGGTCATTCAATAACTAAATTGGTCTGGAGAAAAAAGCTTTCATTTCTACAAAACAATACTTTTCCTACTTTTCAACATAATCCCATTGAACATTTATGCACTTGTTCCAACGGCCTTTTTATGCCGGCTGCAAACAACTCTTTATCTTGATGTTTGAACCAATTTCGCACAAACTTTTTCACGTCCTCGTTGTCCTGGAACCTCTTCCCACGTAATGCCACCTTCTGTGCACCAAACAAATAGAAATCACTAGGCACTAAATCAGGACTGTAAGAGGGATGAAGCAGTACTTTCCAGCCCACTTTGTCGATGGTTTCACTTTTTAGTTGAGCTCTCGTTGTAGTCGACACATCAGCATATTACTCGTAGCGACGCTTTCCATCCAAATCACGTGTACAGGAATGCAAATAAAATCCATTTGCCTACACACGTGGTAATTCAGATCCCAGTATTAATGCCACCGCGTTTTGGAAGTGCGAGCATTCCCATTGCTAGCTTGCTTAAGAAACACTTCGGCTAATGAACGTTTTCTGGCTGTGGCGAGTCTAATGGAGAATTCGAACATTGAAGAATACGTTTGGCAGATATGTAGCCGTTTATTTCCTGAGGTGGTGCAGAATTATCCTACTAAATTTATTCGCTAATTACAGTATTTTGTTATTTCGATAAACATCTCGAATGAGTGCCACATAAGCGGTGACATAAAGGTAGAAAATTCTTGTTTTTGAGTCCAGAAAGCTCTAGGCAAGAGAAAGTGCAGATCATTTTGAAATTTTCATTGCGAAATTGCCGGCTTATTCATATCTGTGCTAATAATAGAGGGCTGTTTGCATGGGTTGTCTGCTAGCGTAGTGAAAGGTGTTTGCTACTGCAAGGGAGGTCTGGTTTGTTTTCGGTTCTAATCTCGATGGAGGCAGATAGACTATCAGCAAAGCAATTTTAAGAAATTCTCGCGCCCCCAATTCGTTTTATTACCACCTTTATTCTGTACCGGTGCCCTGTGGATGTAAATATGAAGATCTTGTAGAATTTCATACTCGTTACTGTCTACTTTGTCCGCTTTTGTCAATAACTGAATTGACTTACTTGTGGCACTGAATGATTTTTAACTGAATTACGTTCTGATTCTTCACGCATTGCTAAATTTGCACACTTTCTGTTTATTTCAGCAACGGTAATCCAGTATGGCTGGTCTGAACGTTGGCCCAGGCCGTTCCGCGGTCGAATGCGCGTAATATTTTCCTAAATCGTAACGATCTGGGGTACTTTGTCTTACTGAAACAGTTATGTTGTCTCGATAAGCTGAAATTCATTTTTCTTAGTACAGTTCATACTAATTAAAATTTCTTCTTTCATTTACATTTTATATTTACGTGTTGTGTTTAACACAATAATCAGCATAAATATAGTCTTACACATGATGAAAACAGTCTGACAAAGTTCGAATAGTTTGTCAATTTCACGCCTGTGCACAGTATGTTGGTAGCACTTTGTCGCCTTGCTTGTTATGCTGTGTAGCAGACTTTGAAGCTGTGCAGATCAGCATAAGGAAAAGGGGACGGGGTCTCGCTAGTTTTGTCCACGACTGTACATTACCAGCTTTCGTATCATGCTGTGAAGAAATGTAACTGAAAGTAACCACTGGTAATATTTGGGAGGTTATGTAGGTGTGGAGAATATACCTGGCCATTTCTTGATCGTTTCTTGCATTGTTAATGGGGCATGATCTTCCAGCAATAGCCGGCCGCGGTGGTCTCCCGGTTCTAGGCGCGCAGTTCGGAACCGCGCGACTGCTACGGTCGCAGGTTCGAATCCTGCCTCGGGCATGGATGTGTGTGATGTCCTTAGGTTAGTTAGGTTTAACTAGTTCTAAGTTCTAGGTTAAGTCCCATAGTGCTCAGAGCCATTTGAGCCATTTTGAACCATTCCAGCAATACAATGCACCTTTACTGCAAAACTTTCTTCAGGTAATCTGGCAGTTGCCATTTTGTGGGGATTGTAACCTAAAGTAAAGGATAGTGCTTGTCGATCTCTCCAACATGGCGAGCGTCGCATGCCGGGTATTACATCTTATACACCATACGACTCACACATATCAGCAGTTTTCTGCGATATATTTTTCCGAGCCACGGAATCGTACACAGATTGATTTCCTCCTTGTAAACACTCCCTTCCTCTGCCCTGCCTCTAACCCTCCTGTGCTCACCGTTCGCGGCTGTACCCTCATCCCTTCACAAAAGGGACTTAAAAATGGCCTTTTGCCGGGACTCTGGAGCCATCACTACATTCACTACAGTCATCGGTTTCCTGCAGACTCTGAAGCCACGGCGAACGTCTTGCCCTCCAGTGTTTGGATCAGTAAAGCCCGAGTGTGGTGTAACAAGATCTTGTCAATAGAGTTTATTTTGCTCCTGCAACAATTTTACTAATCATTATTGTTTATAGTAAACAGATTGTTATATTTTACCTTCATATGATATTCGTGTATTCGTCATCTACGACTAGAAGTGTAAATGTGGGACTCTTGTGGAATCGGTTGAAACTGACACCTTCGTTATTTTCACAATAAAAAAGTCCATCTCACCTTTAATCATTCTGCTGTTATCTGGGCCTATTGAGAGAGAGAGATAGTGTGGCTCCCGTGAACGTATGTTGTAAACCGTACTTTAAAATACAGTGTTTAGAGGTTAAGACAGAATTGTGGATGACTTATTTCGTGATTGGGACCTGTTGCTTCGGCTACGAGTCCGCAGACGACGACAAAGAAATGGAAAAGCAACGGGAGAATATACGGGCGGCTGAGTGCGTGCTGAATGCTAAGATTATGGAAGACGATGTCTCCAGATTGGATGGCTCGGTAAATCAGACTGTATGTATTCAAAAGTGTACGTAATATTCTGTTTGCTTTCTCTAATTACTTCGGCCGTAGTCAATACATTTGCAGGAATCTGTCGTGGTGTCGTACCATTTACATACTCGTAACATTTACAATCCCAACGGTTCTTTTCGCAAAAAAAAAAAAAATGGTTCAAATGGCTCTGAGCACTATGGGACTCAACATCTTAGGTCATAAGTCCCCTGGAACTTAGAACTTCTTAAACCTAACTAACCTAAGGACATCACACACACCCATGCCCGAGCCAGGATTCGAACCTGCGACCGTAGGAGCCTCGCGGTTCCGGACTGCAGCGCCAGAACCGCACGGCCACCGCGGCCGGCGTTCTTTTCGCAAAAGGTATCAATAAATCAAAGAATAACTTCCAAGGCTAAATTATCCCACGCACTGTACTACTTGCTTTCAAGAATAGTAATCAAAAATATTACCGTTAAATATTGTGACTGAAGAATACGATATTTTCCTTTCCATGTGTTGAAGACACAAATTAACGGGACACCATATTAGTCCAATAATGAATTAAAGAACCGTTGAAGACCACGAAAACACACACAGGTTTGAAAATCTAAAATAAGAATAAAAACCAAAAAGGAGAGAGTCTGAAAATTATTACACCGAGTAAGATAAGCGAGATAAATCACTTATCTGCTTCTTCGAATCAAACGACTAATCTGCCAGGTCATTTTGAAGCAGTTTTTAAAATCGTTAATATCTCTCTTGCACGCAATTAGTTTTCCAGTACAGACGAACATTCATGGCTGCAATGTTCGATTATACCAGCTTTATTATTGTCGAATAGACAGCTTCGTGGCAGGTAGAATTTTTCTTTTAGTAAAAGCAAATTAATAATAATGGCAGTCAATGAATGTACTAAAAGGAATTTATTTAACTTTCTTGTCCAATCAATAAAATAAAAATTGGAAACTAAGTGGCGGCAGCCAACAGAGAAATGAACAGCGTTTTAGACAAAAAATGAGGCATGGAAAATCCCGTGATGGGAGAGAACAACATAGTAAGTACGAATGTAAGACAGGTGCTCCGGGGCGATAACGTCTCGCACGTAAATTTCGATCCGAATGCGGAGCAAGAAACTACGGCAGAACATCCGACAACGGAAAGCCGTCTCGGTTTACGGAATATGACGTGGTGATCTAGCGACAAGACGGAGTCTGAATTTAACACAATCATTTGGAAAGCGAAATAGCCAGAGGACTGAATATTGCATACTGGGAAGTCATTCGAGCTCCAACAGAAATTTCGCGTCACCAATAATAAAGGATACGGCATCGTGAGCGTACTAGCACAGTGGATGAGGTCAATGCTCATACGAATGAATAACAAGCTTAATCGAACGAATTGTCAAATATAGAATAAAGAGTCTGGTTGAATGTTGTGTCGTTTTGTCCAAATTTTTCGTCCAGACACAGAACTTTTCGCAGCTGTCGTCGGCACAACGGAAAGTAAGAGGGGGGTCAGACGAGGTCGCATGTCTGGAAGATGCCTCGCCAGTGTCTTCTGTTCAGACGCAGGTGCTGGACTCGCAGGCGACCTGCAGTGAAGTTCCAGACCAAGTGGAACATCTGCCTGAGGAACTGGGTCTCACCAAGTCAGAGCGGAGCCGAGTAAACGCCGACGTGAGAGAAATACACGAGCGCGCAGAGGCAGAACGCACTGCGTAGCGGACCCCACCCTGGCACACAAAGTAGCACGCGGACGTCGGACTTGTTTACGAGAAACGGAGAAGCTAATTCGGGCAAAGAGACCGAAACTGTTCTGCAGGCAGACGGGGGCGTCAAAGGCGCAGCGCGGCAGGTGAGTGCGAGGCCAGGCTGGACGCGGGGGCAGAGCCCAGGGCTCTCTGCCTGCCGGCCGTCGCAGCGCGTCTTCTGCTCTGCCCACGCGCGCCGCGCACGCAGGCTGCGGTGCGGGCAGTCGGCTGCCAGCTTCAACTGACAGGCGAAAGCGTTACTGGACAACTACGCCTTTGACATTGCTGCCAACCCCCTCCGTGGGATTAGCACTCTCATCCGCACCGCTGCGTGAAAGCTTGTTAAAACGCCGTCGGTTCCAAGTGTTTACGGCGGAATAAAAGAAATAGCACCCGATGCTACTTATAAAAGCTTTTCGAAATGTGCCACAAGATACACCATGTGGTAGATTTCTTTCAAGGCGGTATCTTGATCGGATATACTGTAGCTGAAATATGTCAAACGTACACTCAATTCGAGCAAGCTTTTCTTGACAAATTTTGACCGAAATCTGTGCAGGAAAGATTGAGACATGAAGCGCTAAATATGGGACCCCATAATAGTAAAGAAGGTGGTTCTAGTACTATTTCGAAAAGTATATCGAGAAAATCTCATACTTCAGCAAGTGCATTTGCCAAGTGCGTGTATCACAAATACCAGCTGTTTATTTGTCACAAGGGAATGTTCCAGAAAGAGGAGATTGCACGTCAGTCGCACTTGACATACTTGTCGCGTGATCCGATAAAGATAATGGGCGCCAACTCGACTTGAGGAGCATTAACTGATAAGGACAGCTGTGTGCTTTCTTTGCGGCTCTTTAAGCGCAGCGTCATTTCAAATGTTGCTCACTCTGGCACAGAGATTTCCCTTTTCTCGCCTCTCTCTTCGGTGGTTTCAACACAAGAAACACAACCACTTGTGCCCGTGAGCGCGAGAATCCCTTTCGTGGCTCCTGCAGCAGGAAGGGCCGTCTGTTTCCAACGGGCAGAGCGTCTCTTATATTGCATAAAATTCAGAACCCTTGCACAGTCACGGGTCGTCACCCAAGTGATGTTTTAACGAACTTCGTAGTGCCCAGCTGCACGGGTACTGACTTTGTTGTGAGTAAATCCGTGCAATGCTGAAAATGACGACACCTTCGTAAAGAAATTAGAAATTCTAAATTACAGAAACGGAACGCAAAGGTTTTTGTTAGATGCATTATCGTCGATCTACATAACTTCGCTGTTCTATTTATTTGCGCAGATTAAGTAATGGTGTTCAGTAGCCGGACGTGGTCCTAGTAAATATTCGTACAACCGCGTAGAACGGATTTCTCACAATGTTTAACCAGTGTTGGAACTCGTTTTATAACAAACCGTAGATTTTCTTTCAAGTGCCGTAGGAAGGTTCAGTGCAGAGGCGCGAAGGTTACACAAGAATTCTGGCGGAAGACATTTGCTTCGTGGATGTGGACTCGTACCGGCTAAAGGATTTCTTTAGAGGAGATACAGGCAAGTGGCTGGCTGTTATCCCCCTGACAGTCAGTCAACAAAATGTCGCACTGCACAATTTAACCACTGTCGCACTGCCGTCAATGTCAGCGAAATATTTCACTAATTCTTCCTTTCGTAACACTCATTACTTGGAATATTTGAGTAAAACTTTTAACTCAAAGGAAGTAAAATTACTATGAACATAAAGTTATAACAGAACAAATCAGTAATCCCGTAGTTTGTTTTCTGTTGTATATGAACGTAATCATCATTGTTAGCCCAGTATTCTGATTACTATTCCTATTTCTGTTCCGATTCCTGTCTTGTGATTGCTGTTGTTACTCTTGTTGCGATTGCTAATATTGCGTGCCATGTAGAGCGAGGTACTGAAAATACGTAAAGTTATTTTAAAAAGTATACCAATCATTTTACAAAAGTATTAACCGCGGAAAGTCGGCGTAATTTCTATGATCAAAGGATATAGTTTCGCATTTATTTAAAGAGAGAGAAAGATAGACTCTTTACTGATTAGAGCTGAAGATTTGTGATATTTGACGTTACATGGATCTGTCAAGTGAAAAGCAAAATCTGAAATTAACTGCATTTTAGACGGAATATTTGTAAAAGTTAACAATATCGAAATCAACGACCTACATAAACAACATAGACTGAGCCGCCATGTCTTTCAAGGTCAAGGTGCAGCCAAACGTCGTCTGCTAATAATGAATGTTGTTATTGTTTACTACGCATGCCGTAAAAAAAAGAGCCAGTCTGCACTGGCAATCTGATTTCTCTACTGTAAAACATATAGTGACGAAGGCTAAAAGAAATGAAACACACTTCTGACATCGATTAATTGAAAAGTTTATTACGAAATGTTGCAGTTCATTTCGCTGCAATGCCATATAGATTAGGTCAAAAACAATTTTAAATAGTTCAGTAGGTCCAAAAACGATCAATTCACAGTGCAGGACCTTTCATTGTTCCTTAAACGATATAAGTTTGTATATATTTGCCAAATGTGTTTCCCTCTTTCTTCCAATGGCCTGGTTTTTGCACAAATGTTGTAACCTACAATTAAAATACTATTTTAACAGCATACTGACCAGAAAAGAGTAATGTGACTCTTTTCCAAATTCAGCTGGCACCATTAGATGGTCAAAATCGAGTAAATAAATTCGGCCTGTCACCCAACATTCTGAACAATTCCACACGCAACTACAGAAGGAAGTTCCTCCATATTCAGGTTTGACAGTCCCTGAGAACCCTTTCTGCCACTGTTAACAATTTGAATACACCCTTGGGAGCAGTATAAAAACTATTTTTGATGCATTTTATTGCAATGAAACCTGCAATTTACGGAGGTACTGCTGCAGTAAATTAAGTTTCACACTTGCTGTTAAACCATTAAGAAAACAATAGCCAACAGGAATTTTCCAACTCTTATTAATCCCAGTGACCATAAACACTAGTGCCTCTTTTGCTATTTGGCTATCATCACTTTCCTCACATCCTTGCCCTAAGTCAACATAATCCCAGATCTTATTACCATCCCATATTAAGTCTTTGTTAAGAGCCACCTCATCGAACATAAGTGCAGCTAAAGTAGGTCCTGAACTACGTTGATCCTCATCTCCTAATTTTTTAAGCTTTATTCTGTAGATCCAGGACTGCCATTTACTGTAGTTGCCCACCTGCGGAGTGTTCGAGGATGGGGTAATTTAACAGACTTCCTCAAATAATTATAAGCTCTGAAGGAGCAAAAACTGAGTGTAAGGGCAAACTGTCTTATTTCTTTAGGATATTCAGGAACTAAACATTTGTTTTGCATTGCAAAAAGTGCTTCTGAATATCACTATTTTTGTCACATCCAATCACTTCAGAAGCACAGTCTTGAAGTCTCTTATTTAGGCCTACAACCACTGTTTTATATGTCACAATTTGTTTCTTCTTTCTTGAAACACTTTGCATGTTTCGCTTGCTTCCTCAGTTTCTCAGTCCTTTTCTGTACTGCCTCATAATTGTGTTTCAATTTTTTGGGGCTAGGCAAACAATAAGAATGATCTATATGATCATTCTGCTTCACTCGTTCACCTACAAAAATGAATTATTATCATTAAGCTTTATTTTTCTTTAAACATACATTGATTAATGGTAAAATTCACACATAACCCAAATGAATAACAGGAAAACTATTTTACCTAGTTCATTTGATAAGGAAGCTGATTCTTCACTGACAGGCCGTTTCCTTGGTTGTATCTATACTATAGTTGTTTTCTGCAGATGGTCAGGAAACGTAAATATTGTCGGTACTGCGTTTGCCAGAAGTCGCCTTTTCTCGTTTGTACTATACATGTATGTATCTTCAAAGTGAAACGAGCATATGTAGCTATATTGAGTTGGCTGCCACTTATCTCGTATTGGCTACACACCGACTTAACAGCTCTTTCTTTTTCAGAGGAAATCTAAAAATAAAGAGACGTGTATACAGTAGCTTATTTACATTTTGTATACAGCTTAAACACGAGAATCATGCACAAAACGCTAAGTACAACACGCATTTGGATACTCACCTGAAATATGATATTTCAGTTGTTTTATCACTTCTATTAGCGCAATTGTACGCTGCACATACACTGGGCATGATTCGCGATAGGTCAATAAGACTTCTAAAGCAAATTACAACCGGAAAACATTGATTTTCTAACGCCAGTACCATACACCAAAATGTAAATATACTGACATGTAGACGTTTCAAAAAATGGCGGCCGGTGTTGCTTTTTGCTGCCGCTGGGAGCGCTGTTACCTCACAGACAGCCACTCTATGTCGTTTATATACCTCCTTGATCGAAATCGCTGCAGAGTGCTAGAATCTCTGGTCGGACGTAAGACTGTGGGCTAGCTGGAACATTTTGAAAACGTGTTAATGAATCTTTACTGGCCTATCTAAAGAAAAAAAAAACACAAAGGACAATAAAATTTGTAAGACTAACTAAAAGTCAGAATCAATAGCACTGGCCAGATAATTATTTCGACGCAGCCCGTTCCGTAGCGCGTGTAGTAAACAGTTGGTTAGCGTCGCACGCGGTGGCTGTAAACTATTCAAATTAAATTTAAACGAGCAGTATCTTCCTGAAGCGAGGTGTCGGTTCTTAATGTGCGTTCTCAGTGACCAGAGTGTAACAGCTGAACTGAAGCTTCGTCGCCGTGTTCCTCAAACAGAACGACACACTTGAGCGACGCTGCAGTACGATTCACGTCGATGTCCGCACCCGGGGCGACGCCACTAACATCGCTCCTTCCATACTTCGCGTCATCTGCACCTACATCTACATCTACATCTACATCTACATCTACATGGATACTCTGCAAACCACTTTTAACTGCCTAGCAGAGTGTTCATCGAACGACCTTCACAGTTCTCTGTTACTCCAATCTCGCATAGCGCACGGAAAGAACGCTATATCTTTCCTTACGAGTTCTGATTTCCCTTATTTTATCGTGGTGATCGTTTCTCCCCATGTAGGTGGACGTCAACAAAATATTTACGCATTCGGAAGAGAAAGTTGGTGATTGGAATTTCGTGAGAATATTCCTCCGCAACGAAAAACACCTTTTTTTTAAATGATGTCATTCTAAATCCTTTATGATTTCAGTGACACTCTCTCCCCTCTTTCGCGGTAATGCAAAACGTGCTGCCCTTCTTTGAACTTTCCCGATGTACTCCGTCAGTCCCATGTGGTAAGAATCCCACACCGCGCAGCAGTATTCTAAAAGACGACGGACAAGCGTAGTGTAGGCAGCCTCCTTAGTAGATCTGATGTATTTTCCAAGTGCTCTGCCACTAAAACGCAGTCTATGATTTGCCTCCCTCACAACAGTTTCACTTGTTAGTAATTCTACTTCTTCGCTATTTACTTGAATTTTCGGCCTTTAGGTTTGACTGATTTATCGTGTAACCGAAGTTTGACGAACTCCTTTTAACACTCATGTAGATGACCTCATACTTTCCGTTACTTACGGTCCATTGCCAGTTTTCGCACCATACAGATATCTTTTCTAAATCGTTTTGCAATTTGTTTTCATCTTCTGATGACTTTGTTAGTCGACAAACGACAGCGTCATCTGCAAACAACCTAAGACGGCTGCTCGGATTGTCTCGCAAATCGTTTATATATCGAACAGCTAAGGACCTATAACACTACCTTGGGGAAGACCAGAAATCGCTTCTGTTTTACGCGATGACTTTCCGTCAATTACAACCTCTGGCAGGAAATCCCGAATGCAGTCACATGACAGACGATATTCCACAAGCGCCCAGTTTCACTACGAGTCGCATGTTTGATACAGTGTCAAAAGCCTTTTGGAAGTCCAGAAATACGGAATGCATTTGAAATCCCTTGCCAATAGCACTCAGCACTTCGTGTGTGTAAAGAGCTTGTTGTGTTTCACAAGAACGATGTTTTCTAAATCCGTGTTGACTGTGTGTCA